>NC_135664.1:67231924-67539007 GCF_964188315.1 Podarcis muralis | reverse complement strand
CTGAAGCGGATATGGGGTGTGTGGGGCTGTCGTAGTGTGAGGGGCAGAAGAGGGCCTTGGGGTTATCATAGTGGCACGGAGTAGCTGTGGGGCTGCAGTTAGGTAGGGGGAGCGTGGGGCTGACACGACATGGCTTTGGGACTCGAATGGATATGGGGTGGGCATAGAGGTGTCAGGAAATCGGCCATGGGGCTGGAGCGGATATGGGGTGTGTGGGGTTGTCATAGTGTGAGGGGCAGAGGAGGGCCTTGGGGTTATCATAGTGGCACGGTGTAGATGTGGGGCTGGAGTTAGGTAGGTGGAGCATGGGGCTGGCACAACGTGGCTTTGGGGCTGGAGCAGATATTTGGGGGACGTGGAGATGGGGTGGGCATAGAGGTGTCAGGATGCAGCCATGGGACTGGAGGGCACTTCTTTTAAATTGCTTTTAATTTGTTTGTTTTTTTTAGTTTTTTAACTGTTTTCAGTTATGTCCTTTTAAAATGTGTTGGGGGGTTATTGGGTTGTTGTTGTTTTGGTTATGTATTTTGTGGTTTTTTATACTGATTTTATTCTGTAAACTGCCCTGAAACCTGCAGGTATAGGGTGGAATATAAATTCAATAATAATAATAAATATGGGGGGGCAGGGAGGGGGGTTGTTGCATTATGGGAGGCAGAGGAGGGCTGTGGGGTTTGCTGTTCATTTATTTACTTACTGAATTTCTACACCGCCCTTCATCCGAGAATCACAGGGCCGTCTACAGTATAAAAACCGCAAAAGGCACACCACAGTGACAAACAAACACACAGTTTTAAAGGCTGTAGATTGTTTCATCAGCCAAAAGCCTGGGAGAAGACGAATGTTTTTGCGAGCTTCCCTGGGGAGACACCCCCCCCCCAAGTTGGTTGTTATAGTGGTGGCATGATATGGCCATGGGACTTCAGTCGATTGGGGGGCATATGGTGTTCTGGAGAGCGAGGTGACTAGAGTAGTGGACACTGGTGTACCATGGAGTTGTTATGGTAAGACGTGGGTGGGTGGGGAGGACCATAAGATTGTCATAGTAAGAGAGTGATGCCTAGGTGGGTTGTTGTCACTTGACTAATATTGAATGTGGGGGGGGAGTAGGATCGCTACGTGGTTGTCTGTGGAGGTGGCACATGGGTCTGTCAAGCTCATGGAGTGAAGGGCTGGAGTTGTCTTACATAAGAACATATAAAGAGGTGGCTGGATCAGGCCAGTGACCCATCTAGTCCAGCATCCTGCTCTCACAGTGGCCAACCAGGTGCCTACCAGAAGGGGGGAAAGGGGTTGTTATAAAGATGACAGAGAAGGGGTGTAGTTATGCATTCCTGGACTAGCATTTATTTCACACTGTAGCATTTATTTAGCCCTGCGTAATTCTCAAAGTACTTAACAAACATTATGTTGGCATTCTTTACAAGAGTCCTTTATGGTACCACTGTATGATTATCTCAGTATTGCAGGAGTGGAGGTGAGGCTGAAAACAGCAGCCTACTTAAGTTCACGTGTGCTGCATCCACAAGCATGACGAAAGAGAAGTAAATCCTGTGGAATTAAGAGGGACTTCATCGCAGGAAGACGTGTGTAAGATTAGAGACTCCACGAGTTTGTGGCTGAGGGAAGATTCCACATTTCAGGCTCTTATTTTTTTATTTTGAAATTTCAGTGCCACCTACCACATCGGTCCTGTATACATAATTTTTAGATGTAATATCAGCATTAAGATAAATCAGATCAAAAATAAGAATGCCGCTGATAATCCAGGGCAAAATTAAAATCTAACAATCTTCTGGAATCACATGGGTGAAGGCCTGAAAATATATATTTTTAGTAGGTGCTGAAATGTCATGAGGGTTGGTGCCTGCCTGAGATCAGATAGGAGGTCGTTCCATAAAGAGGGTGCCACCGCAGAAAAAGACCTCCACCTGGCCACTGCCAATTGAACCTCTACTAGCAGGTGTGGGAGTCCTCTGGCCTGCAGAGCTCATGAGGTTTACCAAGCCTCAGTGACTGGCTTACCAAACAGTGCTAGAAATTAGCCAGGTGGCAGGCCCATTTTGCAACTGGTGTGGGTCCGATTGCAACCACGTGGGGATCTCTGGATGCCAGTTCTGGCGACTGAGGAAAGCAAAATGTCACTTAGAGAAGGATCTGAAATATTTCCCCTGAAGCTTGAATTTGTTTTATTCTGGATTGTTTTATTTGGTATTTTAATGTGTTGTAAACCACTTTTGAGATTTGTTCTTTAAAGTATAAAGTGGTATAGAAATGAAATGAAAAGAAGAAGAAGAAGAATAAACTCCATTGCAAAATAATTATAATATGCGCCTAGATGTTCCATTGCTGCAAACATAACCTAGATTTAAAGCGCCATTTGGCAATTAGATTATATATCTGAGTTTCTAACACTGTTACCAAGCCATCTGCGGCAACACATGAGCAGTAGGAAACCCCAGTATGGCCCACCTGCCATATTTTGTAAGTACCTGCAGCTTCTAGAACCACTTTGCAGGCATAGAATGTATTACAGTAGCCCAATCTTGAGTTTATCAATGCATGATGTTACAGTGGCCAGGCTCTCCTTTACCTCTTTAGTTGCGTTTTTGGGTATGGAGTTCAGTTTTCACAGAGGGGGCAGATAGGAAAGTGGTGCTAAAGGTAATTGATAGGGTTATATTCTCCGTAAGTGGTGGATCAAAGACTGGGGCTTCTCATGGCCTAGTATCCAGTTTCCCTTTTTGCTCCCTATTTGGGAATTATGGTTGAAGGGGAGAGAAGAGATGAGGATTCCGTTAGATGAAGGAGAAAATGGGTGCATTTAATGTTGGAACAGGGTTGACTGAGGTCAGCCTAAATACTAGATAGCTCCAAAGCAGCAAGTGAGCCGGCAGAAAGAAGTCTGGGTAGAAATATTGGTGGCACAGCAGCCTTCTACTCTGCCTGCTTGTTTGTTTGTCTTGAAGGAGGTAATCGTGTAAGAGGGGCACAGATTTAATTGCCGTGGGGAACATTATTTTCCTTTCTGGAAATAGCAGTGCTGGGCATGACAGGGATTGGTTCCTATTCTCTTCTCCAGTCTGGAGGGGTGTATGGAGACTTACTCTCTTTTTAAATATAATTTTGTTTATAATTTTCATTTATATAAATCAGAACAATTATTTAACCATAACTTTAACATTTCCAACTTCGACTCCCTTCCTCCTCTTTCTGCGGTTGTTTACATTCATTTTCATCCTTTCCTGCATGCTCCAAATTTTCTTAACTTATTCTTTTACTCGTCTATTCTCTCATACAGTCTTGAAACTGCAGGTTTTTACAATAATCCTGTCAGTGTCTTGATCTGTTTACAGTTTATTTGTATATACTCAATAAACCATTTCCATTCCTTTCTAAAAAAAATTGTTATCTTGATTTCTTACGCTTTTGGTAAGTTTCGCCATTTCTGCATACAGTGGTGCCTCGCAAGACGAAATTAATTCGTTCCGTGAGTTTTGTCGTCTTGCGATTTTTTTCGTCTTGCGAAGCACGGTGTCGGAAAAGTTTTGGAAAAGCTTCAGAAATCACCAAAGTCTTCAAAAACCTCAAAAAAGGCTACCACACCGCGTGCAATGAGTTGCTCCTCGAAGTCAAGTCGCAACTGTATTAACGGTGTTAAGAAAAAGGAAACAAACTTGCAAGCCCATAGGGAAAATCGTCTTGCGAAGCAGCTCAAAAAACAAAAAAACCCTTTCGTCTTGCGAGTTTTCCGTCTTGCGAGGTACCACTGTACTCCATTAGTTTCCGTAACCATTCTTCCCTTATTGGGACCTATGGAGAGTTATTCCCGGTTGATTGGACTTTGGATATGAGGTTGGTGGAGGCAGTCAGGGTTTGGCCAAGTACACAATTTGACTGCCTGTCATTGCCAGCCAGTGTGGTGTAATGGTTAGCATGTTGGACTGTGACTTGGGAGATCAGGGTTCGGATCCTTACTCAGCCATGAAACTCCCTGGGTGGTCTTGGGCCAGTCACTGTCTTCTCTCACAGGGTTGTTGTGAGGATAAAAGGAGGAGAGGAGAACCACCTTGAGCTGCTTGGGAGAAAAGGTTGTATATAACAGTGTTTCCCAACCGGTGTTCCGCGGCACACTAATGTGCCGCGAGACCTTGCCTGGTGTGCCGTGGGAGGGAGGCGGGCGAGTCGGGCGGCGAGAGGCGGGGCGGCGGCGGCGAGGATCCGCGTCGAGCCGGGGGCGGCTCCGCGGTGGTGGTGCCGAGGTTTCTCTCTCCATTCTCCCCTCTCACACACACACACACAGGAAATAACACAGGATCAGCTGACAGGACCTGGCCAATGGGGCGGCGGCGGGGCAGCACGCGCAAAAGGGAGGAGCGCGAGACAGCGGACGAGGAGGAGGCCGGCATGTCCGGGCAGCAGCAGCAACAACAGCAGCAGCAACTCCCGGCGACGGCTCCTCAAGCCCCGGGCAACCCTACTCCCTCACTGGCCTCGGCCGCCCTCCTGCTCCACCCGCCGCCGCCTCCCCCACCGCCGCCGGCCACCTCGGCCCCGCCGCCGCCCCCTCCTCCGCCCGCTATCGCCACCACCACCACAACAGCCGCCGCCGCCTCAGCTGGGCCCATGCCTGCTGAAAGCGGCAGCAGCAGCAGCGCCCCGGCGCCCTTCCCTCACGGCGGCGACCCGGCCCTCCTGGTTCGGGAGGCGGGCGCGAAAGCCCCACCCCTCGGCGCTCGCCAGCTCCGCGCGCGTCCTTGCCTGGGCGAAGGTGCTTCTTGGACGGTAGGCTGCGGCGACCAAAGACCCCGGCGGCTGGCAGGAGGAAGCGGAGGAGGAGCGGGAGGCTGACCCCGAACTCGTGGGAGGAGGCGAGAGAGAGAAGGCGCTTGGGCAGCCACCCCAAGCCGGCACACGCGGGCGCCCCTTTGGAGCTGCCCACCTGAGCGCACGGGACAGGAGCGGCGATTTGATTCGCGCCAGGCCACGCTTGCTGCGGAGGGAGGAGGAGAGCGGCGCCTTCCAGCCTCGTCTCGCTTCGTGACAGCACCGACCGAGCCTGAGAGGGAGCAGATCCGAGGGGGATCTCCCCCACCCAGCCACCCCCTCGCCGCCCGCCCTGCTCCTGTCGTGGCAGCTGACGAGCCGACTCGCCCTGACCTGCGGGGTCCCCCACGCCGCCTCCGCTCACGGCGGCGACCCGGCCCTGAACGAGCAGGAGAAGGAGCTCAAGCGGCGCCTCAAGCGGCTCTACCCGGCCGTGGACGAGCAGGAGGAGGAGTTGGAGGAGTCCCTCAGTCCCTCGCTTTGCTGCCTCCTCCTCCCCCACCCCCAAAGCTTGGAGGTTCCCCGGCAAGGGGGAGGGGGAAAAATTGAAACTTACACTTTCATGTGTCCCTCCCGGCGTGACGCTGCGCGCTGACGTCACGGGGCTGTAATGGTGGTGTGCCTCGAGATTTTTTTCATCAATCAAGTGTGCCTTTGCCCAAAAAAGGTTGGGAAACACTGGTATATAAATGCAATAAACACAAACACAAATATTTGTGGGCCTTTTGTAATTGAGATGGGTGGAATAAATGTTGCAACTGTCAACTACTGTCGGGAATGGATGGGGTGCCCTCTGGTGGTGGATCTGGAGATTAACAAGGCAGTAGTGCATGTTTAGTTACGAAGAGTCGGACGTGACTAAACAACTAAACAACAACAAGTGCATGTTTAATGAATGAAGAGGATCATAGAGTTGGAAGGGACCCGGAGGTTCATTTCATTGGGATAACTTGTAGCATTCGGATTGTTAGAACAGATGCCATGTTTAAGAAGGAAGCAGGTTAAATAGGATTCTTAATGGACTTGGGTTATCACAGGGAAAGCAGTGCTCCCAAGAGACATACAGGTGGGTATACATGAACATAGAACGGTATGAAGTTACGGACGCAAAATAAACGGCTCATTGTAGAAATAAGTACCAATTCAGTTGATGTAGGTTGAGGGAATAAATCTATAATGACAGTATTGGGCTAAGTCAGGGGTCTGCAACCCGCGGCTCCGGAGCCGCATGTGGCTCTTTTACATCTTTGCCGCGGCTCTGGGGCGGATATTAGCGAGGAGAGGAGGCGCATTGTGCGCCCCGACACTCCTCACTGTGGCGGGCGCTGTACTGGCTGTGACGTCGCATGGGGGCGGTGCGTGCATTAGTCACGCACCGTCCCGACGTCACCTTCCCGCCCACTGTCAGATCGCGGCTCCGGAGATATATTTGTTTTAAATGTTGCAATGGTTTTGCGGCTCCCAGTTGTTGTTTTTTCTTCGGAAACGGGTCCAAGTGGCTCTTTTTGTCTTAAAGGTTGCAGACCCCTGGGCTAAGTGCACTAAGAATGTAAAAAGCAGATCCTTATGTTCTTCTAAGGACAGTTCATCTCTCCCAGGGATCGTGGAGATCTTGAACTGTTGCCTGGCCCAAATCAGTAGTTCTGTAACTTCTCATGGAGCACCACAACAGGGGGCCCATCCCTTGCTGCCCCTGTCCTCCACCATCCACATGTCGAGGGGAAGGCCTGACAAGGGGAGTCTCCTCTGCTTTTCTAGGCTCCCCACCTTGATTTCGTACCCTCATCATTCAGAGCTCTAAACTGGGGTATGTGGGTAATGTGCCTAGAGTAGACCTCTCCCTTTCAGACCTTCCCCTAACACTAGGGAAATGGGACTAGCAGAGGATGTGATGGTACTCCATACAGATGGTCCAAATAAAACTAGTGTCTGCGGTGGTGGTGGTGGGGAACTAACAAGGGTAAACTGTTCATATTTATATGGCTGCACAATAATGTATATACTTTCAGCTGCTAAAAAGGTGACTGTCTGAGGAGTCATGCCTGTTTACATGAGCCTAAGACACCTGCTGCCACATGGACACCTCGTTGTCTTTAAACGCTACCACATGGTGAAATACATATTTTTATATCCCTGCAACCAAATGGGTTTCCCAGAGGGGCTCCCTTGTGGAGGTCGTGTTGATGGTGATGGAGGAATGCATTGGAATTAAAAGAGACAGGAAGTCTTCCAGGTCCCTGCCCGTCCCCTTCTGTTCCCCACAAATTATCATGAGGCATCACTTTTCTGAATCTACACATAGGTTGAGCCACTGGCATGCTGACTTGCTCCTATAATTCTTGGCCACTTGAGTTTGACTCACCATCATGTATGGATATAAATTCTTCCAACGTCGCTGTAGCCTTGTGTGCATATATTTTTAAAGTCTGAACCAGAAGTAGAAACAAATATTTCCAATGCTAGTAGTGCAGTCTCAGGTGTTTGGAACCTAAAGAACCCTGTGAAAAAGTGTTGATATTCCTAGTTGCCAGAATCAGGTTTTTGGACACCCAGGCAATGAGGCAGCTGGGACTTTTCTTGACAGTGGTTTGCTGCTTTTCCTTTTGAAGCTACTAAATCAACATATTTCATATGCACTTGCAATGTTTGCTTTCAAAACCTTTCTTGATTCCTTTTTTTCCTTTTCTTTTTTAACAGATGGCCGGACAGATCCAATTTTGGAGGATGTAGGTGAAGCCTTCAATCTTATGGGGGTCAACCTGCATGAGCTGGAAGATTACATACTCAATATTGAGCCAGTCACTTTTGCGCATCAAATCCCCTTATACCCTGTCAGCAAGAATAATGTCCTGCAGTTCCCCCAGCCTGGAAGCAAAGATGCAGAAGAGAGGAAAGAGTATATTCCTGATTACATGCCACCCATTGTCTCTTCTCAAGAAGGTGAGAAATTAATAATTTCTTTGCTTTGTTTTTATCTGCTTGTTTTTGAGCAGTAATGCCTGCTCGCTTGCATTTCAGGAAGCCTGGAGTCTGCTACCTTCTGTTTCGCATCGTGAGGATATGTTACAGCTAGCAGCAGAATTGAGTGTTGCAATAATGTGTAGTGACAGGCAGCACATTTTGCTATTCAGGTTTACCATGGTAGTTCCACTGGCTTCATTGACAAATGGCTCAAAGAGCTGCCATTGTAGGAAATGGAGCTGGGTTAGAATCACTGCTCAGCCCTGTTAGGTTTGGGGCAATTCACTAATTTCCCAGCATCAGTTTCCCAGATAAAAGTTGTGAAGAACCTGAATTAAAAACATTGTAGGGTTAAGGTTGCTCATGGGATGCATTACAACTTGGCATGTGAGCAAAGCATATTGGGACGTGTATTAATGAGCCAAATTTCCGAGTAAACATTCACCTGGTCACTATGGCTGAGTAAGAATAACAGGGAAGTGACCAGGTTTTGTGCCGTGGGAAAAGTAGGTTCTCTTCTCCTCCACCTCTTTTCAGGAATTTAATGTGCTATGAATTGCTTCAAAAGGCATGGCAAGTAGGTAGGCTGGTGAAAATTATTGTGAGCTACTAACTTCAGCTACTAACTACAGGGATGCGGGTGGCACTGTGGGTTAAACCACAGAACTTAGGACTTGCCGATCAGAAGGTCGGCGGTTCGAATCCCCGCAATGGGGTGAGCTCCTGTTGCTGGGTCCCTGCTCCTGCCAACCTAGCAGTTCGAAAGCACATCAAAGTGCAAGTAGATAAATAGGTACCGCTCTGGCGGGAAGGGAAACGGCGTTTCCGTGCGCTGCTCTGGTTCGCCAGAAGTGGCTTAGTCATGCCTGCCACATGACCCAGAAGCTGTACGCCGGCTCCCTCGGCCAATAAAGCGAGATGAGCGCTGCAACCCCAGAGTCGGCCACGACTGGACCTAATGGTCAGGGGTCCCTTTACCTTTACTTTACTAACTTCAGCTGATCAGTTTGGAACGCTGAGTGAACTGTGCCTCAGAACCCACTTACACAGATGGACAGTAATATGTCGGTGAGGATAAAGTGGCGCAAAGAGTCCTTGTATCTGAGAAGGTTTTCGTTCCAGTGGTAGGAGTACTATTGTAGGGTTGTATGTTTGCTCCTCTTGAAATCTTGTGTAGGGTTCGTGAAACCTAAGGGGCGACTGTGGCTGCATATTTCATATAGTTCTCTGGAACATAAAATAAAAAGTTGGAAATGTTTCCTTTTTCTACAAAAATCAAGGTGTCCCGTCCCAAATCAAATCTCTACATTTTTTTTTATAATTTGGCAGGTTTAAGCCACTTTTGAGGGGCTGCTATGCCTGCAAATTTCATCCACTTCTGTCTGCTTTGATTTCCTATTAAAGTGAAATTTGTTTTCAGTGAGGCTGCTTCAGATCCCAAGCATGAGCCAAATTGGACAGACCATAGTGCAACTTGGAACAGATTGGGCCAATTCCTAAAATGACAAATATAAATAGGAACCAAACCTTGTGCCCTGTGCAGATTTTGTGGTATTGGTTGTTGCATTTTTTGTGAGTTATATAGTACTTGGATAGCAATTTCAGTTATTTATATTACAGTGGTACCTCGGGTTAAGTAGTTAATTCGTTCCGGAGGTCCGTTCTTAACCTGAAACTGTTCTTAACCTGAAGCACCACTTTAGCTAATGGGGCCTCCTGATGCTGCCGCACAGCCGGAGCCTGATTTCTGTTCTTATCCTGAAGCAAAGTTCTTAACCTGAAGCACTATTTATGGGTTAGCGGAGTGTATAACCTGAAGCGTATGTAACCCGAGGTACCAATGTATATTTTAGTGTTTTTGACACCTGCTTTGAACTAACGATATGAGAAAAGCCAAGGTAGAAATAAATAAAAGTTCCTATGGACTGTGTAAAATTTGCATCCTAAAGGCACACATTCGTCATACAGTGACATTCAGTTCATCTGAAGCAAAATGTGGCAGCTCTGTGTCATATGAATCTGCCTGGACCATATGATCTTTGTCACAGCCTGTCCTCTGAGTCCCACCATGTTTTGAATTTAGGCACAAGATGACCAGAAAGGGGGTTTCCCTCCATAACTGGAAAACCCTGAACAGCAAAATGTGCTCCTGCCTGCCACTACTCATTATTGTAAACCTTCCTCATATTGCTCCAGCTCCGTGAGCATTTTGATCACTCATCTCTGCGTCTTTTCCAGGCCTGCGACACCCACTTTGCAATGCAGCCACCAGAACTACACATAGTATTCCAAGCATGGTCACACCATAGTTCTGTGTTATGTATTCATTTAATGCTCCAATGTTGCGGATGCATGGAACCGACACACAGAGAAGTGTTGCCAACAACACGACACACCTGTGAATTTTTGCAGGTTTCCATTTCTAGGTACATAATTCAGAATCTGAAGCGCTTTCTGCCAGATAGAGCTGACCGTGGGTTGCAGTCAGTGTTCTGCACATGTGGCTCCGCTGGCACAATGAGACTTAACGATTCCTCTCCTTCCATGCACCACAAAATCTCTGGGTGGGTGTGTCCCCCAAACCCCGAAGCTGGTTTTGACAATATGGGAGGGGCCTGCACCAATGGAGTTCCAGTATAGGATACAGCCTCACATGCTACATTCTTGAGCCAGTGTCGGCTGCAATGTTGTGTGAGTGGCCCTTGAGAATTTATTTGTTTGTACATTTATCATGGGTGAAACTTGACAGTTTCTTCTCACATTATTATCTCTCTCAAATATTTTGTATGTGTGTAGCTATTGAGAAGTGAATTTTTTGTTTTTAGTGCCTATTGCTTGGATAATTTTTCTGTAATAGAGACTTGTGTGTATTTACTATAACCCATGACCAGCAGGTGTTGCTCTCCTACCTTATAAATGACTCGGGTTAGCGCTCTTGTCTGCTGCATGTGCTGGTCTTTGTGAGCTGAAATACCACATTCAAGCTTAAACAAATTGCTGTCTTCTGGATATAGAATTAGTTTATTTTGCTTGCCATTCGATGTAAATAGATATGATCGCCTCCATATCTAGGGAGGAACAGATCTTCCCTTTTCTCTGTTGAGACAGAGATTCTGTTTTGTATAATCCTGATTAGATCAAAGATAGCTGCTTTGTTTAGCATGAAAGGCCATGGCAAGAATGGAGGACCATTGCTAAACGGTGGATTTAGATTCGTATACTTAATAAGCTTGTAGTTATGAGCACAGTGCATTAGGAAATACAGTGGGTGGACGTATTTCATATATAGTGCCTTGAGTAATCTCCAGTTGAGTTATATTTAGAGTAGACCTGTTGAAATTAATGGGCCTCAGTTATATCTTCAGTTTATCTGGGTCTACTCCGAGTAGGACTAACATTGGATAAAACCCATTGTGTTTTTAGGGTGTCTGTCTCGATCATAAGCAAGAATGAGGTACCCTATGAAAGCAAAGAACATGCCACTGTGTCAAATACCAATTCTGTCACTTTGCCGGAAAAGCAAATTCATGACTAATTCAAGAAAAGGGATAAATCCCCAAGGCTGGTTGTTACCCAACTACCTCTCTTCAGTTGTTGGCTAACCTGTGATGAGACAGAAGCCCGGTGGAATGGAAGGCAATAGTTTGAGAGAGGTAGTGACCAGGGGAATCGGGCAGAGAAGGAATGGGGTTTGGGATTGAATGTGATGGGTGAAAGAAGACTTGGGGAAAGAAAGGTGCAGGAAGTAGCAGATATGGGGAAGCAAAGTAATGATGAATCATAGGAAGGGTGGGTGGAACAGGCACAAAATTGGGGAAGCCGAGATTTATAAAACGACGCAGCAGCCGTTGGTGGCAGAGTAGGGTTGAAACCTGTGTGTCTTGGGTCTCTGCGGGAGACCTTGCTGAGCTGCTGTTATGTGTCGCAAATTTTTGGATGAAAACCTAGCATAGGCCAAGTGGACAAAAGGGCTGTGGATATTGCCCGCCTATGTGACTTGCTTTTGGGAGACACAAAGCCGCTCCAGTACTTTGGCCACCTCATGAGAAGAGAAGACTCCTTGGAGAAGACACTGATGTTGGGAAAGATGGAGGGCACAAGGAGAAGGGGGCAACAGAGGACGAGATGGTTGGATAGTGTTTTCGAGGTTACCAGCATGAGCTTGACAAAACTGCGGGAGGTAGTGGAGGACAGAGGTGCCTGGCGTGCTCTGGTCCATGGGGTCACGAAGAGTCGGAAACGACTAAACAACAACAACAACAACAACAAGAACAACAAAGCCGCCATTACAGTGGTGCCCCGCAAGACGAATGCCTCGCAAGACGAAAAACTCGCTAGACGAAAGAGTTTTCCGTTTTTTGAGTCGTTCCGCAAGACGAATTTCCCTATGGGCTTGCTTTGCAAGACGAAACGTCTTGCGAGTTCTTGCGAGTTTGTTTCCTTTTTCTTTAAGCCGCTAAGCTGCTAAGCCGTTAATAGCCGCTAAGCCGCTAATAGCCGTGCTTCGCAAGACGAAAAAAACGCAAGACGAAGAGACTTGCGGAACGGATTAATTTCGTCTTGCGAGGCACCACTGTACACAGGAATACCTGCATTGTGTATCACCCTTTGGAAACAGTGAGGAGTGCCCATTTCTCCTTCTCTCTCCTCATTTTGAATCGTAATTTTAGTAGCCGCGATAGGCTGCCGGTTTTCAGGCAGCATGTTTTGGAGGCAGAGAAGCTTTGCAGTGCTAGGCTCTTAAGTCTGTATTGTATAGCCAGCCTTCCTGTCTCCCCGTTCCCTTGCGTTTCTGGCTAGGAGGCCAGCCTGAAACAGCTTCTCCTGTCAACTACCCATGCCTGGTGGTTAAGTACTGTAAAAGTCTGTGTTAAGTTCCCTCTGCCATTCCACTTGTCAAGTGCCAGACACTGATTGCTTTTTGTACAAATGAGCTTCCATGTATGCATTGACCTAGCAGGGAGAAGCAACAGGAGAAACGGACAAAATGAGAAAGGCAGCCAAGCTTGAGAAGCAGACAGACGATGCCGTTAGAGGAGAGCCAGTAGGGAAGACAGATTTCAAAGGGGGAATAATATGGGATGTGAGCAGAGACTGGGCAGGTGAGGGTGGGGGGAGTCTGTTCAGTATCCCCCCCCTTACAGAGTGTCAATCAAGTGGTCCTTTTGAAAATATTGTTAAAATTTGCCTGAGATCTTGCTTGATGTAGTTAACAAGGAGAATACTGCAAGAATACTGATTAGAAGGATGTGTTTGCCTTAAAAACACAGCTGAAGGTGCATGATGAGCCTAGATAGGTAGCTACCCCAAGACTGGGAAATTCAGGCTATGAATCAATCTATGGGATAAGTACAAGTGAGGGATGCAGCCTGTTGCGACTGTAGCATAATTTTGAATAAATTAGGTGTTGCGTTGAAGGTTAGGCTTAGGTCTCTGCAGTGGCTGGAATTTTTATTTACTTCCATGCAAATTCTTTAAAAAATTAAATGAAAATTGCCCGTTTAATGCTTCAACCTATATAAAAGGACACAATTTCAGAGGAAGAGCGTTAATAGTTTTTCAGTTCAGCCACCTGCTGGAAAAAAAAACCCTGTTCTATGGTGCATAAAACCTGCTAATTAGATCCTGAATTATTTACATTGAAGGAGAAATTGCACTGCTGAGATACAAAATGCTGTTTTAGTTTCATTGTCATGGGGTCAAGAATAAAGGAGAACAACGTTGACTGAAAAAGAAGCCCATTATTCCGTATATTTGGGGCTAATAGAAAGAGGGAAACCAAATAGTCCATTGAACACAGATGTTACCCACACAGTAGGGAGAGCATTTTGAATCTCTATTTAATTCTTGGAATAGCTTGGCAATGAAGTGTCTGCCAGTAACCTTCCCTGATATTAAGAATACACCTTAAATGCCTCCAGTTACAGAGGGCAAAGTTAGAAAGCTTTTTCAGGATCTTGCTAATAATTGCATCTCATGAGGATATGGTACCCCCCCCCCCCAAATTTATATACAAAATATTAATTGGTGGGCCCCAGTATTTCCAAAGCTTTTTACTTATTTGTAATTCTGGTAAGATTCAATTTTGATGGGAGTCAAGCTTTGTATCTATTCCAAGAGAGACCCAAGAATTATCGCTTCATAAGTCTGTTGGATTTCATATGTAAGATTTAATCCCTATATTGCCGAAATTAGCAATTGATGCTGATGAACACAATACTGTAGTGGAAGAATAGAATGGATTCTTTAAAGGAAAGCCGAGAATACATAGGTGCTCTGTTTTGGTCCATATATATCTAGAAAGGGCCTATAGCTGTATGGGGGGGGGGGGGAAGTTGTGTAGCACCTTAAAGACTAATAAATTTTCTTTGACATGAGTTTTTTTGGCTCATCTGACACAGTGTGGGTTCATGTGGCACACCATAATCTGTGGGTCTTCAAGGTGCCACGGACCCTCTGCTGTTTTTGCTGGAAGAGACTAACACAGCTACTCCTCTGAATATGTGCAATTTTAGATCTGTTTTCAGATTTTGATTTGTCAGACAGACACTTGCTTTAAGCTGTTCAGTACAAATGTTGTGATAAGAGAGTCACTAAATTTAATTAAAAATCTTTCTTCTTATATTGACCTTAAAGCTGGGTTTGGTTTAACTGGCCTATACAGTCCCTGCTCTGAGGACCGTAGGACATTGGTGTCTGTGCCATTTTTGTTTAATCTTCAGCATTTATCACCCACATTTTTTGATGATGAAGTTTCCATACTAGTTTCTGAAGCTGGCATGGCGCTTGTATCCATCACAGTGATAACTATGAGGCATCTTTGTAGAGATCTTGGATCTTTTTTGTAAAAAGGAACTTCTTCCTTTGAGCTGATAATGTGATTAATGTGTTTTGATAAAAGGCCCAAGCCACATAAGTGGATGGTGGATAATATTAAAACCCTTAACGTGTTCCCTGTTAAGTATGTAGGAATTTTGCTTAGGCAGAATCATATGCGGGCAGGGCATCTGGGATCGAAAAGACTTCTAATGGCACAAGTGACTAAGACCCTGTTAAACTTTGCCCACTTTAAAGAAGGTCATTTAGACAAGATCTTAGTCAAGTGGCAAATGTTACAGAAGTGTGAGGTGGGCAAATGTCATCAATTTATTTATTTATTTATTTATTTATTTATTTACGGCTATTAGCCCATATTAGCCCATCAAACCCCAAATTTCTTTTTGCTCTTAAACCTCCCACATGGTGCTCCTGTTCTCATGATGAAATTCGAGGTTGGGTTTCCTTCGCTATTGCCCACAATTTGTACAGTTCTGCTTCCATAATGGTTAAATTAAAGCATATGCTCTATATGAGGTTGCCTAAAAAATGTTACACGGAGCAAATTTCCAATAGATATGTACGAAATTGTTGTTGTTATTTAAATTTATATTCTGCCCATCATTTGCAGGTCTCAGGGCAGTTCACAACGTATAATTACGTTGTTTTAAACTAGGCGATTCTTACCATTTTATTTTTCTGTTAAATCTGATTGTGGTTTTCCAGACAATTTTTCCCCACATTATGCGATGAGAGCATTTATTGCTTTGGTGCGTCATGCTGTGCTCACAGCATATGTTTAAGGTCTGTGTGTGCTTATTGTCATCTTTACATTTGTGGCCAGAGAGAAGTAGAAGATAATTTCCCATTATATATTGTAGTTCTGCCTATATAATTCCCCTTGGGAAACGACTTTGAAAGAGATTACTGGGCCAGTTGCTTTTTGGAACAGTAGTGAGATAATCTATTACTTATTGGTTGATAGGAATAAATATATTTATGTACAAAGGTTCTGTGTTTACTCTATCAGCCCAATAGATCAGACAAAAATGTATAGCACAAAATGGAGCCCAGTGTAAAAATGTACATTCCTTACAACTTGCGTATATTTCCATTTTTGTAATGACCACTGGTTTTTGGCAAATAAATTTGACTCTTGGGGGGGCTAATGATTTTAGTTTCATAGCATGATTATTTCAAGGATATTTTTTTTAAAAAAATCCCATAATTGAGCCGTCATTCCATTTTGTTCTCTCCCACTGCATTTCTTGTTAATGTTTTGCTTTATTTGGTGGTCACTTTGCTTCCTGTACTGTGTACAACTTGAGGATCTCATTACATTTGGAGCATCAGGAACCTTTCTCCCCCAGAATCCATCTGTTTCAAATTAGTCTAATAAGCACAGTCCACAGGGAACTCCCTTGTTCTGTGTATAGAGCTCTTGAGGAGTTCCTATTCATTTAATAACGTCTGTTGATAAGTTCCAGGCAGATTGTGCCCATTGTATGGTGGAGGCATATTTCCCTTCTTTGGTTTCGCACAACATTTTTTTATAAAAAAAATCTTATTTATATATTTTTAAATAAATGGGTGTTTGCTGGGTATCACAAATAAAAACTAAGCATGAGCAATTAAAAAAGAACAACAGAAAATGCAGTGTGCAACTGATTTTGAAGTTACAGATAGGTAGCCGTGTTGGTTTGCCATAGTCAAAACAAAAAAAATTCCTTCCAGTAGCACCTTAAAGACCAACTAAGTTAGTTCTTGGTATGAGCTTTCGTGTGCATGCATCTGAAGATTTCGTGTGCATGTATCTGAAGAAGTGTGCATGCACACGAAAGCTCATACCAAGAACTAACTTAGTTGGTCTTTAAGGTGCTACTGGAAGGAATTTTTTTTGTTCTGATTTTGAAGGAAAATCATATATCAGTAGTTTTTTCAGTTCCCATTCATTTCTGCCTTATTTTCCTTGCCAGTCCCAGTTTGCATGTTTTGTGTTTCTGCACGTGTCTCTTCCCAAAAGCCTTAAGGTGTTCCAAGCCTGCCACCATCTTCTGCTAAAAGAACAGGAACAGAAAACCCCAAATTCTGCAAAACCCACACGGAATTGCAGGAACGAAATAACATCCAGATTTCTGCACTGCTTTCTACTTGTAGCATATGTGAGTTGTACATGGGCTTTACATGTAGAATATGGGGATAAAAATGTAATTTATTAACCACCACTGCCATCACCACTGATAATGTAGTTACTACATTGAAATGCTAGGTGCTGTTAGGGCTCATATATGTGGATATAAAGCCTTCTGCTTTATTGAAATCACGAAGTGTTCCATAAATTGTCTCCCCCTTCATTTCTTGGTGTTACTTGAGCCAGCAAGGATGTATTTGAGCATCTTCAACAGAAATGTGGCATCTATGGGAATATTGCATCTTAAGTGGATGGACACATCACACCTCTGATTTGGAGGTTGAGGGCAAAAAGCATGAGCAAAATGCAGTCTGTATACAGTGTTGTGGAGTAGACAGTTGCTTTTGCTGCTGGGGTATACTGCCAGCAATAATCCCACCAGAATATGAACGTAATCCAATACCAATAACGGGGTTTAGTTATAAATTAACTAAGGAAGTCAAGGCATTAGCCGGAAAAGGAGGAGATGGTAACTTTATAGTGACATGGCAGAAGACCTTCTCAGTTGTGGCGCCCACCCTGTGAAACGCCTTCCCATCAGATACCAAACAGAAAAATAACTCTGCGACTTTTAGAAGACAGCTGAAAGCAACCCTGTATAGGGAAGTTTTTAATGTTTGTTTTATTAGGCTTCTACAGTCGTACCTCTGTTTACGTAACCCTCCGGTTACATGAACTTCGGGGTGCACACGTGGCAAACCCGGAAGTATTTTACTGGGTTTTGCCATGCGCACATGCGCAGAAGCAGTCCTCGGGTTGCGGAAACCTCGGGATCCAACCAGACCTCCAGAACGGATCCCATCCGCAACCAGAAGTACCACTGTATATGTGTTGGAAGCCACCCAGAGTGGAACAGTTCTTTCCCCCAAGGAACCTGTATCTGCAGGGTGGGAAGTGGGTAAATTTGGTTGAAAAATCAATAAAAGATATTTCTGAAAACCCACAGTGTTCAGTTATGGTTGTGAGGAACATTGTGGTCATGAGTGTCTGTGCCTGGAAGAAGGGAAAGGGTCACTATGGAAGGTGCTTAGCTAATGCAATTGGTCATTTTGGATGTGCCAGAAGAACACCTTTCTGAGGGCTGACTTGGGTAGGTTTTCTTTCTCCTTTTTAGCTTGGGATACAAGGCATGTATATTTGAAAGCAGGTTCTTACTGAAAATTAATGATGCTTGCATCCGAGGAAGTTTGGTTGAGAATTGAGGGTGTTGGATTGCTTCTTCACCCTACCCCACTGGATCGGGGCAGGTTACATCATTTCCTTATCTCATGTTAAGCTGCAAGAGAGTTGAGTTTGCCAAGACCACCCAATGAGACTGCAGGCTAAGCAGGAATTTGAACCCAACTGTTGCATGGCAACTTTTGCTATACTCCTCGGCTTCCAGTGGGTGGACTGGAAAACTCCCCTGCCAGCTTTTTGTGCATCCCACCCTCCTCCTCCCCAGTATTAGAATACCGTATTTTTCGCTCTATAACACGCACCCGACCATAACACGCACGTAGTTTTTAGAGGAGGAAAATCCGTAGGCATGCCACCCGTAGGCATTCCCTCCATAACACGCACAGACATTTCCCCTTACTTTCTAGGAGGAAAAAAGTGAGTGTTATGGTGCAAAAAATACGGTAAATATGTGGTATTTTGTTAATGTTCTGGTGTCTCCTAGATATACGTGTGTGTGTTTTCTTTTGGCTTGTTGTCAGTATCAGGCTGGCTTTGTGATTTTAAATATTGGCGGGAGTGGGGGCTCATTTTCGGATAATAAGAGTTTACAAGAGTCCTTATATTCTGTAAAGTACTTTTTCCTGTGTTAGCTTTTGGTCGCCCCCCCCCCCCCCCCATGCGTGCCACTCTAACTCTGTCTGACAGACGCAACTGGGAATACCAAGGAGGAAATGGCAGGTTTTGCCCAGTCAGCTTTGCTCAGGAAGTCTCCGTGCCATAGGAAGGGAGAGAAACTCACCTTTCATTTCCCCTCAAGTCCGGCATGTTCAGATTAACTTTAAAGGAGAAGGTGGTGCTGTTTGGCGGAGCTGGCCTCCGATAGCGCTTTGCCTCTGCGTGGAGCCCATCTCAGCAGGCGATTCTGAGTCCCTGGCCAGGAAAGCTCTTTTAGCTAAGCTGCTGGGTATCCTATTGCAAATTAAATACGAAACAAAGCAATGCTTGATTTTGTATGGGAAAACTTAAAAGCATCCATTAAAGAGGCTTTTATTTCTGTGCCATGTGCCTTTAAAGCCACAGCGGCACCAAAGGTGCAACTTTTTCTGGATTATTATTATTTTTTTAGAAAACAGTATCCGCCAAATGACGGAATTTGCATGCATAGCAAATTTATATGTGTTGTTAATGCAGAAGCCAGTGTTTCAAGAATTGGAAGCGCTGCAGAGAGGAAACAATTTTATATATGGTTTTGGGTTTTGTGGACCTGACCAAATCTTCTTAAACAGCAAAACGACAAAATAGAATGACATTTGGTGAAAGAAAACCTGCTGGGTTTTAGTAATAACACCATGATTATTATTCCTTAAGAAATGTACTTTCCATTTATTAGAAAAAATCATCAGTGTCTTACAAAAAAAAAATAACCCTCACAATATACTAAAATAAAAAACAGACTGAAACAAGGATCAGTACTTAATTATAAGATTGATATAGTTCCTTAGGGTGTTCAAAGTGTTTCATCAACATTGCTTAAGTAATTCCTCACTGACTAGGCACCAGACCCAGACTCAACTTGATCATGCCATTGGTTTTGCCCTTCTGGATAATTGTGCAATGCACAGTGATCTCTAGTGTATTTGTTTGGTGTTGGGTTTTTTTGGGGGGGAAGCGGGTGGCGCTGTGGGTAAAACCTCAGCGCCTAGGACTTGCCGATCGCATGGTCGGCGGTTCGAATCCCCACGGCGGGGTGCGCTCCCGTAGTTCGGTCCCAGCGCCTGCCAACCTAGCAGTTCGAAAGCACCCCCGGGTGCAAGTAGAGAAATAGGGACCGCTTACTAGCGGGAAGGTAAACGGCGTTTCCGTGTGCTGCGCTGGCTCGCCAGATGCAGCTTGTCATGCTGGCCACGTGACCCGGAAGTGTCTGCGGACAGCGCTGGCCCCCGGCCTATAGAGTGAGATGAGCGCGCAACCCTAGAGTCTGTCAAGACTGGCCCATACAGGCAGGGGTACCTTTACCTTTTTACATAATAAAATATGTGATTGATAACTGAAGGGAGACTTTCCTCCTCACCTGAAATAACTCATGTTTGCTGACCTTTAGGACATATTTACATTTATCCTCTGTAGAGAACTGTTTGTTAGGAAAGGCAGAAACTTTCTTTATTTCACTTTTCATTAGAGATACAGAATGTGAGGCTGATCATCCTTTTTTCTGGATGTGAAGGAAATCCGCAGACCCTGACTCAGAATAAGACACCTTGGTTCAGAGGTTACTGTACTTCTGTCTACTACCTCACCACCTAACCTCAGGTGGTGGGGAGGACATTTTTATGTGAAAAGCTTTAAGGACGTAGTTGAAAAGCAGAACCATGGTGTCGTAGAATTGGAAGGGATCCTGAGGATCATCTAGCCCAACCCCCTGCAAATCAGGAATATGCAGCATGCCCCATACGGGGATCAAACCTGCAACCAGTGGCACTGCTGTTAGGAGGCTGTTACTGTGGCTGTGCTCCACTAGGGCAGGCCACTCCTGTTGAAAAGCAAATGCGAAAATTCCAAATAAATCAGCCTACAGAAGAATGCGAGAGAAACTGAGGTCAAGAGAGAGCTTTTAATCCACGTGGCAGAAGTGAGAAGGTTTGGGGCTTTAGGCTGTAATAGACACTTACTGATGAGAATCCTGTAACGTGCTAATTCTACATTACACATAGGAGGTAGGATGGATGTCCGTGCTGATAGGCCATTTGCCTATCTGTTGGTGCAGTTAATTGCACGGCAAGATTTCCTTCATAGAGGAAAATTTAGAAGATGAATGCACGGGACTGGTCTGCAGTTTTGCAACCTCCTGTGCCTGCACGTTCAAGAGCAAAGAAGCAAATATAACCGATAGCAAATGAATACAGTGGTACCTCGGGTTAAATACGCTTCAGGTTACATACGCTTCAGGTTACAGACTCCGCTAACCCAGAAATAGTGCTTCAGGTTAAGAACTTTGCTTCAGGATGAGAACAGAAATTGTGTTCCGGCGGCGCGGCGGCAGCAGGAGGCCCTATTAGCTAAAGTGGTGCTTCAGGTTAAGAACAGTTTCAGGTTAAGTACGGACCTCCGGAACGAATTAAGTACTTAACCCGAGGTACCACTGTATGGTTATTTATTTATTCGCAAATTTATAAGCTGCACTTTTGTAATAAAATAAAAACAACAAGGCGGAACACAACGTATTAAAAACAAAGTTGGCAAAGATATCTGTAAGAACTTAATTTTAAAACGTCAATAAAGACTGATTGGGTTACAAAGAAAATGCATGTTGCCCAAACAAGAAAGTATTCAGGAGACATCTGAATGGAGGGAGGGAAGGATGGTACCTTCCTAGCCCCTGCCGGCTAGGAGTTCCATAGGGCAGGGTCTGCCAGACTAGAAGGCTCAGTGTGAATTCAGTTACTCTAAACCTCCAGTAGCCAACATGGTGCCTGTTGGATTACAACTCTTAACAATTGGCTATACTGGCTCCGGCTGATGGAGTTGGCTTCCCTTGCTCCAAACAATGTATGCACCTCTTTAACCTGGCCTTTGACACCTGAGATATGTGTTTTTTGGGACCCACCCTATTCCTGTGGTTGTTAATTTGTTTTAAACTGTTTTCAATGTCGAATTTTAAATGGTTGTAACCCAACCTGGGACCTGCTGGTGAAGGGCGGGAAATAAATTGACACTGTTGTTACATTGTCTTTGTAGTTGTTGTTTTCTATACAGTTCAACAATATTTCAATATGTCCCGATAAAAATGTCTTCATTCAGGTCTGATCGCTGGTGCTGAATTGCTAGAAACATCGGTGGCCTTTCTCTAGACATATTAATATCAAGCCCACATGCTGTATATATCTCTGTATAATATCTGTCACCTCTGTATGACTCCACATGTAATTTATATTCCAGTAGCACATTTTCAATATTAGTGAACAATAATTAGGCATTTTATCTAGCAAACATTGAACTCGGGGAGAATACAGTGGTGCCTCGCAAGACGAAATTAATCCGTTCCGCGAGTCTCTTCGTCTTGCAGTTTTTTCGTCTTGCGAAGCACGGCTATTAGCGGCTTAGCGGCTATTAACGGCTTAGCGTCTTTAAGAAAAAGGAAACGAACTCGCAAGACGTTTCGTCTTGCGAAGCAAGCCCATAGGGAAATTTGTCTTGTGGAACGACTCAAAAAACGGAAAACCCTTTCGTCTAGCGAGTTTTTCGTCTTGCAAGGCATTCGTCTTGCGGGGCACCACTGTATTTTGATGCGATCCAAATTATTTTGGAATATTCTATGGACTGTGGCTGATCTTTTCTTTTCCTCTCTGCCACAAACATGTAACACCGGTTGTAAAAGAACTGTAGAGTATTTCCAAATTTCTTAGTTCAGGTTGCTACATACCTCTTCAGTTGAAACACGTTATTTGGCTAGGTCCTCTCAGAAGGGTTCGAGTTAGAATTTTCCTACCCGTAGACTGGCAGCAAAGCAAATACAAGGCTACTTTTCTTGGCTATTGTGACATTCAAAGCGACCTCTTTTCTCTAAATGTTTGCATACGGATACGCGAGTATTCATTTGTTGGAAAAATAATCTCTGCTGTGCTTGTTCCGGCTAATGGAAAGTAATCAAAGTTTGTTCTGTGGTGCTTTCCTCAATTGGGACTGGTGTGGCTTTGGGAGCAGCGAAGGAGGAAGAACACCCGTGTTTGGGAGCTTGCGTAAGAGCATGTGCTATTTAAGCATTTCACAACATGCAAGTTGGCACCGATGCCTGTGAAACACACAATTATTCTGAGGTGGCGCCTGTAGTTTACTAAAGGCTAGGTGGACAGATGCTTTCAGATTCTCTAAAGTCCGTTTTTCTAGAGCTTTTGGGCCAACTTGTGGGATGGAGAGATGAAAAACATCATCATCGGTGTCTCCCAAATTGTCCTGCTGTGCAAATCAATTGCTACGGTGTAGATTTCTGTTGTTGCAAAGAAGTGTTGTGGCCGGAGGAGAGCCATTGGCATGTGCTGGGCAGCAGGAGTTTGCACGTGGACCACCATAACTGGAGTCTGTGTTGGAAAGACAGCCTTGCAGGTTGCCTGACAATGTGGAAAGGGATGCCATGGGCCAGTGTGGTGTAGTGGTTAAGAGCGGTGGACTCGTTATCTGGTGAACCGGGTTCGCTTCCCCGCTCCTCCACATGCAGCTGCTGGGTGACCTTGGGCCAGTCACACTTCTCTGAAGTCTCTCAGCCCCACTCACCTCACAGAGTGTTTGTTGTGGGGGAGGAAGGGAAAGGAGAATGTTAGCCGCACTGAGACTCCTTAAAGGGAGTGAAAGGCGGGATATCAAATCCAAACTCCTCTTCTTCTTCTCTATGCCAGCTGTGGGAAATCATGAAGAAATAGATGCATTTTCATCTTAAGGGCTGGAGGGGAATGAGTGTTGTTGTTTTTAAAGACTGGGTCCAGGAAACGAAAAGCAACACAGGCCTGTGCCTCTTGGATGGGAGACCATCCAGAAAGCACATTCAAGCTTCTTCGGATGCAAAACAGCATATAAGGGTGAAGAATGCAAGTGGGATCTTCTTTGTTCGTAATATTCCCAGGTCCTCAGGACATCTTACAGCAAGGAGTTAGCATGCAGATGACACTCATCTCTGTTTGTCCCTGTCATCTAAATCAGACGAGGCCACGCAGATGTGGCTTGGCTGCAGCATTGAACTGGATAAATTCAAGCTTATACCCATCCCAACAAGATGGAGCCTCTGTGGGTTGGTGGCTCGCGTGTCTGCGAACTGGGTTAGAGTCCTGTTCTGTGCACAGTTGCGCATGCATATATGCACACACAAAGGAACAGATCCATAGCTTGGGAGCATTTCTAGCTCAAGCTCCATGCTCTGATAACCTCCAGGCTAGATTACTGAAATGCACTCTACATGGGGCTGCCCGTGAAGATGGTTTGGAGGCTACCCAGCTGGTGCAAAATACAGAGGCCAGAGTGACTGGTGCTCAGAACCTTAAAAAAACCAGTGGTTCAGAATAGTCTGAGCCAACTGATTATACTACCCACTGAACCATACTCAAGGTTTTAGAGCTTACGTAGAAATCTCTGAGTAAGTTTGGACCCAGTTTTCCAATGGAGCACCTCTTCCAGCATTAATCTGCCTGGGCTTTAAGACCAGCGAAGGAGGCCTCTCTTCTTATTCCATCACCAAGCAAATCTCAAGGTGTTTTGGGTCAGAAGAGGACTTATTAGTGGTGGCACTGACTGTGGAACACGCTTCCCCCCCCCCTGAGGTGTATCTGGTTCAGCCAAAAACCCTCCTACTCCTCCAGGCTTTTGGTGGGAGTGAGAGATATTGTGCCACCTGATAAGTGGTATAGGAAGCCGATTACTTATTTAAATAATGTATATACCACTGAACTGCGATCATCTCTAAGCAGCTTGCAAAGATACCACACACAAAAGATATACGCTACAAAAATATTTAAGATAGGCATGCTTTTATTGACTGGTTTTGTTCTGTGTTTTGCGTTTGCTTTATTTGAATGTGACTTGGCCCTGACATTGTTTGCCATGAAGGGCAAGAGTATCAATTCGATAAACAAATAAAATTCAATAACCGATTCCACAGAATGAGAGCCGCAGAATAGATGAAGCTCGGTGTCTGAAAAATAGTGCAACCCATTTGAGGGGGTTTGTTTTATGTTTTGAGCACCTGTGTGTGAGGAAATTATCTTACACTGTGTGTTTTTAAACCTTTGCACTATTGGTGGTTCAAATGAAAAGTAAAATTTTCATTCACTCGCATTATATGGTTTCTAGCAATATGCTATTAAACCAGTAGAGGGCACTGTTGTAGCACTAGTGGCTGTTGGAGTTGTCTTCAGGGTTGGTTGTGGGGGTTTTTTGCTACCCCCCCCCTCCAGTTTTGGAAAGCGTTTAATGTTCTCTCTGTAATTAAATTCAGTTCCCTGAATAATTAGCAATGGAGCCTTATTCTTTGTGCCATTGCTGTGGATAGTGTTGTTTTTCAGCCTGTTTGTCTTCACTCAATGGAAAACACTGTTGCTCATCTAAATGTAGAGGTTTTGTTGCACGCTCTCTATCAGCTAAGCACTATCTAAGGAGGAAATACAAAACTTTATGTATCGTTTAGGTGCCCAGAGTGAAAAACAGACGTGCAGAATTCCTGCAGGCACTTTTGCAACAATACTGTTAATGTACAGTTGTTTGTCTTGGCATTCAGATGTTCGAGTAATACCGGGGAATATTATGTGTATGAAGAGACACAAAATCGTACATGTGCAGAACACATATATGGTTTTTAATTAAGTGAGAAAGCGAAATGCCCTCTGCTCTTACCTGGCACACTTTCCCTTCTAATTTGCTTCATCTGCATTTTTTGCAGAGCAGTTATACAATATTGTTCAAGGCGTTCAGCACACTGAAATCTAAATTATACTACACCCAAGCGTAATTAACACTTGTTTAATGAACAGCATAAGTAGTTATTATGGCTATAACTAGTTCACTTTGAGGCATCTAAATTCCCCTAAACAGCCTATTATTAATAATTTCAAAAAATATTGGTGCTACGCCCTCCCCTCCCCAGGGAATGCCAGAATAGCACATAGTGTCTTACGGGCTCGAAGAGGATACTGCACACTTAGATCTCGTGGCACATTTTTTACATCATTGCAACATTCATTGTAACATTAAGAGGGTTTTTAAAAATAAAATAAAAAAATCAGAAGTTTTGCTACAAGTGAATCTTTATAACTGCTGCAGGATTAATTTTTGCAGAAAGGTTCTGTTATCTCCCTCTCTCTTAGCTTAAAGAAAAACTTTTCAAAATAGCTGAACTCTGCTCCCGAGAAGTTTTGACAATGCGATTAATGTGGGCGACCTCTGGACAGCGAATTCTCTTGCATTTCCTCTGCGAGCTTTTAATAAATGAGGCTTGGAGGAAGCTGTTTAGATCGTAAGCACGGTAACTAAAAGTAGAAAGCATTAACCAAATATTATTCTTCTGGAATGTCAGCCTGTGCCCCCAACAGTATAAAGAGAACATTTCGTGGGAATGGACAGAAGCTTGTAAGTGCGGCAGGAGATAGTTCTACAGGAAATCCCCAAATTGGACCATAGGCTGTTAGAATGGGGTGCTCTGAGCTCTTGTTCCTTTTATGAAAGTCACATACGCCCTTGGAATACTTTGCAATTGGAACTTGATTCTTTTGTGCTGTTTTTCCCCATATAAAATGCATAGCGTTTGAAGAAGACCTCTCTAGCTTTTCCCCCAAACGAAAACAAAGGCTTTTGTTTTTACCCATTTTCCTATTGCGAGGAAAAAATGCTTTCTTTGGGAAAGGTGGTACTGCTTTCAGATTTTAATTACATGGACTTTGGGTTATTTTTTTTTAAAAAAAACCTCAGATAGTTACGGAAGAACACTTTGCAGGCCTCTGCTTCTTGTGGCACCCTAGGGATAGGGTTATTTTTATTTTATTTTGCTGGGTGCCTGAGCATCTGATGGGATTGGGTAACTTTTCACTTAGGACTCCACACAGACTCTTCAAGTTTAGCAAGCTTCACGGTTTTTCCTTTATTTTTCTTTTTTCCCTCCTTTGAGAAATTTCTGTTCTCTATGAGTAAATGGTAGTATATGTCATTTTAGGGTGGGTGGAAGAGTGAAGGTAAATTCCCATTTCATCCAATACATTAATACTCATGTACTGTTCTGTATCATCTCTGTGTTATCTCTGTGTGTCTATTTCCCCCCACAAGGGGCTATCGTAGGATTGGTTGTGTGTGGGGTGGGGGTGTGTGTTTAAGTCCAGACTGTTCGTATTTGACAAGGTCAAGATAAGTTTTATCTCCCTAGATAAGTCAAGTGCTTTGCGATCAATACTGTTACAGTAAAATACAGTGGCCATATTTATTGCCAAGATTCTAATGAATTTTTAAAGCTTTCAGGAATCTGTCTTTGGTAAGTACCTTGTTTGCAGAGAGAGAGAGAAGCAACTGGCAACTTAAAATATATACCAACATAAAAGGCTGATCATGCATAGTTTTTAAACTGAGTTGCTTGAATCTTTAATGAATAATTATGAGCTCATTCCCCAAAATGCTCCCCCACATTGTAAAAAAGGCTGTCATGGGTGACGTGGATTTTTCTGATATTGCACGGAGTGTAAGAATTGAACTTCCTTTCCCATTATCAGTCCCTTACCTGCCTCTCTTTGAACTTGCCACGTCACTATAAACAAACCAATCATCTTTTTATAACATCAGTCTTTATAATTTAATACCTCTGTCCAGAACTTTATAGCTAAATATGTTTGTGATTCAGGGCATTTTAATTTTTTTTTACTGTCTTCAATGCACATAGTGTTGTTGTTTTTTGTAGGAGTGTTTCAAATTTAGCCGTTCAGGTATTGCGGAGAAATGGTCCAGTAACTGGTAAAAATGATTCTGGGCTAAAACATCCAGTTTTCCAGTTTAGCCAGCTCTGTGTTTCAACCTTTCGCGAAGCCTTCCAAGCGCCGTTCATGCATCTGTTTCCATTCCTATCCTGCTGTTCTGCCCATGGCATTGGAAGTGTCTTGAGTTGTCCCCAGAATAGCTATGCGTAAAGACAGAGATGGGACACAGTGTCACTCCAGACTCAGCACCCGGCAGATTTTGCCACACGAGTGAGAATCTCTCGGCTCAGTGCCGCTATGTGCCTCCTCCTCCACCCTCCCCCATCTGTTTTATGGCATAATGGGTTTGCCATCTGCATAACTGTTTTATTCCCAGAAATTAAAATCAGTATTACTTAATGTGATCATGTTGGGAGGCAGCTACGTAGCTTCAGCTCATTGTTACTTCCGAGGTTTGATACCTGACACTTTTAATTTAATTTAATTAGGAAGTCAGAACCCCATCTTGGTGGTTCATTAAGGGGATTATTCCTCAAAGTTATTGCTTCCTTGATGGAGAATAACAATATCACTCGCAATGGCTGGTGTTGCTCCCCTAATTATACTACTTTTCTACTATTTTTCTCTCCAGGGCTTTGTACTCAAGTCTCTTAGTTAAATGTTTTTAAATAGAGGAAGATGTAAACTTCTGGTGCTGTGGATTCATGAGTACCGTGTCTGCACATAGCAAACCCGTTTCTTCATTTTGCTTACTCACATAAAAGGCATTCAGAATTTGCCACCACTCCTTTGATTTGCGGCCCATTTACCTGCATGTAGGTGAGGTTCCCTGTGTGGTGGACCTGGGAGAGGGCTGGCCAAAAGTGAGCTGACCAGTCTTGTGTGGTCTTCTCTCATTTCTTGCTTTACTGTGATCCCTGAGGCCCACTGCTGTGTGCTTTAAATTTACAAAGCGAGGATGTCACCAGGGAACTTCTCACAGTTCAGGCAAAACTATCTGCGCCGTTCTCTGAAGGCATGCATTCTAGCTCAACGGCATGAGAAGCTGTTTGCTGACGTCCTGCAGCCAACAGGTCTAGGTGGTCCACCCGAAATCGGCCAGTTGACCACCACCTACCTAGCGTAGACCCACACGCATCATTGTGCGCACAGACCAAACTCTGTGTACATCGTCTCTGGAGCAAAGTTTTTTGCAGGGTTAAGGAGTTGTTGATGAGGACTTCTGGGATTGAGCCGGAATTTAATGAGCGGGTGGGGGAACCAAATACCACCAGACCGTTTTTGCCAAAGTTATCTTTTGTAACACAGCGCCTTAATCCAATATTCAGAAAAACGAGAGCTTTAAAAATAGGAACAATCGTCCTTTTCAAAATGTAATGAGTTTTCTTAATTTACCCCAAAGTATCTGGTGTCTGTGACTCAGGAAAAAAAAAAGAGAGGGTCCTTATCACTTAAAGGGGGGCAGATAGCATTGCAGAAAAGGTGACAAGTTTTTTTCTCTCCCCCCTCCCCCTTTCCTTGGAGAACATTTTAATTCCACTTTAATCAGCCTGCCAATGAAAGCGCACTTGGCTTTCAAGGGGGAAACGAATCAAAATGTGCATTTATCACTCTGAAGGCAGAGCTCATTCACTCCCAACCGATGAACTCCGAAGGAACGACACCAACGTGAGCAGGCTGCTCTGCTTGTTGGCTTTGTGCTATCAAAGAATACAACAGCCCCCACCCGACACTTGCTATCTTTCCCTACCACACCCACCGTTTGACCGTCATCCTTAATTTCTAGGCCTTTCAAAGGAAGATGGCTCATAATTGTTGCTAATGGTCAAAATAAAATAAAAGTGGAGATAAGTAGTGATCCTGGTGTGCTTTCTTAAATTTATATGCTGCTGCTGCTGTGTTCGTAACTGTAGTTCGACAATGCCAGCAAAGGCAAGGGACAGGGAAGGGGAGGTTGCTAAGAAACACTATCATTGTCACAGGATGGAGCCTCTCAAAGGGCATGTCACAGGGTCAGTCTTATTAAAATAAACTTTATTTTCCTCCCGAATAGAGGACACTTAGGTTCAGTATTGTTTTGTGCAGGAAGGGACTCTCTTCCCCCTGTTCAGATTCGCCTGTTCTGCTTTTGGCTGAGGGAGGAGAACCCAGGTGAAACCAAAGTTTTTTTGAGGGCTCAAGACAAGTTGCTCGCTTGTTTTTAGGATGCGGAAATCTGTAGGAGGAGGGTTACTTTAAAAAACAAACCACTTTTAAGTTCTCCGTAAGGGTCAGGCAGAAACACTATACTGTGACTGCTGTTTAAAAGTGCAATAATGTACCCAAGCTGGAATTTTTCTAGTGGGTGAAATTGCCTTTAGAACGACGCCGGCCCAACTGGTTCACAGTTCTTCTCTCACAGTTGCCAACCAAGCAGGACCTGAATGCAGCATTCCCCTTTGGCGTTCCCAACAACTGATATTGAGAACCATCCTTTGGGCTGATCTGGCTTGCTGAACCAGTGCTGTTGAGTACATAGTGGGCATTTTCATTTGTGTGCGTGTTCTTTAAAACAGCATCCTCATCAAGGCAAATGTCCGTTCCTGCATTTCTGCGACCGTGACTCTTGAACGCATCACCATAAAGGAGCAAATGGTTTTGGGCCCTTTAATTTCAGGATTGCCGCTGTGGAGGGCAAAGCCTTTTCATGTCATTTGTGAACCACAGGTAGTGAGACTTCCCCATAATAGTTCTTCTGCCTGTTGCCAACATACTCTCTCTGCAAACCTCCCAGGCTTCCCTCACTTTATCCCATAACTGAATACTTTTAGAGCAGTTAGTTCACAGAATAAACAAGGCAGGTAGGCTGATTCTGAGCATTCTGGCCGGATCAGTTGCTGTGGGTTCTGGCATAGCACCTGGTTTCTAAAGTCAAGTTGGTAGAGTTAGTAAACGCTTCGAGACTCGATATCTAGCTGCCCCCAGTCAATTTCCAGGGGTTTTCCGTTTCATCTGTCCTGCCCTACCAGTTTTCTGACCCACTGTTTCAACCTTGCCCGGAACAAGCTTCTTTGCACTGGGTTTGTTGATGTCTTCTCACATTCTCTGGCATTTAGAAGAGTACATAAAAATACTGTTTGCTGTTGACCTTGCGATACAAACCTGGCTAAAGTATGGGCTGGTTAAAAATTATTTTTAAAAACAGAAACGGAGAGGGAAAGCCACAACTCTACATGGCTGCCTTTTGGTGTGTATGTATTTGGCAAAGCCTTGTGCTCAACAAACGCAGGTCTTGCTTCTGTTGCTGCTTAACTGGTTAGAACAGTTCTGAATAATTGCCAGGCCTTCACAATTAAAAATAAAACTGAAGCTGCACAGCCGACGAGGCTTCTCTTCTGTAAATAATAAAAGCGTATGGGTTAATGCTTTAGTAAAATGCAGCTAATGGAGAGCTGGTTTTACAAAATATCTTGGCAGCTGTTGCTTAGATACCCTTTAGGCATACATTGAGCGGCGGCTGCGAAGAAATACTTCTAACCACGATGCGTGATCTGGAGTGGGCTGCAGGATCACAACCTCAACCTCCCCCCCCCCCCCAGCCCTCCTTGCATGTGAAGTCCTCCCATCTCACTCAGCTCTTCTTTGGCATTGCGCCTGACATTTCCACGTCCTGGTTTGGAAACCTGGCTCCCAATTGCTGAAGCGTGGTTTGTGTTTCAAGCAAATGACTCTCTCTCTCTCTCTCTCTCTCTCTCCCTCCCTCCCTCCCTCCCTCTCCCCCCTTTAAACATGCACATCAGAACTTTTGAAATTGCTGGGAGGCAGCCTTGTTTGTTTGAGGAGCTGGGGCCGTAGAGAACGCAGGAAGATAGTTTGGTGCCGTTAATATCGAATTCTTAGGAGCCACGGCAGCCAGTCATTTAGGATGTCCCCGCTCCTAGCGGATTATGGGAAGGGTTGTAGTTCGGTGGTAGAGCACCTGCTTCGCATGCAGAAGGTTCCAGGTTCAATCCTTGGCTGGGAGAGAACCTTGTCTGAAACCCTACAGGGAGATACTAGTCTGTGTGAGCAAGACGGACGGTTTGTCTGTATGATTCCAAGCTATGTATTTATGTGTGTAATGTCCTTGGGAGAGAGGGGAGATGCCTGTAGCAGGCGTGATGGTTGATTAAAGCTGAGGAATTAATAAAGAACCCTGGAAACCTTGTAAAACAGAGTGCTGTGTTATCTGCTCATTGCCCATTTTCAGACACAGGAATATTTCTGTGAGTTCCCGCTGAGCTGGGAAACCGACACAAGTACCTGATGTGGACGTTTGCGTGTTAAAATGTTATCATGCATGCAAGGGCCTTCTCAGTAGTGGCTCCCTCCCTGTGGAACGCCCTCCCATCATACGTCAAGGAAATAAGCAGCTGTCCTGTTTTTAAAAGACATCTGAAGGCAGCCCTGTTTAGGGAAGTTTTTAATATTTAATGCTGTATTGTTTTTAACACTCGATTGGGAGCTGCCTAGAGTGGCTGGGGAAACTCAACCAGATGGGTGGGGTATAAATAAATTATTATTATTATTAAAGGAAGATTCTCAGCTCATCATAGAACAGGTTTTTTTGTAGCACTCTAGACGTAATCTCTGGCCAAAAGCAAATGACACAACAGCATGTTTTGAAGAGGAATGCAATGTGACCAGTTAACTTCAGGATTATTTTTAGGGCAGGAAGGCTAGACCTACCTTTGGTGCATATGCAATGTTTCTGTAAAGCCCTTTCCTAAATTTCTCTCTCTCTCTCAAATTTGAACACAGCAGAGCTACCTTAAACAAGAACTTCTTAACTTGCAAACTTTATGGAACAACATGTGTTACATTTTGCATTGGTGTTCTCTAAATGTTAGTTAAGACAGCCCACGAGGCTCTGTGTGTGAAATTAATCTGGGCTTCAGCTTCCTAAAGCAAATGAAGCTGGGAAAGGTTGCTTTCCCCTGTTTTTATCTCGGCTGCATTGGGTTTCAAAAAAGCAGACCACAGCAGTAGCCCGCAGTTTGGTGGTAACCTCGGGGTCAAGTGAACTTGAATTTTAGCATTGGGTCTGTCACTGTGTCTATCAAGCTTTCCTGTGAAATGCCTCTCGCGGCGCTCCTGGCTGTGTTTTGCACGCTGCCGGCTAGCCGTGAAACTTTAACTGGGCCTCTGTGATCTTATTATTGCCTTCAGCTTCAAATCCACTTTTTCTAGTAAATGGGCTTGTGTCTTTGGGGCAGAGCCAGGAAAGGAGTGCAGTGGTCTGTGTGTAACTTGAATGTATAAAACTGATTCCACCCGTTGTAAAGGGAAGTGGAAAATGCTCTTCAAAGTAAATAACGACTTAGATATGCATGCTAGTGTACAATGATTTATTATTAATAATCTCAATTCTATTTATATCTCAATAAGTTTCAGGCAACATACATGGTGTTCTGCTGACCTCTGGCCTCACAAAGCAGGTTAGGTTGAAAGACAGTGGGAAGAATATTGGCTTGGTCATGCTTAGAGAAGCCCATTGAAACTAGTGGGACTTAAATTAGTCAACACTATCTTAAAGGGTAAAGGGACCCCTGACCATTAGGTCCAGTTGTGACCGACTCTGGGGTTGCGGCGCTCATCTCGCTTTATTGGCTGAGGGAGCCGGCGTACAGCATGACTAAGCCGCTTCTGGCGAACCAGAGCAGCGCATGGAAACGCCTTTTACCTTCCCGCCGGAGCAGTACCTATTTATCTACTTGCACTTTTTACGTGCTTTTGAACTGCTAGGTTGGCAGGAGCAGGGACTGAGCAACGGGAGCTCACCCCATCGCGGGGATTCGAACCGCTGACCTTCTGATTGGCAAGTCCTAGGCTCTGTGGTTTAACCCACAGCGCCACCCGCGTCCCATAAAAACAATAAACACCAAAATGCATGCAGTTTCCCATGAAGCTATCTGTAAGGGGGTTGTTGAGGCAATGAGGGTAAACTTGTTAGTCTTTTGACATGTTGAATTAGGCATCACTTTGTCTATGGGGGGGGGGGCAGGGAGAACCTCTGGATAATATACAGTTCTATATATTTATCATATTTATGATAATTAGTTAAGAGCGGTTAACAGTTGTCGGATGATTTAAGACCGATAAAAGAAAGTACTTCTTCATGCAATGCATAGTCAAACTATGGCACTCCCTCCCCCAAGAGGCAGTGAAAGCCAATTTGGATGGCTTTAAAAGAGGGTTAGACAAATTCTTAGAGGAAAAGAAGCAGCTACTAGCCATGATGACTGTGCTCTGCCTCCGCAGTTGGAGGCAACAATACTTCTCAATACTGATTGCTGGAAACCATGGGAGGGAAGAGTGATTATGTTCTGTTCGCTGGTTTCTCACAAACATCTGGTTGGCCGCTGTGAGAACAGGATGCTGCACTAGATGGGCCATTGGTCTCTAAATATTGAACATAATAAATAAGACAATGGATATTTCACTGCACACATTTGGCACACTTTATTATTCCTACTATTCCTATTATTCCTATTTTGAATTATGGTGCTGGAGGAGACTCTTGAGAGTCCCATGGACTGCAAGAAGATCAAACCTCTCCACTCTTAAGGAAATCAGCCCTGAGTGCTCACTGGAAGGACAGATCCTGAAGCTGAGACTCCTAGACTTTGGCCACCTCATGAGAAGAGAAGACTCCCTGGAAAAGACCCTGATGTTGGGAAAGATGGAGGGCACAAGGAGAAGGGGGCAACAGAGGACGAGATGGTTGGACAGTGTTCTCGAAGCTACCAGCATGAGTTTGACCAAACTGCGGGAGGCAGTGGAAGACAGGAGTGCCTGGCGTGCTCTGGTCCATGGGGTTACGAAGAGTCGGACACGACTAAACAACTAAACAACAACAACATTATTCCTACCTGAACATATTACTAATATTTTTTTTCTAAATATATTTTATATTTAAGTCAATACCGGGTGAGCTAAACTACCATTTTCCTTTACTGGTTAAAGTTTTTTATACTCCCCCCCCCCCAAGCTCCTGGGAACAAATTAATCATTTGTGAACAAACAAGTGATGGTTTGAGTGTGTGACTAGCATGGGATACTTCCCTATTAGTAGAAGAACTTTCTGTGAGATACCTCCGAAGCTATATTCCAACTTACGGAGCATATGGGGCCATTGGGATTAGTGACCTTCCTTTTGACAGCCTGGCTTACTGATTCTTTTAGTTGATTTCTGAAAAGGAAGACTATGAGTGACCAAGAAGCCAGCGACGGCTTTATGAACTCCAGAATCTTTGATGCTATGCCTCTGAATACCAGTTTCTGGGAAGCATGAGTGGAGGGAGTCCATGTAGTTGGCTCCCAGTACGTTTCTGAGCACAATTCAAAGTGTTGGTGCTGACTTTTAAAGCCCTAAACGGCCTCGGTCCAGTATCCCTGAAGGAACATCTCCCCAGCCCGGAAGGAACAGTGTTCAGCCCGGACACTGTGGTCGAGCACTGAGGGCCTTCTGGCGGTTCCCTCCCTGCGAGATGTGAGGTTACAGGGAACCAGACAGAGGGTCTTCTCAGTAGTGGTGTCTGCTCCGTGGAACACCCTCCTGTCAGATATCAAGGAAATAAGCAACTATCCTACTTTTAAACTACATCAGAAGGCAGCCCTGTTTAGGGAAGTTTTTAATTTTTAATGCTGTATTGTGTTTTTAATATTCGATTGGGAACTGCCCTGAGTGGCTGGGCAACCCAGCCAGATGGGCAGGGTATACATAATATATTATTATTGTTGTTGTTGTTGTTGTTATTATTATTATTATTATTATTAAAGGCCTACGAAAGTAGGCCTTTGGTTTGATCCAGCAGGGCTGGTTGTACATTATTGTGAGTACTATGGCATTTTCACATTACAAATTTAAACCAATTCGAAGCCAGTTTAGCAGAAGTTAGAAGACCAATATATACAGTGGTACCTCGCAAGACGAATGCCTCGCAAGACAAAAAACTCGCAAGATGAAAGGGTTTTTGGTTTTTTGAGTTGCTTCACAAGACGATTTTCCCTATGGGCTTGCTTTGCAAGACGGAAACGTCTTGCAAGTTTGTTTCCTTTTTCTTAACACCGTTAATACAGTTGCGACTTGACTTCGAGGAGCAACTCATAGCACGCGGTGTGGTAGCCTTTTTTGAGGTTTTTGAAGACTTTGGTGATTTCTGAAGCTTTTCCAAAACTTTCCCGAAACCGTGCTTCGCAAGACGAAAAAAAATCGCAAGACGAAAAAACTCGCGGAACGAATTAATTTCGTCTTGCGAGGCACCACTGTATAGGGCCAACCATAATTACCACCTGACGTGGGTTCAAAGGCTGCCACATCCAGTTAGAGCACACCCCTAAGTTCCCCTGTGACGTAGGGTAAGAAAATCTTCAAGTTGGTACTGGATATCAGTTATGCGCACATGTCTTAGACAAGTCTCTTGTACATGTGGAATCTGTTTGGTGGTGCAGCTATCCCACCAGTGCCCTCTCCCTCCCATCATGCCCCAATCTTCTTCCCAAAGGAGGGAAGCCTAGCTCCATCAGTAGGCCAGCCTTGCATGAGAATATACGGTATATATTCTTAGTTGGCTCATACTTCTGCCAGTTTCCTCTGGAATTAATGAAACTAGTGGCTGGGGAGCTTGGAGAAGAGCAGAAATTTGTACAGCCCAATGATTTCTTTAGGAAATAAAATTTGAAAACATGCTGAATTTTTGAAGATTTTTCCCCCCTGTGCCAAAATATTGCTTTCCTTATCAGATAAATGAAATGCCAGATGAGCCTGCACATTCTCCATGTTGTTAGAGGTTTCTGTGTCTCAAGAAGTCCTAACTGTGGTTGATTGATTACAGAGGTATGAAAAACATTCCTTCTAAAAATACCAAAAAGCAGTCCCCCCCTTTCCTGCAAGCACACACCCCTTTGTGGTGTTGATTGAAAAACAAAACTTCTCTCCACCCCACCCCCCTCCTAAGATGTTTGATTATGGCGTAATGCAGCTAATTTAAACATCTGTTTATCACTGCCTGGCTACTCTGAATGTGAAATTTCAATTGAATTACCTCCCAAGAGAGCTTTTGAGCTCGGAGGGTAAAACAAATCATTTTCCCTCCGCTCCCTTGGGATTGGCAGTCAAAAGAATTCATCTAAATAGTTTACATGCGATTTGAAAACGTTGCATCAACTGGCCTGGGTCTTTGTTGTTAGTGGAAAATTGCCAGTGTAAATGGCATATCTTGCGCTAACTTGACCGCAACAGCGTTACACGCTTCTACCGTGTGTAAGTAGTGTTAGAGCCTTGAAAGCCTTTTGCGGTGAAATAATTTGTGTTTGATTAAAAAAAACCACCTAATTGCGTGTTCTATTGTAGAACAGAAGGTAGACTATAAGACTGTGACCTTGAGACATTGGCTTGTAGGAAACGGGTTGGGTCTTCACTTTCATGGCGATAGGCAGCACTGCAAATTGTTGTGATGTGGGGAATGTTGTCCCACTTTCAAGGGTATTCTTCTCTTCCTACCTTCTTTATTTTGCCTTCCTAGTTACTGATATTTTTTGCTTCCATTTTGCTAGCCTTCCTGAGATGTCTTGAAGCATTATTAGCAGACTTCCACAATCTACACATGGATGGAGACTTGGTGCCAGCATTATGGGTTGTATCTGATTCGGTCATCCATGGACTAGACCTGCTGAAGTCAGTGGACTTACATTAGTAATGCCCACCAATTTCTACTCTGGTTATGACATATTCAGATACAACCCCATGTCTCTTTAGGCTACTGAGGGATGAGACGTTGTAAGTCTGCCCTTATATGTAAAAGAAATCCCCTACAAGTAGAAATAGAGGGGCAAATTTCTGTCCATTTCACTCCTTACAGTGCTAGTGTACAGCCTGCAGGGAGTTGTTGTTGTTGTTAATATTAATATTAAACCAATTTATTTATCGCCCTGTACCCGTAGATCTCAGGGTGGTTCCTGCCTGCACTCTGAAATGGTCCTGTCTGTTTTATATATCTCCATAATGAACAGATCCCAGCCCAAGTCTATGTCTGTTCAACATACAACAGTTGAGGATAAAACCTCCTAGAGCAGCCTTTCTCAACCTGTGGGTCCCCAGATGTTGTTGAACTACAACTCCCATCACCCCTAGCTAGCAAGGCCAGAGCTCAGGGCTGCTGAGAGTTATAGTCCAACAACATCTGAGGACCCCCAGGTTGAGAACCGCTGTCCTAGAGGATCTTCGAATCTCGCAGAAACAAAAAACTGGCAAAGTAGGATAGCTGAAGATGTAGTGAGTCCTGTGATTCCATCTATCTTGGGGCTGGGCCAGCAGTTGCTGTCAGCTGAGGAAGAAAAGGAGGGGGGCACAGAGGGTGCTGTTGGTGGGGAGCAGCTTAAGTGGAACGAGCCCCCTCCCAGTTCCTTTGTCTTTAGAGACCAGGGAGAGAGAGGCAGTCCTGGTGGCTCCATGTCCTGTCCCATTTATGGAGTGGAGAGATCCCTTAAAAGCAGGGGAGGGCATCAGGCGGTAAGGAGGGGAGGCTGGGCAGCTGGAGGAGGAGGAGCCAGAGGCGATGACCTCTGTCCCATCACTGCAAACTAGGTGCCACTACACCTAGGAAGAGACCCATGCCCCTTGGAGAAGCGCGCTCCTCCAAGCACACCATACCTGTGGGGAGAAAAAAAAGTCTCACGAGTGAACACACCACATTCCACCTTTAAAAGCAGCTTTTGTCCAGTCCCAGCCTCCCTGATGCTATTCTCTGTCTCTAGCTGTGCCTCGAATAACGTTTTCTTTCTTACTGACACCTAAGGGCCTCCTTGGCAACATTCAGGGTGGGAACCAGGACAGAAACAGGCTCTTTGTATCAGGTGGGGATGACGTACAGTGAGGATGACGTACAGTGGGGATCAGGTGGGGATGACGTACAGTGAGGAGGGCTCTTGCCTTCACAGCCCACTTAGAAGCAAGCTGGTTGTCCAGAGTAGGAAACCAAACACAACGCAATGGCTCTTCGTGCATTCTTGCGTAAGTGACGGCCCAAGGAACACACGTGATTGGATGCCTCTTGTTGGACTCCCAACTCCTATCGGTCCCAGCTAGTGCTGCCAAAAGTCGAGGGTGATGGGAGTTGTAGTCAAATAGCATCTTGACTATTGGGACGCGGGTGGTGCTGTGGGTTAAAGCCTCAGCGCCTAGGACTTGCCGATCGCATGGTCGGCGGTTCGAATCCCCGCGGCGGGGTGCGCTCCCGCTGCTCGGTCCCAGCGCCTGCCAACCTAGCAGTTCGAAAGCACCCCTGGGTGCAAGTAGATAAATAGGGACCACTTACTAGCGGGAAGGTAAACGGCGTTCCGTGTGCTGCGCTGGCTCACCAGATGCAGCTTGTCACGCTGGCCACGTGACCCGGAAGTGTCTGCGGACAGCGCTGGCCCCCGGCCTATAGAGTAAGATGGGCGCACAACCCTAGAGTCTGGAAAGACTGGCCCGTACGGGCAGGGGTACCTTTACCTTTACCTTTAGCATCTTGAAGGACCACAGGTTCCCCGACAGTGTTGCATAAGGATAACCAAGTACCAGTGATTTTTTGAAAGACAATATGCGGCAAGGCAGCCCAATTAATAATTGGGGTGAAATGACCCCTTCGTTTGGTCATTGTTTCCTCTTCCTGTCTCTGCTGCCAGTCTTGTAGTTAAAGGGCTCTAGAGGAGAGAGAGAGAGTTATGTGTTCAGCCGCCATAGCTCCACTGTGGATTTAGCTGCCAGCTCATTAATACTCTTGGGAAGCAAGAAAGATGTAGCTCATCTCTGTCTTGTTTAGCACATAATTGAGCTGGTAGGAAGCAGAGGGCAGAGCATTTATTTCTTGCCTCCAGAAAGAGAAAGGGCCAGCGGCTACTTAACCAGGTGCAGGTGTGGTTTCAAGTGTACTTGTGCATCCTTTGGCTAGTTTTGGTGCTGAACACAGAGAATTACATTCCCCAGAGCAGACCCAACGAAATGTTGCTCGTAAGTTTGTTATGTCTGTGTCAAAGGGTCTACACTGAGTGTAGCTAACATTGGATACAGCCCAAAATTGTACTATAGAGTTGTTGGGTTTTGCACACTCTCTAAAGGGCTGCTTCATTTTTTTACACAAAGGGGCAGAGGCGAAACCCACCGTAGGTGACTAACAGATGTCAACATGGCACTGAAGCTACCCTTGAAATGCTCTGCTCCTAGTGGACAACATCAAAACAAGCAACATAACAACATAAAAAACAAGCCTGATGAGCAGTTTTGCTAACAGCATCAGAATGCAATGAAAATTAAAAGTTCCTTATCTGCTTCTTAGCCTTGAAACAGAACCCGCTGATCCTTCCGTCCCAGTATTCCAAAATGGCAAACTCTTGCCATGTCAGTCCCAAATGTCACTATGAAAATTGTCTTCTACCTTCTTCATGTTGAGAAATTTCCATTTTAGGAGGCAGATTTCTTATATCTTTCCATAGCGCCTGCCTTTCTGCTACCTAGCAACACTTCTCCTTTCCCTTTGGCCATGAGTGTTCAATGCTGCTATGTCGGAGCACAGTGGGAGTTGAGTTTTAATTTGCAAGCCTTTCAAGCAGTCTTCCTCATAATGCACACTTTGCAAAGTGCAAGCAAACCAGAATCTCGGTCTATCATGCAACAAATGTAGCATAAAACAAAAACAACCCCCAATTGTTGTGTTTTTTAAAAAAATACCCTTTGTAAACTGCTTTGAGGGTTTTTTGTTTTTACAATCAAGTAGCGTATAAATTTTATGAGATAAATACAATAAACAGCCACAGGAAGCTTTGGCAGCACACTAATAATAGCATCATCTTATTCAGTCAAAAGCATGGGAAAAAAGAAGTCTTTATGTGGTGCAGGAAATATGTTAGCGAAGGTGGATCTCACTAGGTTCTGCAGATGGGACGCCACTGCTTAAAAGGCCCTCTCTTGTCATCGTGCTTCAGTACACAGAATGGAGAATCTTGGAGACTTGGCTTTAAGTGGCAGCTTTTGAGAGATTGTGTAGGGATTGTGTATTGGGGATAGCAGTTCACAGCTTCACTCAGCTAAGTCTGGGACCCTAAGATAACATTTATCCCTGTGAGTATTAAGATGTTAAACTGTTGATTCTAGGCTGCAAGGGCACATGGTGCGATTACGACTTGAAACACAACATACCTTAGTTTATCCAAAAATGTGAGCAGGAGAAGGTGGAGGTATATATAAGAAAATTATCAAACAGGGTACTAGGGTCAGTTTTACTCCCATTTACAAAAGCTAGAAGAGGCCCGTGGCTGCAGAAATCAGGAGTTACCCTTGAATGAAGCTAATTACCCCCAGGGTGCATGTTGTCCACTCTTTAAAATTCTTATAAAAACAAGGAAATTAATTATCCAGTATAAAAATGGCTCGTATGTCCACTGGCAAACATTCAATTAACTTTTTAGTGCTTGCTACTTAATGTTGTGTTTGACCACCCAACCATTGAAAACGACTTTCCTTTGAAACGGGGCCTGAGTGGAACACGGTATTGCATTGCAGCTGAGTTTTGATAGCCTGTTGCTATTGGTCATCAACATTTTTTCCCAGGATCTTTCAGTCAAGTTTAGTTATATTTTACTCAGATATTGCGAGGTGCTGTTTATTTCTGGAAGTGTGTCATAGAGGAGAACAGCATCTTGTTAAAAAAACTTCTTATACGGGTTTGGTTTTTGTGAGTGCGCGTGTGTGTTTTCTTTTTGTGGGGCCCAGCTAAATTGGGTTTAATCAACTATTGAAGCTCAAACATTGCCAGAACATAATACTTTAATTCCCATCTCTGGCAGACGGAAAATATGGAGACCACTTGAGCTGATTTGAATCTATTCTGATAAGCTTTGTCTTCACCTTTTCATTTATAATATGAAACATATGCAGATCATGTTTTCCTTGTCTGCCTTGCTTTATTATTGCACTTTTGAATATGCTCCAAATAATGCCTTGCAGAATGGATGAACTTGGCCATGAGTCTTTACCAAACTATTAGTTTGCTTTGGTCTGTGGTGCCTGATAGTAAGCAGGTCAGAATCTAAGCAGTTCCTAGAAACAGCCTTCTTCTTCTCCTCCTCCTCCTCCTCCTCTTGTCCTCTACTCATCTGACTGGGTTGCCCCAGCCATTCTGAGCAGAATATACAACAGAATATACAAAAACACAACAGGATATCACAAATTAAAAGCTTCCAAATACAGGGCTACCTTCAGATGTCTATGGAAGGTAGTATAATTATTTATCTCCTTGACATCTGACGGGAGGGCATTCCGCAGGGCAGGCGCCACTACCGAGAAGGCCCTTCCTGGTTCCCTGCAACTTCACTTTTCGCAGTGAGGGAACCGCCAGAAGGTCCTCAGATGAGGAGCCCAGTTTCTGAGCTGAAAGGACAGGGTAGAGGCACTCCTTCAGGTATACAGGACCGTGGGTGTTTAGGGCTTTAAAGGTCAACACCCACCCTTTGAATTGTGCTCGGAAATGTGCTGGGAGACATTGTAAACCTTTCAGGACCAGTGTTATATAGTCCCAGCAGCTGCTCCCACTTTGGAGAACCTCCACTTTGCAAAATTTTACTGGGATTCTGTATGGCTGTTTGTTCAATATTGTTAGGCATGCATTTTATGCTCCCCTTGGAAAGCCCTTGTGGGGACTGAGATACCTGCTTAGTCATGGTTTCTCAGTTGGCCTCGAAATCTCTGGCAAACCCCTCCCCCACCTGCAGTCTCCCACAGTGGTTCTGGGAATGCACTTTGAACATGAAACACGCTTAATTGCAATTATGAACACAAGTAACATTAATAATGTGTGCAGTGTGTTCTGCCAATTGACACTTGAGAGCTTTTATAAATTAAAAATACACAAAGGTGTAATAACACCTTTGAAAAATCAGTCGGTAGCAATCATTATGAGCCAGTCTCTTAAGGTGCTTATATGTGCAGAAACCTTAATTGCCTCTAAATGGAGAAGCAGAAAGATGCTATCAGTGAAGTAATGGCTTTTAGAAAAAGCAAGGTATATAATATAAACAGTTTAATAAACATATTGCACTTGGTTTGTGGGGAAGATGAGCCATTCTTTTGAATGTAATTGGCATCAAGTTGTACTTTGGCATAGAAAATATACAGGGGCTAATAAATCATAACCTTGACTCTTTTGCACAGTCAGGTTCTGCATTTTCCATCATTCTTGCCTTCTGTGAAGGTGGTCCCTGTTCCTCTTTGCTGTCTTGAGTTCCATACTAAAATATAACCACAGAAAAACGCTTGCTGCCTATCAGTGTAAGATACATTGGCGTGGAACAGGGAGTGGAATCTGTGGCCAGCTGCCCATTCCAATGAGGTTCCAGGAGTAGGCAGGGGTTTGCAGTATATAGAATCCAAAGCACTGTGTGCTATTAATTCCTTTCAGTGGCAGCCTCTTAAATGCTAGTAATCCCCCTCACCCCTGAAGGATTGCCGCAGCACCATGCAGGTGACCAGTTGACCACCACTGGAAGAAAGGGTCAGTGACTACCCCTTGCTGGCAGCTATACAGAAGCTTTTTGTGCATTCACACCAGTCTCTTTGGATCCCGGCTATGGAAAGGAAGGAACCCAATTAAGTTTAGAAGTTTGGTTCTTGCCATAGCTACAGGCTTTATACTAGGTCTGGGAGAATGGTAGGCCCTGCAAATGTTGTTGGACTCTAACTCCCATCAGCTCCAGCCAGCATTCCCAACGGTCCGCAATGATGGGAGAATCTGGAAGACCAAACGTTCCCCAGCCCCGATTCTCCACTTTTATAGCCTTTGTGAAAATGCAGCATGTGAGGTGACCCTACTAGATATCTTGTTACGTCCCTAAAATATTTAAATGTGGAAGAATGCAAGTTCTTCATTGGCTGGAGCGGAGCATCCTGGTTTGCCGCTTGAGGCAAAATCGGAAATGTGGCCCTGCCCTTCTTATGCCTGCACTGCCCGCCCCACTACCTCTGTCAGTGGCGAAAGGTGCCAACATGGGCAAGATCTCGAGAAGTTTTGGCAAGATCTTGCCAGAAATTGTTGCTGATGCCTGATACGGAAGGAACAGGGGGGGGGGTACCCATCCTTCCCTACCGCTCCCTGAAGGGGTCCGAGGCGATGGCCCCTGCAGTGCCCAGCCGGCCTCGAACCCTCAGCCCCCGCACCATTGCATAGGCACCACACTGTACCCCTGCCTTGTAAATAAAAGGCTCTCTTTCCTGTCTTCACGCGGGCGGAATAAGCCCCATCTTTCCTATGCCTTTCTCACGCCCTATTCCTAACGTGAGTCTGGAAAGCATTGAAACCTTTAGAAATTGATATAGAATCAACCACAACTACGATTTTCTCCATCCTGGTGACATTCAACTCAGTTGCCTCTGGACTCCATGTTGCTACCCCTACCTCCATAATCTTCAAGACGACAAGTCACGTACACAGGAACTTCTTAATCCTGTCAGATCGTCCTGCCTAACCCTTCCTCCGGGCAATACCAGGTGGCAGACGATGCATATCACTGTCCCATTGTCCTGCCACCACCGGTACTCAAGAAATGTTTATTTATGTATATCCCTCACTCTGCACATTCCCCCCTCCCTTGTCTTAAATGTTAATCAGTGTAACCCCACCTCTCTGTAAACATATTCATGACGTGTGTAATATATTCATGATGTAATCCATGAAACCCAACCTTCCCAAAATGTATTCATGACGTTTCGTGCACTGTATTCTGGGACTTGGAGGGAACTTTTAAAAGTCTATGTCGCCCCATTCTCGGGGTTCAATCTCGCCTTGAACCTGTTGCGCAATAAACTTGGATCTTCTACAGTTTGCTCCTGCGTCCGGCTGAGCTCATTTTCTTCCGCAGGGACCCACGGACTTAGTCCGATGAGCTGGGTGGCAGAGCAGCCTCGCACCCAGATTTTTCCGTAACAGTTGGCGCCGCAACGTGGGGCTTGCGGTTCTCCCGAGCTGCTGACTGGGGGCCCCGAAATCTTCAGCCGGCTCCGGGCCATTTTGCCTGGGAAGACCCTTTTGGACCCCCAGCCATCTCCCGGGCGGTAATCGAAAGCCCTAGGAGTTCAGCCGGGGAGCAAAAGAGGGATCCAGCCGGCTTATTCATCGATCCCGGGATCATCATAGAAGACGCGTGAGTATAAGGAAAAGGAAAAATCCAGTGCACTGGTGGGAAGGGGGTGGAAGTCTCCTGGCAACTGAATTCTCTGCCCTCCTCTCTATCGCTCCTTCTCGCCTGTCTCTTGGTCCAAGTGGTGAGAGAGACCGTGGACCGCTGCTCAACCCGAAAGGGGGGTTCTGAGCTCTATCTCTTTTCCTTAAATCTCCAGCCAGCCGCACCAATTGGGAGCCCGAAAGTAAGACGGAGAGACCCGACTTGAAAGATAGCCGACTCTCCGCAACGGGCATCCCAGTTGAAAGCAAGGGGTTGGAGCTCTTTTTCCGATCTTCCCGAGCGTCCTTCCTAGGGGGCAGGAAGTGGTCTTGCTTTCTATCCCAATCCCAGCCGCACTGGTCGGAGCCACGTAACACGTGTATCGTGCGTGAGCCCGCTTCCAAAAGCAAGGGGGATTTTCAGTTCGAAGTTCTATCCAGGGATCACCCGATCTGGCACCGCACGGCGCGGGCGTCCAGTAGGGCCCCTTTTCCTGAGATTGTGACGATAGATAAGGAGGTTGCCAGGAGGGATAGCCCATGAGGAATTGGGCGGGATCGGCAGAGTGGAAAGGGACCCCAGGTTATTGATTAAGGAAATCGGAAGGAAATATGAAATACCGGATAGCTAGAGCTCTTTAAAAACTCTCTCAGAAAGTTGCCAAGCGACTGATGACCCCTCTTTTCCTATAAATCCTCATGTTAAGTATACCAATCTCCTAGACCTACCAATCCTCACCGACCCCTTCTCTTTCCCTCTTTCTGTCTAGACACGCGTGAAACATAAAGGGGTACCCCGTCAACCAAGCGTTGTGAGCCCTACCAGTTTGATTAACTGGTGGTGTGTTTGAAGAGGCAAGGAGGCTCATAAAACCATGTGGGACCTTCCTACTAATTTCACTTAATGAAGCCAAAGGTAGTGGCCCAACTCCTTGCAATAACCAACTAAAGGATGAGAATATATATGTTTACATGTTGTCTGTTATGTGTGTTGTCTGTTAATACATATATGAGAATATGTATGTTTACATGTTGTCTGTTATGTGTGTTGTCTGTTCCTTCTGTCTCTGGCAGACTGCCTTTCTTAAGTGTGCATAGTTTAAACTGCAAGCTTGCTTCAAAAGTTAAATCTAAGGAAGCCATGCTGGATCTTAGCAGTCCTAAATAAGACAAGATGAGAATGAAGTGTGCAAATGTTTACCCCACCTCTTGCTTTGCTCCAACTTTTGAGATCGTGAGTCTACCGTCTTATTTTGGAAGGTGCTGATAACCAAATGTTTCTGCTGCAAAAGCCTAGTTGAGCCAACTGCTCTCTCAAGCTAAAATGCAGTGTATGTACTTCATTAAGCATATGCCTATGAAGGTATGGTGTTCCTTCTAAGAAAATTATGTGAGTCCAGTTTTAACTTTGATTTGGTTGGACAGAAGAGTTATTGTAAAGCTCCTGATATCAGTCTCTATAAGACGTCCTGGCCTCTTTTCTTAGAAAATGCCCCCCTTGTTTCATTCTGTCTCTTTCAGGTTTTTTCCCTTCTCCTTCTTATTCTGTGCCAGGTAAATTTACTCCCGAGTAAGCTTCCTTTAAAGGAAACTGCAAAGGTGGGGGGGCATAGATTAGGCTTACTATTCCTCTGCAAGTTCAGGAAAATTGTTCACTCTTGTATTCCTTTAAATCAAATCTATGGCTGTTTAAACTATGCTTTATAAGAGATCCTCTCCCTATCTTAGGAAAAATGTTCACTTCAGTCTTTAAAGATAATTTATCTAGGAACTTTCACTCTTTAGTCTAAGGAAGTAAACTCTCACTCAAACTAGTTGGGTACTTTTATTTTCCTCTTCCTTAGTACATAATAGGCGCATGGTTTGTGATAGGCGCATGGCTTGTGATCTCTTCCCCAGTTGTGTCTGTGTACATAAGTATGTGTGTGTTTCTGGTAGTACAAATCTTGCTATGAACCCTGTATTTTAGGGTTGGACTAGATGACCCCAGGTCCCTTTCAACTTTCCCAATTTGTGGCTGATGAGTTGAAATTCAGCCCAGATTTGCTCTTTGTTTTTTTAAAAGGTGTGAGGTGAAGCCATGATGTTTGAAGCAGAACTGGTGATATCAGGCATTTAAGTGATTACAGTGTTTATCGTTTTGTCTATTATTTACAAAAATCAGACTTAAAAGTCCACTCAAAGTTTAAGCACATACAAATGAATAATCAAGTAGAATTAGCCTTGACCAATCCTGTAAATAAAGGGCAGGAGAAAAATTTGTCTGCGAATGGTAAGGCTGAACTGACTGAGAATGTTTAAAATCCTATGCATTCTGACTGGCCATTTTTACTCATAAATAAGAGAGCGGTTGATTGTTCCGCGAATGACCAGATAAAATGACCAATAATGATAGCCCTTTCCTGTACATAAAGGAAGCAGTCCCTTTGCTTGGGCTGAAATTGCTAGCTTTGGTGAATACTTGAATTGCTGAGTTTCTCTTTTTTGCTTTAAAATCTAACCCTATTTTTTAAATCTACTCCATACCCTTCCCTTCCCTTATTCAAATGGTAATTTAGCCAAAGGATGCAACATTTCAATAGTATAACAGGTTTGCTGAGACATGAACTCTGCACATGCACAGAGGCTAGATCAGTTTGAAGAGAGAGAGAGAGAGGAGGAGGGAAAGAAGGGGGGGAAGAGGAGGTTTGGAGAGCAAGTACTGCAAGAAAAAAAAACCTATCCAAATTTCCTTATGTAAAAAAACCATTGAGGGAAATCACCCTCCCGGAGTTAGGTAAGACAAAAGAGTAGGTACTGAACCCTCAAAAGTCAAGAGGTTGCCAAGTTTCAAATCTTAACATGCCAAATTCTTTTCACAGGTAAATATCAAAGCACTCCCACTGTGAGTTCCTCTCTTGAGCAGTTTCCCAATCTAACATGCAAAATTCTTTTCACAGTTTTCCCACTGAGCTTGTCTTTTATCTCGTCTGGTTTTGTGAATACTATATACCTATGCATTATAGGAACAGCATTCCTGACAGATTTTCACAGGAAATAAAAATTTCCCTTTCAAACAGGATAGTGAAGAGAATTCGGACCCACATAAGCAAAATGTTTAACAATTTGCCAATTGTGTTCAGATTAACAAAGGTTTTGTCCCTTCGTTTCTTCCACAGCCAAACTAAGTGAAGGAAATTAAATGTAAATGATCATAATATTCAAATAGATAAAATGCTTAACTATGAGTTTGTATTTACAGCATCCCAAGAAGAAAATTTCAGAATATTCTCTCCTTTCTTGACTATTATCTTCCTCCTTAAAAAAAGAAAAGAAGGAAAAAACAACAACTAATTATGTCTTCAGATCCTACAGGCCTATTTCCAAAGGATGCTTTGCGGGAGACCAAAATACTAAGACCATCTCCTCACCAGCTAAGCAACCTGCCAATGCATCACAGTGGCCACAACAATTTCTTCCCATAAAAGACTTGAGAAACTGACTAATTAGATTTTGAAGGAAATGCCCTTGCGCCAAGTTTGGAAATACATGTAAAAGCAGCAAGAATTGCCTCAAGATCACATTATTGCCTCAAGATATAGTGTAGAATTAATAATTTGTACGTTTTGGGTATTATGTGTTATTATGTAGGAATGCTGAAGTGTGTCTGATAATGTGTTATCTCCACAAAGAAAATTTCTGTGTGTAATTGTTTCTGTATAATGTAGGATACATAACTATGAACAGCAGAAGGATATGGCTTACACCCAAGTTTTCATGGAGGATTCCCATATATTACAATGCTTTCCAATAGAGCACACTATATTTAGATTAAGTCAACTGATGATCATATTTCCTTGTCCCACCTGGCACTCTGCAGAGTCCAACCTTCCCTACCTATTTATTTATGTATTTAATGTTTTCCTATACATGAAGTTCCCAGATTTTACTATTTCTTTCTTTCTGTTCCAGAAAACTATTTCAAATCTTTTCTATGATTTCCCTGCATCTCTTGCAGATTCAGTACTGTCTTCAAGTAGCAATTGTTCTGCATTTATTTACTTATTAATCTTGGTTTTCATCTATAGCTGCGAAATTAATCTACCCCAACCAAGTATTATTATCGGAACCATATTTTATCAGATAGATTTGAAGCAACACTCCTTATTATTATTTGAGATGTTTTGATTAGGATGCCAGATGAAATTGGGTGTAGATCATGTCCCAAATTTTATTTATTTATTTGAGGACACGACTACCATACGTAATATTATTATTGGTAACAAGAAAATTGTATATGCCTTGATGTAGCAAGAATGGTCCCTTATAGAGTTAAATTGACTCATTTGGACAAATGCCCCTTAAGAATGGCTTTGGTTTTAACATATTGGTTTTGAAAAGTTGAGAACCACGGGGCAAGATAAATTCAAATTGGACTCTACTGGAATTGGGCACGTGTATCCAGGCTGCAACTAGCTTTTGGTCCTTTAAGAGCAAGTGGACAATTTTCCAGGAGTGCGAGACCAGAGCCTGCAATAATGAAAAACCCATAGAAAGACCAAGGCGAAGACATATCCCTCATGATGTGTCCGAGCCTGTGCCAGCTATGGTGGGTGCCAGGCGACATGGTTAAATGAAAGCCCTGAGGGGATTCAGCAGGATGTGTTACTGTACCACTATGCCGGTGTGAGACCATAGAAGAGCTAGCTTGACACCTGAAAACACAAAAACGGTGGGGCTAAAAAGCAAACTGCATTTTTTCAGTCAGTAGTGGACCTTCCTGCTAAATGTAAAGCATACACCACTATTGAAAGTGTTTGAAAGAGCTAGGGTGCCACAAGTAATTTTATTCGTCCGTGTTGTTCCTGTGTTGTTCCCTCTTCTGCTGCCCACCCACCTCCTTTTCCATTAGAGCCTATTCCCACTCACAGGGCACCCCTACATTCACCGAGATTTAGGGTGCGGAGAAAAGATTTGCAAGTTCTTGCAGAACTTTAATGCAAATCTATCTCCGAATGGGGGACTGATACGGAAGGAACAGGGGGGGGGGGTACCCATCCTTCCCTACCGCTCCCTGAAGGGGTCCGAGGCGATGGCCCCTGCAGTGCCCAGCCGGCCTCGAACCCTCAGCCCCCGCACCATTGCATAGGCACCACACTGTACCCCTGCCTTGTAAATAAAAGGCTCTCTTTCCTGTCTTCACGCGGGCGGAATAAGCCCCATCTTTCCTATGCCTTTCTCACGCCCTATTCCTAACGTGAGTCTGGAAAGCATTGAAACCTTTAGAAATTGATATAGAATCAACCACAACTACGATTTTCTCCATCCTGGTGACATTCAACTCAGTTGCCTCTGGACTCCATGTTGCTACCCCTACCTCCATAATCTTCAAGACGACAAGTCACGTACACAGGAACTTCTTAATCCTGTCAGATCGTCCTGCCTAACCCTTCCTCCGGGCAATACCAGGTGGCAGACGATGCATATCACTGTCCCATTGTCCTGCCACCACCGGTACTCAAGAAATGTTTATTTATGTATATCCCTCACTCTGCACATTCCCCCCTCCCTTGTCTTAAATGTTAATCAGTGTAACCCCACCTCTCTGTAAACATATTCATGACGTGTGTAATATATTCATGATGTAATCCATGAAACCCAACCTTCCCAAAATGTATTCATGACGTTTCGTGCACTGTATTCTGGGACTTGGAGGGAACTTTTAAAAGTCTATGTCGCCCCATTCTCGGGGTTCAATCTCGCCTTGAACCTGTTGCGCAATAAACTTGGATCTTCTACAGTTTGCTCCTGCGTCCGGCTGAGCTCATTTTCTTCCGCAGGGACCCACGGACTTAGTCCGATGAGCTGGGTGGCAGAGCAGCCTCGCACCCAGATTTTTCCGTAACATGCCAGAGCCAGTTCTCCACCAGTGGCAGGGTAGGCAAGGCACCCTCAGAGCTTTCTGCCGCCTGAGGCAGAGGCTTCACCCTGCCTAATGGCTGAGCTGGCCCTGCCTGGAACATGTTACGATTCTCCAGTTGCAAACTGACCACTTCTTTACATTTCAAAATTTATTGACTGTTAAAAAATAACTCTTATGTCCCTACTCGCTGCATCTTTTACATTCAGATTTGACTGTGCTGCTGATCAAAATACCTATTTGTTGTTGCGTTGTTGTTTTTTTAAAATAAAATCTTGTGGAAGCACAATGCCAAGCTGCCATGTATGTTCGTCTATTGGAGTGATTACATTGCAAGGCAGCAGGAGTTCTCCTAGAAACAGGGCAAATCATCAGAGTAACAACGGCTGCGAATGCAAAGGTTGGTCTGTGGAATACAAATAAAGTATTGAGCATGAGGTTCTGCCTCATGGAGCTGGCGCTTTAGGAAATGTGGCGATAAATGCACTGATAAATCCAAGGGAATGAATGCTGTTGTGAAAGCCCTGATGAAGGCTAGAAAGTGTCCAGTAAGTAGGAATTGTACCGCTTGGTCAGGCACAATGAAATTAAATAGAATTTGCTTTAGTGAAATTGCATCAAGGTTGATTAAAGGGGCTCCTGGGGAAAGGTGCTGATCGCTTTTCTCTGTGAAGCCACTTAAGTAAGTGAGTCCCCGGCTCACTGTGCCTCATTCCCCCTCCCCTTGCCCCTCCACTCATTTCCATGTCCTCCTGCTCCCCCTTCTCATCATTCTTCTCCTTTTATTTCTGCGAGGCTTGCCTAATTCCCCTTGGCCTGGGCAACTTCATTTTGGAGTTGGTTCTGCTTTGGTTTTTTATTCTGCAAAAAGTGCTGTGGAAACAGAATGACTGACAAAACGGAATGAATCCACCTCAGTTGTCTCAGGTGTGAATCAGTTATACCATCCACATGCACTCCTCTAATAATAATAATAATAATAATAATAATAATAACCTCTAATGAAAGCTTTTAGGAATAAAATACAATATGCATTGATAACCCCTTGATAAGGGAGCCCACAGGCATATATATTACTCAAGAGTGGAGTCTTTTAAAAGCGTGGAGCTAGCAGCAGAGAGTTATTTTCAAGTAGCCTGTTACTGAATAATTTTCTTCAAGTCTCAACCATGCAGAGCTATTATGGTGTGTGTGTGTGTGTGTGTGTGTGTGGAATCCTGCTGAATCACTGAATGAGATAGTGCTTAGTTTTCAATCTAGAGGAGGTAGTTTAACTAATATTGCAGCTTGTTGTACAGTGGTACCTCGGGTTAAGAACTTAATTTGTTCCGGAGGTCCATTCTTAACCTGAAACTGTTTTTACCCTGAAGCACCACTTTAGCTAATGGGGCCTCCAACTGTAGCTGCGCTGCCGAGCATGATTTCTGTTCTCATCCTGAAGCAAAGTTCTTAACCCGAGGTACTCTTTCTGGGTTAGCAGAGTCTGTAACCTGAAGCTTCTGTAACCTGAGGTACCACTGTATTGCCATCTCACTGCATGGCTATCTTAGCATTAAGGAAGCTTGGGTTTAGCAAGGAGAGAGCATAACCAGGAGCCCAGAGTCACACAATATGGTTAGCTCAGTCTTGGCTTAGCTCAGTGTGCCGGGAAGTGAAAAAGACCAGGGAGGAGCAAAGCTATCGCAAGGCTCCTTTCCAGGAGTCCCCACGTTCATGTGGTCCCAGTAAGCCATGGTTTGGCTTAACATGTCATGCGCACTAGGCCCAAGACCTGTTTTTAATCTCTGCACAGCACTTAACAAACTTTAGGCATTAGAGGATGATAAATAACTGTGTAGGCTGATGAAATCTTACAAATCAAGCGAAACCACTTAGGGAATAAGATTTTAGGGAGCCTTAACAAAAATTCACAGGGAAGTGCTAGGTCGGTGTGTTGCAGCCCTGAAAGAAGCAAATCAAAGAGGCTAGAGATTGTTAGGAAAGGAATTGAAAATAAACCTCTACGTAAATATCTTGTGCCCACTTCACAATATTGCGTGTGATTCTGCTTATTCTGATACGTGACCAGGTGATGGGGAGTGTTAGACTTTTTTAGTGTCGAAAGAAAAAAAGACAGAGGTTAGAATGTGTGATCCATATAACGGAGAAGTGGTTCTCAAACCGGTCACTAGTCACAAGGATAGCCACAGAAGATTCACAGTAAAAGCAGATGCGGTCGTAGCCCAGTGTGATTCTGTATGGTAAGCCATTGCATTGGTAGACTCATCAAGTGCCTTTGGGGTTTTTTTGGGTTTTTAAAAAAGAATTTCACAGAGACAAAAATAGAAATGTGATTAGAGGAAAAAGTACCCCTATCTCAACGCACCAGAACTTGTGGTTCGTTCCATGAAACTGATTCAATGGCAAGTGTAAGGTAAACAAAAGGATGTATTTCTCTCCTCAACTGGGAGCTAACCTCTGGAACTCCTTGCCACAGTAGGGGCAGTGACCGCCGTTAATGGTGCACAATTTAAAAATAGAATTTGGGGGACATCTGTCTCCATCCTACGCAGATTGTGAGTCTGAATGGATAACAGTTGGAAATTCCATGCTGTCTTGGCTACTCCTGTGGCCTGAACCTTCATTGTAATTCTTATGTTCCTAACCAACTTTTGAAATATATACATATATATTTTAAAACATGCACAATCTTGGCTGTAAAGTTAAGAACCAATTGTTGGCAAACTTGATCAAACGGAATAGTTTTCATGTCCTCTGCGCTATTTCACAGTTGGACACACTTTTGTCCTTTCCTGTGATGCGTAAGATCCTAGTTTTGAGGCATATAAACAGTACCGCTTTCGCCCGGACTTAGCTGGAGCGCCATTTTCTACACATCCCTTTGGCCCTTTACCCTTACCGTTCCCTGTTAGCAGTTGTCGAACGAACTAATTATTTTCACAGCTTGAAATGTATTAGAGCTCTCCTTGGAAACTGTTTATTTTATGGGCACTCTTTGATGTCATGACCTAAACTTCGGCTCAGCCCTCCTTTGCTCCCCTCCAATTAAGGACACAGAGGAGAAGCATAATAGAAAGGGCAAATGGGATGCGGAAGCAGTGGAAGGTGGGCGGAGCAGCGTCCGTGTTGTAACTACAGTTCTCTCTGCGGCTCCAGATTTCTCTCTCTAGCAACACCATGCTGTGAATCTCCTTGAGTTTCTAAGGGCAATGGAAAGTGGGCAAGTGAGCAGCCGCTCTCCATAGTAGGCCTGCCCTTCTGTAATTGTTGAATATGTCGGTGGAAGTTAATGCTCCTCCTAACAAGATTATCTTCCACGCCATGCCTGTGCAAGCTTCCTGTTTGCAAAGGTGTAGATGGAGGGGAAAGAACTGCAAAACTACGCATGCACACCAGAAGAGCCAGCAGGCAGGCAGATTTCTAGAGCTGTTTTCCTCTTGTAGCTTGAGTTGGAAGGGACCACAAGGGACATCTAGTCTAACCCACTACAACGCAGGAATCTTTCATCCAATGCGGGGCTCGAACCCACGACCCTAAGGTTAAGAGCCTCATGCTCTGCTGACCGAGCTATCTGGGCTGCACCAAAGAGAGAGCCCTTGCATGCCCCAAGAATTGATTGGCAGTAGAGCTTGGTGACAGCAGTCACGAAATTAAAAGATGCCTGCTCCTTAGGAGAAAGGTGATGGCAAACCTAGACAGCATCTTAAAAAGCAGAAACATCACCTTGCCAACAAAGGTCAGTATAGTTAAAGCCATGGTTTTCCCAGTAGTGATGTATGGAAGTGAGAGCTGGACCATAAAGAAGGCTGATCGCCGAATAATTGATGCTTTTGAATTCTGGTGCTGGAGGAGACTCTTGAGAGTCCCATGGACTGCAAGAAGATCAAACCTCTCCATTCTGAAGGAAATCAGCCGTGAGTGCTCACTGGAAGGACAGATCCTGAAGCTGAGGCTCCAATACTTTGGCCACCTCCTGAGAAGAGAAGACTCCCTCGAAAAGACCCTGATGTTGGGAAAGATGGAGGGCACAAGGAGAAGGGGGTGACAGAGGACGAGATGGTTGGACAGTGTTCTCGAAGCTACCAGCATGAGTTTGACCAAACTGCGGGAGGCAGTGGAAGACAGGGGTGCCTGGCGTGCTCTGGTCCATGGGGTCCAGACAACAACAGAGCTTCTTACAGACACCCTTCGTACGCTTCTGAGTTTGTGCCCATTAAATTGCCTGGCATGACTGTTTGCCACTCACTGACAAGTTGTAACTGTGTTCGTTGCTTGATTGTGCTCTTGAACCCCACAAAGGTGCACGGTGTCCCTGTCAAGTTAGGAAGGAAGGCAACTCGTAGGCAAAGGCCAAAATAATGCTTCTCAGTGATGAACACAGTATCCAAACCTCCTTCTTAGCTGGGTTGCATCCGCCACAAATCCCTCCTTGAGCTGGAGCTTGATAGCTGCATCTGGTGCTATGACAGCCTTCGCTGCAGAGGTTCAGAACCCGCTGTGGGCTAAATCCTGATGTTGAGTTCCATCCAGACATAAGATAAAAATTCTCACGGTGGCTGTTCAGATTTCCTTGGTGCTCAGAACCAGAAAACTCACAACCTCGTATTCAGAATATTTCTTTTTCTCGGAATTTCTGGGTAGAACAGCTAAGTATTCACCATTTCCCGCTGTATTCATTTCTTAAATTTCTCTAAAAGACGTGCTTACAATTGCTCCTTGCACTAAACAATAATTTTTCATGTACCAAGGTGTATAATTCCAGGTCTCTGCCCAGAGGCAACCCAGTAAGTACAGCTAGACCTCAATCTACTGAAATCAATCCCAGCTGTGTTTGTTTCTGTGTGTGATCTTGTATATATGAGAACATTCAGACCCCGATCGGTGCCTTCCATTTTGCTCTCACGCTGCATGTTCAAATAAACTCTTCAGCGTTAAGAATAGGTAATCAATCACAGTTTGTTCCCTTTTCTTAAATCGGAGGAAATCCTAAGGAAAAACCGATACTAATATAACTTTATGGCTGAGAATTAAACACACACAGAGGACAGGAAATTAAGTTTCGTAGCTGCTGTACCTTTGGCTGCATGGCACGTAAAACGCCTTAGAGGGAAATTCTGCTCTGTGATCATACTCTGGCTTCTGACCTTGATAGTTTGCTTCAGGTATACATTAGAGGTTCACTGATGTCAGTGGAATGAACTGCTCATGTAAAGAAAGCAGCATGCCATAGATTTAATGGGGAAGTGTTTGCCTTGTAGGACATGATTTCTTTCAGAAGGGCAGAGAGCCCACAAAATTCATCACAAGCTTGCAAGTGCCAAGAATTGTAACCACTGAGGATTTATGCTGAAAATGCAACCAACACTATGGTGGGTTGGTTTTGTTGTTTTGCTGTGGGTTCTGCTGGTTGGTTATTTTTGTAAACCTAAACCATAAATATAAATTTAGTAAATTACTTAGAGTCTAGAGCAGGGATGAGGAAGCAGGTGTTGGTGGACTACATTAGCACTACCCAGCACGTGGCTGTAGTCAGGGAGGGTGAGAGTTGCCCTCCAGATTTTTATGGAGTACAGCAGATTCCTACCCACTGAGCTGGATCCTTCTGAGCCTCCCTACATGGTGCCCTGACTGTTTGCCTAATGCCAGCCATACATGCTTCTATTAGTGCAATATTTCTTCATCCTTAGATCCCTATCCATCATTGCACCCACCCACCAGCATATTTCCAAGCCGCAGCTATTATCATTATTATTTAGTAAATTTGTATACCACCCTTCACCCAAAGATCACAGGGCAGTTCGCAACATAAATATGCAAAATAAGAACACAAAATACATAATAAAACAAAAGCAAAACAAACCTATTGTAAAGGCAATAGAATGTTAATCATTCAAATGGCTGGTTTAAGAGAAATGTTTTCACCTGGCGTCTAAATATGAAGGTGCCAGGCGAGTCTCCCTTGGGAGAGCATTTCACAGATGGGAAGCCACTGCAGAAAAGGCCTGTTCCCCTGTTTCCATCCTCTGGACCTCTCAAGGAGGTGACACGAAAAAAGGCCTGAGATGATGATCGCAAGATCTGGGTCAGTTCATATGGAGAGAGGCGGTCCTTGAGGTACTGTGGTCCTGAGCCATTTAAGGAGCTATACATGCCTTCATGGGGTCTTTTATTCTATTATTTATTTACTTATTATTAAATAAAATTTGTATACCACCCTTCATCTGAAGATCACAGGGCAGTTCACAACATAAAAATACAAAATGAGAACACAGAAAGCACAATAAAAGAAAAACAAACCAATAACCCCTTTTCCCACAGTCACGTTTAAAAGGCCATAGAATGTTAATCAGCCAAAGGACTGGTGTTTGTATTTTGATTTATTTATTACCACTCTGAGAAGTGGCTAAAGCCCCTGACCCAAGATCACCCAGTGTGCTTCTTAACTAAATGTGGATTTCAGCCTAGATCTTTTGCCACTCACTCTGTTCCATGCTCACATTTTTAAGAACAAGTACAGAAAAGTAGTGACATCAGGATGTTCAAGTCCAACGTTAGCCTCCGTTGAATGTGTATCGGCATAATATTAATTTGTCTTGGAGCCTAACAGCACCAGTGTCAGACGACCTCAGTATCCTTGTGACTGTTTTGAAATGCTTTTAAAGGAATATCCAGTAGTTCCTCCTCCTCTGCCCTCCCGGTACAGTAATAGTTCGCTTACTATGCCAGAACTAATATAAACGATACCATGCAAAAATTGTTTCATAGATATTTAATGGCTTTAGTTAGTCAGAAATGATGGAAGCCCGTTCCCCATGAAATTCATTAAAGCTTGAGCTGGAATACTTTCTTGAAAGAGCTGTAAAACTTGTTACCTGTTAGGATTGGTATTCAGTGGCCAGGGTTAATCGGGTGTGGAATAATCTTTATTTAATTGGCTATTTTGTGTTTTATTGTTTTGCATGTTCATTTAATTTCGAACTGTCATTACTTGCATTGAGCCTCTGGGAAGAGATGGGATGGAAACGAAGCCAAGTAACTAAATATTGCAAAGAAAAATGAAAGTTTCGTTTCTTTCTTTCCTTCCTTCCTTTCTTTCTTTCCTCCTTTTTTTTTTTTGTATAATGTTTCCTTTAAATGGAGGATCTGTGTCTAAAGAGGGCCGTAATGCAAATTAAATGGTGACAGTAGACAGTGATGGTTTGCATTACAGCAATAGCTTTGCAGGTTCATTTCCGTTGTATATCTTACTTGAGTTATGCAAACGTGCAGGGGGAGTTCTGCAGGTTTTTCTGTATACTTTTTGAAAGACTTTTGTTTCTAAAAATGTAGAGTGAAAAGAGCGCCATTTCCACACAAAGGGAAGAAATGTTTATTTTAAGAACACCCAAGTACCCTGCAACGGTATAGCTTGTTGGATTCCAGATTGCCACAGCTTCTTCACTCCGAAGATGAATGAGTATTTTAAAAGGATCCATTCCATAGGGAGACATCCAGCTTAAAAGTTATAGCTTACATTCTCTCCAGTCCTCCTGGCATTACTTTCTCTGTAACTTTTCTGGGGGCAGGTTTTTTCCTTTTCTTTTAAGGGGGGTGGTCTTTTAGTTTTGCAGTGCCTGTTTGTACTTGCATAATAAGATATGCTTAAATTTATTTATTTTTTGTTTATGCATCTGTACTAACCAAAGATCTTCTGGAGCTCTGCCAAATAAGAACACATGGGAGGTTGGAAGAAAACGTAACGGGAGCCTTGCCCTGGGTCTTGGTATGACAGTACTTGTTGTCGTTTTGCATTTGGGACCCAGCTAGAAACACATTGGGTGAAGAGAGAGAAGTCATATTGTTTGTAGGAAGTTTTCCAGTGGATTCTCCTGCTGGCATTTTCAAGCCAAGCCAAGCTAAACTTACTCCAAATCCCCCCATTACACTAATAGTTGTCACCAGAATTTATCTGGTAATCGTTTAGCTTGCAAAAAGGACTCAAAGGAGATGTTACATAAGTGGTTTTGCAGTTTGTTTTTATGCATGGATACCGGTAAGTAAACTAAGTTATGACACGCAGCATGTGCAAAGCTCTCTTTTCATGTCATTGCTTCTGAACATGCAAGGAGATCCTCAGATCCTCATAAATTACTCTTTAGAAATCCTTATGTTACTCTTTAGAAATCCACAATTCACATTATGGAACAAATTCACATAAGCAACATTCACATCTCCTTTTATAGCTATGCAGTTACATAGAGTTTCATGCCCGATAGCCAATTCTTCACATTCTGACTAAATGTGAACATCACACGAAATCGTGATCTGCAGTTAACCATAGGTTAAAGCTTAAAAGCATGGTTTTGCTTCCAAACGTTCAGGTACATCATAATTTGAAGATTCTAATCTCCTTTCATTGTCTGTCTGTTCGGCTCTCCTGTTTCTGTGGGACAACCCTTCTGTACGTGGAGCAACAGCAGTAACTATTGTATGTCAGAGACTGTGTTCCCAGATCAGTAATTATTGAACATTTTTAAAAAGTAGCCCGCACAAAACAACTTCAGAATGATAACCATTAGATACTGGCTTCAGAAAACATTTGTTTCATGCAGATGCACATATTTATTTATATATCCACATGTATCCAATTTGTTAAAGTCATTAAACAGGGGGAGTACCGTATTTTTCGATCTATAAGACGCACCAGACCATAAGACGCACCTAGTTTTTGGAGGTGGAAAACAAGAAAAGAAATATTCTGAATCTCAGAAGCCAGAACAGCAAGAGGGATTGCTACGCAGTGAAAGCAGCAATTCCTCTTGCTGTTCTGGCTTCTGGGATAGCTGTGCGGCCTGCATTTGCTCCATAAGACGCACACACATTTCCCCTTACTTTTTAGGAGGGGAAAAGTGAGTCTTATAGAGCAAAAAATACGGTAATCTATTGGCCACTTGCTACAATGTTGCTTTTATGAAGTTATCATTAGTTGTTTTGCTCTCGTAATAGATTGACATTTAATTCATAGGATACCTTGGTAAGATACGTATTATGCCAAATCCATTGTTAGCATAAACCATGTTTTACAAGCCCTCGTCACACCATGATTTCTGATTCTGTGTTTCTGGTTGATTGCAAACAATTGCTTGTCAATTCTCACATCATATTAAACCATAGTTAAACTTGCTTCACCACGGAATTTGTGGGGTGTTTGAATTGGGGCAATATCATCACTTTGTCATGTGTTGATCAGATAGGCAGCCTTTGGAAATAGTTGCATGCATTATCGTCCTTGTTATGAGAGATTCCATGGCCAGAGGGATCTAGGTAGTTGCCTCTTTATTACCAGTCTTATTTAAATACTACAAACATGCTCAGATGGCTGCGTTCTAAAAACAATAATGTGCTGGACAAAGATCGTCTGTCTTTTCCACCTTCTTCCAGATGCTGAGTTCTATTCCCAGAAACAATGCTCAAATTACATTGACTCGGGGCCTGTGGTTTGGGAGTGTGGGAAGGGAAGAAGAAGGGTCTCTTTTGCAAGTGATGAGAAGACTGAAGTTCAATTGTTAATAGAATCTTGAGAAAAGTTAGGTCGGCATCTTATAGAAGGCACAGCAATATCAACTGTTGGCTGTAAGCCTGAGTAAGCGCATACTGAATTTTTAGGTACATTGTTGGAGGTTTTCTATGTTTTTTTAAAACCCCATAATTTTTCATTGAGCGTGGGGCTTTGTTTGCAAGACAACCTGTCAGGTGCTCCTCATCAAGCATTTGAAACAGACGCCCCATTATGCTGGTCACACCATTTAAACACATTTGTATGTATTCGGCCCCCCCCCCCAATGGTCCTGGGGTGTGTGTGGAAATCATAGTACAGAACAATTATCCATGGAGAAATTTCTTGGCGTTCTGCCAGATTCAACGAACTGGTGTAGCATAGCACTTGGAAGTTTGAACTTGGCACTTCTTGGCTCAGATCCTCACCTCCACCTTGGTCTTGTCACCTTCACGCTGTTTCTGCAGGCCTCACATAACTATTGTTTGGCTGCTATGGGCTGGATGTCCAACTGGCCCTCTATTCTAGCAGGATTCCTTTTACGGCTCTTTTCATTCCGACATTATTTTGTGGCATTCCTTGCAGCAACCCCAGTGTAGCTAGAAGACTTGGCCCATCAGCCACCTGTGACTATTGGTGGGTCACAACTTGCCATGTGGACGGTGGTTGGGAGTGGTTTGCATGGGAGAATCGCAGCAGGGTTTTCCGTTCCTTCCAAATCTTCCCTTCCCGAATAATGCTGCCCCTTGCTTCGAGGAGGAGGTATCGCAGAAGTGAAGCTGCCCTGTCGTCACTTCAAGAAACTTCCCTTTCTCAGACGGATCTGACCAAGTACATCTTATCAAGGCAAGAAATGACTGTATTTTTAAGAGCCGCTGGGATCAGCTCAAATCGCTTTCATTGTCCTTGATAATGAGGGGAGAAGTCGTTTCTAAATGGAGCCTGTGAGTGCATTGACTGCAAATAAAGATAAAAATATATATTATACCAGTCTGTTTTTATTTAGTTTGTTTTAAATGATGCTTCGAGGGAAGCAGGCAGTGCTGTTACATGCCTGTTTTGTGCCAGTACCAATTCCAGCTTTTTTTCTAAGCACTTTCTATTTGCCACATTTAATGCAGCGTAACCTCCAAATTCAGAAGGTAATGCAAATGTATGTAATGCGTTTTGTGTGGTGCAGAAAAATACATGTATCATTAAGTTTTTAAAGCTAGGCTTTTGACAGTATATTGGACTAATGATTTTACAGTATAATCATTTTAGCTCATTTGAAAGCAGGTATACATCCAACTCATTCTGTTTTGGCATAGCAAAGTTTGCCATTGGTATTATATCTCCCCCCCTCCCCTCCCATGGTAAACAAACTTTGTGAAACAGATCCAATGTTTTGCGTGCAATGTAATTAGTCTATTTTTGTTTTTTAAAAAAAGCTTTCCCTGAACATTCATTTGATTTTTGAATACCTTTTGAAAGACGCTAAGGAGGGAAATGGTTGGATAATAATAATTCTTCTCTGAGCAAGTTTGGTTTTAATAAAATGACTTCATTTTTAATGCAATTAAATTGGGCTACACGGGTTTGCTTTCAGCTGTAAATGTGCAGAATTGAAAACATATAGGAGAGACGTGTTAATTATGAAGTTCTGCAGTTACTCTTAGTCTGGCGCTAGTAGAGATCTCGGGTTTTAGATTACTGTAATTTCATAAGGGGCACTTGAGCGAGATCTCGCTTTGCTTCGCGAAATGGAAGAAAAAATAATAATATTTTTGTGACCATATTAAAACTATGCTTGTTTCTGTTCTTGCCTCTCTAAAGAAGCCTGCCTTCAAATATTTATTAAAGTGGAGGTGGTATTCTTTTGTCCTTTGTCGCTGCATGCCAGTTTAATTGTAAAGAGGTTGCAAACATGCAGGCTGTAATGTTACACGTGGGTATGAAAGAGCAGATGGCAGTCAGCTGGGGTTGCTGAAACCAATGCCAGTCTCCCACTTAAGGTGAAATGTAGGAAAGAGAGATTGTCACTCCAGAGTGATTTGAAGCTACCTTCTCCCTTGCTTGCTTGTTTGCTTGCTTGCTCCCTCCCTCCCTGACTGACTCACTCACACTCTCACACACACATAGATATATACACCTACCTTTCTTCCCCTGTGGTATAGGATTCCTACATGAGGGCACATGCTGGCAGCTTTCATCTCCAAGGAATTGTTTTCTTGACTGCCGCCATCCACTGTTGAATAGCATAGCATGGCTTTGAAAGGTTCCTGTCTTATTAGTAGTCTAAACAGTCTCTTGTGTCTTTTGTGTCCGAATGACAGAGAGGTTTGGAAATGGTTTTGGTGCCAGGCACTCCTTCAGCAAAACCACTCACCTCTTAAGGCCGTGGCGCTTCATAATTGATTTTTTTCCCCTTTCCAAATTTCATTTTTGCTTGCCCCCCTGCCTGCCTCTTAAGAAGTTTGACCCAGAAATTCAAAGTAGAGATCTTAACACCATCCCATCCCAGCCCCGATTTGCAAAACTCTGCAAGTGCACGTTTACTGTTTGGTTGATAGATATTCATTTCCCCACTACCACTTTTAAGTTCCTCCAGTGAAGAATGTGAACTTTGCAGTTTTACTGCAGCAGAATAAAAAGCTTTTCGTATTCTTTCAAGGCTAGAATCTCCAAGAGTGCAATCTTATACATGTCCACTTAGAAACTAGTCCCAGCAAGTTTGATCAGACTCACTGGGAAACTGGGTCTAGGACAGAAACTTCAGTTATTTTTGATATGCCCAGGAGCAAGCATCATATTTGCAGTTTTTGTATGTTCAAAAGTGTGCCACTTTCCAAACAGCAGATTCCTTTACACGCACAAAATAATGTTTGTGCTTTGTTGCGGTTCTTTTGCTTGCTTCTCTCCAGCTTCCTTGTCTTAAATTTATGAAAAGGACACCAGAAATTCTTGTCCCATGCACAGCAACTGGTTGTAAATTTAAAAAGTATTTAAATGATCTCCCTTTTTCTCAAGCTGCTGGAATCATCTGAAGTGTTGATCATTCACACAAACTGTGTTGACATTAAAGTTTTTAAAGTTTACTGATGTCACTGTATTGCAGTTATTTACCCTTCTGAACAACTTTGTGAGTTATCTCTTTTTTCGGTGTTAAAAATTACAGCTTGCAATCTGCTTGGATTACACAAGCCCTTTAAAACATTCTAGACAGGTTGTGTTTTTCACTCCGTTTTAGGTACTTTCGACAATTAGATGAACTAGGGGCTCGCTTTCTTCTTGCAGACCTTACTTTTATTGCTATCATTTATCAGTTGCAAGATGTAAAGTTGTAGTCTTCTCTGCCTGACCCAAATAAAACCAGCTTGTATTGATCCTTGCTCAGGACATAATGAACTGGCAAATAATCTCCGGCCATCTCCTCGGTGTTCATCAAAGCCATTTTTAGGGAATAAAGTCTGAATATGTACAATCTAAAAGCCTTATCTCGCTTACTTGATATACATGTGCAGGTTTAAAGCCAGAGACCCGATAAAAATCATAGCTAATTGTGTGAGATAGTACCTTTTTATTTTCATTATGGCTTCAGTACAGTAGCTGCAGCTTAAAAGCTCTCAGATATTGCATGAAACTTTCTGGATATTAAGGTTAATGTTTCTGGGGGGGCAGGGGGTGTTTTTCTCTACTGACTGGGCTTTCCCCCTCCTCTAGTAGCAAATAGAACAAAATTAGTTTTCATTCATGTGTCAAGTTAATGATTTTCTTTTTAATTCTTACCCCCCCTTCTCTTTTTTTAGAGGAGACGAGACTACTGCCGATTTTTTCGAAAGCCTTAAACGTTAGCTGACCTTCCAGCTGAACCCAACTTTAATGTAAACAGTTTCTTGAGATGGTTCGAGGCTGGGCCAGCAAATCTGGATGATATTAGTGCTGCTGTGTTTGAGGGAAGCTGGAATCCCTGGGTAATTCTCAGGAGCTTTTTTCCAGGCCTGGGCAGTCGTCGACTTTGCTTTCTTGTCGATTTTGTAGGGTTCGTTGGTAATGCTCTGTGTGTCTTTTGGAAATGTAATTAGTGAAATACATAATTAGTTTTACTTTGAAGTATAACATCCCCCACTTTGGACCAGCTCTGCTATACTCTCCAAAGTGAGGTTTTAGGCCAGTGTTGAGTATTTGTTTTCTTGGTGCTGTGAGATTTCAAAGATAGCATCATTATTCATATTACTTTTAAGCGTTTGGATTGCTATGCAACCTGGGTTTTGTTTCCTGTGACTGGACACTATTGTCTTTTTTTATAGGAGAACCAAGACAAATAGAGCAACCTTATACATATTTACTCAGATGTAAGCATTGCTGTGGGGGACGCGGGTGGCGCTGTGGGTAAAACCTCAGCGCCTAGGGCTTGCCAATCGAAAGGTCGGTGGTTCGAATCCCCGCGGTGGGGTGCGCTCCCGTTGCTCGGTCCCAGCGCCTGCCAACCTAGCAGTTCGAAAGCACTTCCGGGTGCAAGTAGATAAATAGGGACCGCTTACTAGCGGGAAGCTAAACGGCGTTTCCGTGTGCGGCTCTGGCTCGCCAGAGCAGCGATGTCACGCTGGCCACGTGACCCGGAAGTGTCTCCGGACAGCGCTGGCCCCCGGCCTCTTGAGTGAGATGGGCGCACAACCTCAGAGTCTGTCAAGACTGGCCCATACGGGCAGGGGTACCTTTACCTTTACCTTTTAAGCATTGCTGTGTTCAATGGGGCTTACCCCCAGGTAACTGTGTGTAGGATTTTATTGATGATTTGACCAAATTGGAAGTTGAAAACTGAGATCTAGTTCACCATGCCTCACTGTTGTTTTTTTGTTTTTGTTTTTTTACTAGAAATAGCATAGCAGAAGAATTTCCCTTACAAAATGTTTTTGCGTAGCCAACAAAGAAGTTCTACACTGATAAACCAAAAAGTAAAATAAACATCCCAGGTGCTTATTTACAGCGGTTTTGAAAACTTTCATTTCGGTGAGACTTTAGGGATAAACAGCATATTATTAGTTTGAGACACTCTTGTGATGTTCCATCAAGGATGAATTGCATTTGAAAGACAAAACTTGTCAAGCAATTAATATATGCGGTGTGATTGTTTTAGATATTCCACCGCTGTAGGGAAGTTTTAACATATTGCTTAGCTAGCGCCTGTGTTGTTGTTTTTTTGCAAGGATAATTTCATAAGCATTTCTCCACAAAAGCAACACTCAGCGGTTGCTCTGACGTGATTAACCGGGACATGATATTTAGGACTCATTTAACACTAGCTGAGCCTCTCAAATACCCCGGTGTGCTCTGGACTTGTTCCTGCTCAGGATAACAAGCTTCTAGCTGATCCGTTTTTAGGCAGGTGGTCTTGATGGCCAGCAAACGTCAATCACTTTGGTGTGTCTTGGTTACCCATACTCGCACGCTCTGGTTTGCATTACAAGGAACTGTGAAACATTCATTTTGTTTTGCACACCAGAAGAAGGGTGCACATGGGTGAGGCTTTAACTCGTGGTTAGCTGACCTGTTGTAAGCATAGGATGCACCTTGGAAAGTTCATCTTCCCATCAAAATGCAGGTTTACAGCATGCAGCTTGGATGTTGCATTTGCTGACATTCCTCTTCTTTGCCTCTCTCTGTTTTACCTGATTAACATGCACCCAGTGGCGTAGCGTGGGTTGTCAGCACCCGGGGCAAGGCAAGTAATTTTCGCCCCCTAACCCGTGGATTTGCGCCCCCTAACCTGTGGATTTGCCCTAACCCCAGATGTTGCGCCCGGTGCGGCCGGCCCCCCTGCACCCCCCACGCTACGCCACTGCATGCACCCCAAAATTTGAGGCTCAGATCAGACTATTGTATAACAGTTAGCAGGTATTCCCCATTTGTACCGAGCATCTTCTTGTCCCTATGCATTGAAATGACTGTTATCCAAACCTGTTCTGCTAACAGGGTTGTGAAATCTCATTTCTTAAAGGGGGGCAGCTTCCTAGCTGTGAGGCGTCGAACAAACAAAACAGTGCATCACATAGAAGCTTGTCCTGTTATTTATTAAGTCTATTTCTCAGTTTTCTGTTAATCTATCAGGGGCAGCATTTCCTATGGCGCGTAGAGACCAAGACTGCAATCCTATGCACGCTCACTTGGGAGCAAGACCCATTGAAAAATAGCCGTGCTTCATTTAATATAAAGTACTATTGTTGGACCAGGTAGAAAAGATGCCTTTGGGGAGCCTCAGCAGGAAGAGGAAGTGATGGAGGGAAATGATAGCTTGGCTTTGGACTGCTCCTAAACTCCCCACTCCAACCAAAAAAAACCCCATCCCTTGGAATAAAAATTACTCATAAAATTTGCAGAGGAGAAAACCACAGCCAACCTGCTCTGCCTATGCAGTGTCCTCATGACATCATCATCAGCCTTTACATCAATCTCCTTTCTTCTCTCTCATGGGTTTGCATAAGAAAGGTCTCCAGCACTTATCTTTCAAGCAGCTGACCTGCTTTCCACGCTGTTAATGCAGAAGATTTTCTAGTAACCTCTCATCTTGGATATGAGTAGCTGTTGCCTCTGGCATTGGCCACTTGCTCGACTTCCTTCCCCTTTTCCTTAATACACAAAGCACTGTTTGCCTCCATTCCCTCCAAACCAGAATTGCAAATAACAGTTTGAACCAGATTTTCAATTATGGTTTCGGCAAACCATAGTTTGCCAGATTCAGGCAGCATGACAGCCTATGGTTTGCTGAAACCAGGACAGGAGGGAAGAAATCAGAGCTTAAGGGATCTGGCAGTACATGAGCCTGAAGCCTGTTCATCTGCCATAACCATGGTTCAGCTCTTAGGTCTGGACCTTATAACTCCTTATTGGTTAGTTTGTTGCATATTGGGACCCTTACAACCACATTAAATGGAGTTTACTGCTTTTCAGATTCTCTTGAAACTTTTCTGCCCTCTGTGACCTCAAACCTCCACTTTTGATCGCGCAATCAAAGAATTCTAACTTCTCTAGTTTCTCCTTGTGAATATTTTTTCCCCTTACATTAGATCTTTTTTGGTATGCACTACTGACTCATTCAAGTGTATTGTGTTCATGAATGTCCCACGTTTTTGTCACTTGAAATATGGTTTTGATTTAGCTAACACCCCCACACACCGGAATTTATTTTAAACCTACAAATGTAGCTAAAGTGTTTATTTTCTTACCTTAAAAATGTTAGCTGTAGCAATAATATATTTCCTGTTTATCAGCAAAGTACATTTAAAAAAAATCCCTTTTTCGTGACATGATTTTGAAATGGAACCCCTTCCCCATGCGTCGGTTGTACAGACATCACTTTTTGTGCTAAACACAATGTGTCGTGAGTGATGATAAAATTGTTGTTTAACCCAAATATCCCTGACTTCTACTCAAATATGCCAAATGAATTGGGCAGGTGGAGAAGAGAATAGTTTTGAATCAATATACAAACATCGCTGTCTGTAAGGTAGGCCATTGTATTGCCACAAATGGGAAGAATATATTGAATTTATGCACACATGGTTGACTTTTCATACAGCGGGCTCAGGTTAAACATCTCGAATGTGGAATATGAATAGAGCTAACATTCTCATATGAAGCAGTAATGAAAATGAACAGAGTTCCATTTCGACTGCTAGCAAAGAACATTTGATACTCCAAGGCATGAAATGTGTTTAGTACTTGGGGTTTTGTTCGCTTGACAGAAGCCAGGAAGTGGGACAGTATGACTTCTCTATAAAGGCTTATTCTGTACCTGATGACAGACTCAAGGACGTAACTTGCTCACAGCAGCCGTGCTACCCAGCAGCTCTTCATTCCATGCAGCAGACGGCGAAGACATTTCATAGCTCCATGTCGTCAGTGGGCATTTCAGTCGTTGGGACATGCCGTCTTGTTTGCTGTTCTGAGGTTGGCGCCAGGGTGGGTGAATCTGCAGGGCAGAAAGGGAAGAAATTCTGCGCCATAAGCACATGTTTTGACTAAAAGTGAAATTTGGGCTGGGAAAGAGGGTCTGTGTGACCAGATAGCCATAAGAACGTAAGAAGAGGAGCTTCCTGGATCACGCCAGTGGCCCGTCAAGTTCAACATCCTGTTTTCACAATGACCAGCCAGATGCCAGTGGGGAACCCACACACACAAGAGCACTCTCCCTTTCGGTATTCAGGTATTCAGGAGCATTACTGTCTCCAACTAGGCAGGCATTTATGTTCCTTTACCCACCCGATTATCACACACCATATGTGTGTGGGGTTGCTGGGGTGGGGGGGTCTATATGATGATGATGATGATGATATAACAACAGCAGCTTGTTATTTATACCCCGCCCATCTGGCTAAGTTTCCCCAGCCACTCTGGGCGGCTCCCAATCAAGTGTTAAAAACAATACAGCATTAAATATTAAAAACTTTCCTAAACAGGGCTGCCTTCAGATGTCTTTTAAAGATAGGATAGCTGCTTATTTCCTTCACATCTGAAGGGAGGGTGTTCCACAGGCCAGGCGCCACCACCAAGAAGGCCCTCTGTCTGGTTCCCTGTAACTTCACTTCTCGCAATGAGGGAACCGCCAGAAGGCCCTCGGCGCTGGACCTCAGTGTCTGGGCTGAACGATGGGGGTGGAGACGCTCCTTCAGGTATAGAGGACCGAGGCCTAATTTTTGCTCTACCATCCCTCTTACCCCAGCCTCATTAATCGGCGCCTGGGTGGGATAAAAATGCTTGCAGTGGTTGAGTGGAAAGAGATAAAGTGGGGAGTATTCAGCTTCTCCCACCTGTGTACACAAAACTAAGTGTGTGCCTCCTCCACCACCCTACTTTATAGATACGAACATGAGACGTACAGATTTGTTTGCCATATCACTTCTAGTTTGGCCCTTGTTTTAAAATGCACATTATGGGTTGGATGCAGGCTTAGTCATTCTTAGAGGAGACTCATTGAAATTGATGGGACTTAAGTTAATCAAGCTGGGACGCGGGTGGCGCTGTGGGTAAAAGCCTCAGCGCCTAGGGCTTGCCGATCGAAAGGTCGGCGGTTCGAATCCCCGCGGCGGGGTGCGCTCCCGTTGCTCGGTCCCAGCGCCTGCCAACCTAGCAGTTCGAAAGCACTCCCGGGTGCAAGTAGATAAATAGGGACCGCTTACTAGTGGGAAGGTAAACGGCGTTTCCGTGTGTGGCTCTGGCTCGCCAGAGCAGCGATGTCATGCTGGCCACGTGACCCGGAAGTGTCTCCAGACAGCGCTGGCCCCCGGCCTCTTGAGTGAGATGGGCGCACAACCCTAGAGTCTGTCAAGACTGGCCCGTACGGGCAGGGGTACCTTTACCTTTACTAAGTTAATCAAGACAAGCTTAAATCCTACCCACTTCAGTGGCCCCAGTCATGACTTAATCTATCCAGTCCTATATCTCTTTTGTGAACCCAGTGCTACCCCCCAAAAAAACATCAGCCCTGTGTCCAGTTCCCCTCTCTCTTGTGTCTACTTAAACTTACCCTAGATCCTGACATCATGACCTTGTGTATGTTTCCATCCTTGCTCCTTGTCGTGGTCTGTGTGCATGGAAAAAAATGCAATTCAGAATTCAGGATATGAACTAGATCATGAAAATAGATGTGATAGTATTCATACTCAAGTATTTAAATTTACATATAAAATGTCTGTGGATTTCAAAGGAATTTGCCCCACTGTAGCTTGGGTTTGTTGGCATCTTAGCTTCACACAAGTTCTACTTCCATCTAATAACACATCACAGTGGTGCCACCTAATAGGCAGTTGGTTTCTTGGGGCAGTTTTAAAGCAAGACAAATTCCCATTGCAGTTGAGTCTGCTTTTCCAACTCCAAATACAGCAGTGACCTTTGCGCGTCTCGCTTTTCTCTCCTACCTCTTTCTTATTTGTCTTCCTCTTTGGTTGTTGTTTCTTTTTAATGATGCTAAATGCCATAGATGGCGAATGCTTTGAAAGACTTTCCCTCCCATTTCAAGAGTTCTTTTAGAAAACAAATTTGAAAGAGCTCTTTGGGGGTGGGCAGATGAAACCAGGCACAGCAAAGAAGAGATGATGCCTGAGTCATCCAGGTCCTGTGTAGGCACAGAGAAACTTCCCCTGAATAAACACTCACTGGCCCACTGGAGGAATTCCTCTGATCACTGACTACAAGTCCCTCATAGCCCTGCACTGCGTACAAAAAAGCTCTGGTTTCAGCTGAACATACATTCTTGATGGTAACCCTGTGCCAATCCAAATTGGGACTTTACACATTCACTTCCTGCAAGGGAAAACTTATTATTCATGAGGGCACAATCAAGTCATGAAATACAGGGCTTGTTGGTCTTCTGGCGCCATTTTCCCTCCGGACCTTTTCATCTACTTGCAAGAGGTCAAACGGGAGCTTCCAAATAGATGCTACAGATAGAGTCCCAGGTGGTTCAGAATTGAATTTTAAGCAGAACCGCGGAAATGGGCAAAGGAGCACACCCTTATTATTGAACAGACTTATTCAGTGATGGGTTGCCCATGCAGAATAGTGTTTTGTGTGTTTTGGTTTTTTATGAGGCTAGTCCTTGTCTATGATAGTTTCTTGCAAAGGAGTGATGGATATCTCTAGGCAACTGGTGGCCAATCCACATGCAAGGTGCATGCGCTCTTTTTGCCCTCTCAGGAGAAGGTACACACACATGCAGCAACCCCTGGATTTATCATGATAGAAACATGACGTAGTAGTGTGTGGGCAACATGCTCTGGTGCATACAGTGGGAGGAACAGGCAACCAGTGTTGGAGTTGTCACGTCAGTCATTTTTGAGGCTGTATTGTTCACCTAATTTAATGACAAAGAACCTTTGGTTGTCCAGAGGTTGTTGCATTTCCAACTCACATCTGCCCTAGCCAGCATGGGCAATGGTCCGGAATGGTGGGAACCGTAGTCCCCCAAAAAAGTTGAGGGCCGCAGGTTGCCCTCCCCTGCTCTAAACAATGTGTGATGGTGTCTAAGTCCTGAAGTTTTTAATGTTTGATTTGTTTGTTTGTTTAAATATATGCTACAAGCCGCCCAGAGTAGTAGTAGTTGTTGTTGTTATTTTATTAATACTGTTCTGTCAACTATCAGAATTAGGAAGCTGTTCTGAGCTAGTATGGGAAAACCTGTGGATTTTTAACGTATTGGCTGTGGTTTGAATCATTTCCATGGTCGTTTATTTATTTGATAGATGTACGCTACTGGCCGGTTAGAGTTACAGCGTGGCAAACAAAAACTGATAAAATACATGCCATCAATACGTAGAGCAGCAGAATAATCCCGTATTTTTCGCTCTATAAGACGCACTTTTCCCCTCCTAAAAAGTAAGGGGAAATGTGTGAGCGTCTTATGGAGCGAATGCAGGTGGGAGGCTCTGCTCAGCGCTCCCTTTAAAGAGCTGCGTGGAGCTCTTCGGGGCTTTTTCTCCTTGGGAAAAAGCCCCCAAGAGCCTCACACACACTCCACACGCTCTTTAAAGGGAGTGCGGCTCTTGGGGGAGCCTTAGCCGTGCTCAGCCTCTCCCGGGCAGGGGATGAAGGCTTCCCTTGCCTGGGAGAGGCTGCGCGCGGCTAAACAAGAAACCAGGACAGTGAGCGGGATCGATCCCGCTGGCTGTCTTGGCTTATTCACCTTTAATAGTGTTTTAAAAGTTGGAATCTTGTATCATTAGGGCTTCCAAGTTGAGAGTATTTTGAAAATCGCTAATCATATGAAAGTCATTAATTTATCAACCTGTAAAAAAGCAAAAACAAAAAAACAAAATCCAACACCTGTGGAGGGTTTCAGAAAGATAAATCAATGGGAGTATCCCGAAACTCACTTAAAGCCCCTTCTGAATGGAGTCCATTTATTGTGCTGATTTCCATCTTTTGGAACTGGAATTTATAAGGGTTTCAATTATTTCTTATGGCAGGAAGCACTAGATTATATTTTGCTTGTTTCTCACCTGAAAATGAGAAGGTTGTGTTTGTGCAAACTTTTTTTCTTTTTTTAACACCCTTCCTTCAGACTAGATCTGATAAACTTCATTCTGATAGAAGGCTGTAAAGCTACTAAAAGCTAGTGGGGGCGCAGAATTTAAAGTAGGATTGTTGCAAGCATTTCAACTTTAGTAATAGAGCACTTCTTATTCTACTTTTTAAAAAAATAATAATAATTAAAGTTGGTCTCTCAATTTAGTGAATTTGCCAGTATTTGTTTTCAAATTGTGTATACATTTTAAAAGAGATAATGCATGCAGTTTGAATGGTGCCTGATCTCAAACCATCATTTTTAATGTGCTTATGGAAAATCCTCTGATACACTTGTCACACTTTTGACTGTCAGACTTGATTGGTATTTTAAAAGGGAACCTGTTGTTTCTTTGTTAGATGTGGATGTTCTCATCATCGAAAGTTCTGAGTTGTGTCTGTAAATTTCATTCATCATACTTGCATAAAACACACCAGCAGAAGGTGGTGGCTGATCCCCTTTTGTTTGACCTCAGCACCTGTGATTTGAAGGTATATTGCTTCTGAACATGGAAGGTCAATTTAGGTAAAGTAACGCGGGTGGTGCTGTGGGTTAAATCACAGAGCCTAGGACTTGCTGATCAGAAGGTCGGTGGTTCGAATCCCCGCGACAGGGTGAGCTCCCGTTGCTCGGTCCCTGCTCCTACCAACCTAGCAGTTCGAAAGCACATCAAAGTGCAAGTAGATAAATAGGTACCGCTCCGGCGGGAAGGTAAGCGGCGTTTCCATGCGCTGCTCTGGTTCTCCAGAAGCGGCTTAGTCATGCTGGCCACATGACCCGGAAGCTGTACGCCGGCTCCCTCGGCTAATAAAACAAGATGAGCGCCGCAGCCCCAGAGTCGGTCACGACTGGACCTAATAGTCAGGGGTCCCTTTACCTTTAACCTAGTAGCACTTGATTGGACAACTTCGTGGAGAATAGATCTATTTCTTTTTAAGGACTCCTTAGCAGTGGCTATTGCAGTGATGATTAGATTTCTTACTCTGGCCCTTTTACCATACACTCCCAGGGCAGGTTGCTGCAATTTAAAAGCACAACATTGTACGTTGTGCGAAAAAGCACTTCGCATGTAGAGAAAAGTAATGTCTTAGCTGCATTTCTGGGGAAGAGCAGCAGTTCTCTCTTAAGCCTTAGGGAGTGCAAATTCAGAATTATGTTAACTGCTGATATTCTTGAGTACATCCTGAAAACAACCTCTTGTGGTTCTGAAATAGAAATCACATAAGAAGCACTGCAAAAGGAGGATAGTATATCTAATATATAAGAACTGGTCCTACCCCCCTGCAAGCAGTATTCACATCATCACAGTTTCTTGAAAATACAGTATCATCATGGGTTTAAAAAGAGTTTCCTCCTGAAATTTATAGTAATATTCATTATTTAAGCGATGTTTTAATGTGTTGTAAACCACTTTTATATTTTTTTCTTTAAAATATAAAACAGTAATACCAGGAAACATACATGTTTACTTTCCACTTACTCTTAAACGCTAGTTTTTCACTATCTGAAAAGTCATATAAGCTTGACTTTTGTAGAAATGTAGTTAGGATAGCTTGCAATTTATTTGGGGAGGGGGAAAACGGATTAGAGAGATCAGTATGGTTAGTCGGTAGTATTAGTGTTGTGTGGTGTGTGTTTTTCCTCTGCCGGGGAATGTAACAAATTGGTTGGCTGCTGTAATTTGGTTTTTAAGTTTGTCTGTTGAATGAGGACCAATTTGTATAGATAATATATTGTGTGTTAAATTGAATGCTCTGCTTTTGTACATTCCATTCCATTACGAAGATGAGACTTTGGATAACTACCTAGTTTCAGATAATGTGGAATCAAATCCTTTAGCGAGCCGTACTGTAGCAAATCAGCACAATGACTATTTTATGTTTTAAGTGGAGATCATGTTTTGAGTGCCTGTAAATGCCTCGTTAGAAAAATCAATTCCAAGCATCCCCTTTCTACTCTCTTTTTGGTTTACTTTATTTGAACTGCATTCTGACACTTTAATCCACTCTCCCATATATATAAGTTTCAGCTCCGCTTATTTCAGAGAAGCCATTTCAGACTTGGGTCATTGTAACTTGGCCAGCCCATTCTTGATGCTGTTGCTGTTTAAAAAAGGAAAGAAAGGTCTAGATCCATCAGTGAAAGCCTGACATAAATATGTAAAATTGGTATGACAAAAATTTAAATGGTCTGTAGTGTGGCGGCGGTGGGGGGGATGGGACATTATTGCAGATTAGTCCGCAAAGGTTGCCATATTTTTTGCTCTATAAGACTCACTTTTTCCCTCTTAAAAAGTAAGGGGAAATGTGTGTGCGTCTTACGGAGTGAATGCAGGCTGTGCAGCTATCCCAGAAGGCAGAACAACAAGAGGGATTGCTGCTTTCACTGCACAGCGATCCCTCTTGCTGTTCTGGCTTCTGAGATTCAGAATATTTTTTTTCTTGTTTTCCGCCTCCAAAAACTAGGTGCGTCTTGTGGTCTGGTGCGTCTTATAGAGCGAAAATTACGGTACTTTATCCCACAAATTTGCTAGCCTAAATTTCAACACTCATTCAACTCATTGCAAGGACATTGTCAGCTTTAAATGGGATGAAAGGACAGCAACTTTCATACCTACTGGATCATCTGGTGGCAGTTCTTATTCACCATAGGTGATTAAACGAGTGGCCTACAAGCCAATTTAATATGTCATTTTCCAGTGCTTCAGGCTTCTAGCACTATCTCTATCTCAGCATCTTTCTCCCTACGGGATGCTTTGATAGCTAATGGTGCTTTTGAGAAAGGTGCTTTCAAAGGAGCAGTTGTATTGCCTTTCCGCATGGCCATTTCCATAATCAGTCCGAAATGGTCATAATTACAGCCCAAAGTGATAACAGCTGAAATTTGCCCATGTGGATACTTTATTCGCCCCCAAAATATCTGCACGTATAACTCCTTTGAGAAAGGATATGAAATACTTTTTAGTTTAGGTTACAGGTTGGGTTACTAGTTGCTTTGCTAGGCTAGAATATGAGCTTGGAGGAACTTGTTTTGACTTTTTTTCTCAGATCAAATATGCCAGTGTAATTTCACCGTTCTTGGTTGAAGAGTCACTGATGCTTTTAAATGCTCTCTGACTTTGTGTGCGTAAGACATTGCAAAGAGATGCTTTTTGTCTAACGCTTATTCATAAACTGCTGCGGGGGAGCCCTTGTTATGCCATTTTTTTCTGCTGATTAAGGGCACCAGCCACAGATTTTATTTCCTTTGTTATGTGTAAGAAGCTCAACAGGAGTTGTGCTTTCCAGGTTGTCTCCCTACTCTCAGACATATAAAATAGGATCACTTACAGCTTTTGGGGGGAAATGAAAAAGACACCTGAACAGATGGATGTGGCTTCCAACGTGTTCCGAGGGAGCCCTTTATCAAGATAATTTTTTTTATGTTACTTAATAAAAACCTGGGCATTTTATTTTGTGCTGTGGCACACCAAAGCAGACTGAGGAGGAGAAATAGACAGCTTTAGGGAGGAACAAAATGGCAACCTGGATCATGATAAAATTACTGGCAGCTTCATACAGGTCAGGGACTTCCCCATCCTCTCTGACTTCCCCTTCCTTTCCTCCCCTGCAGTCCCTCACAAACACACATATCCATCTTCTTCTAGAGTCCCCCAGCCCTCCAAAACAGGATTGGGCTTCAGGGGGGCATGAGTGGAACCCTGTTGCACAAGTAGACTGATGCCATTGGATGTGGCCCAATAAAGGGGAAATGATTCCCTACCTTTTTGAGAGCAGATACCTGTCTTCACAAGATGTTGCATGGCCCCAAGGAAAATGAAGGTACTAAACTTCTTAGTAATTTGAAGCATGAAGGAACATTGATCTGCACATTATTTTATTTTTATTTACTTTATTTAATATTTCTATCCCATCGTTTAGGGCAGGGCAGAAAAAAGTGTTGGATTGAAAAACTGAACAAACATACCAGTAAATACAAACATTTGTAGAAGGGCAAAAGTAAGATCAGTGAAAAATTAAAAGCAAAATTAAAAAGTTCTTAACGACCACTTCAAAGTAGCGAGTGGCATTACAGTAGATGTCAGAAGACTGATATTTACTGGTAGGTTTTAAGAAAATCAAAAATTTGCCTTTATTTGTCAGTGCACATCAGGTGTTTTTCAGAAGTGCAGATGCCATCCTTGTTTGCTTAATTTACAGAGAAAGGACAACTGTTGTGCTGCTGCTGGGAATATGTGTGTGCATACGCACATACACATGCACACACACACACACACACACCCAATTGTGACACATTTCTGAGAATGTTTTGGTAAGCTCCATATTTGTTTTACAGTATGAAAAAACAGTAAGAAAAAACAGTCTCTGTCCTGAGGATCTTGGGGAGAGGAGATTGAGAAGAGAAACAGGAATGTGAGCACCTGCAGTTCAGTTACCTTAAACTTTATTTTAGTTGGGCATAGATTTAAGACAAGACTCCACAGAATTTGAGCATGAATTTGAAGGAGGGGATGTAGCACTTTATGCATGGGTGTATCAGGCATAGGGGGGAAAGTTTCCCATCTAAGCACACCTTCCCATATTTTAAAGCATTGTGTTGCATTTGTCCTCCATGATACCTAACTCTCTCAAAATGAAGGTTACCAATTTTTAAATAAACCACATATGAATGCATCAGGAGTAAAATTGAATTGAGAGACAGGACTGGGATTGGGAACCTGGTAACCTGGGACGCGGGTGGCACTGTGGGTTAAACCACAGAGCCTAGTACTTGTCGATCAGAAGGTCAGCAGTTCAAATCCCCACGACGGGGTGAACTCCCGTTGCTCGGTCCCTGCTCCTGCCAACCTAGCAGTTCGAAAGCACGTCAAAGTGCAAGTAGATAAATAGGTACCGCTCCAGCGGGAAGGTAAACGGCATTTCCGTGTGCTGCTCTGGTTCACCAGAAGCGGCTTAGTCATGCTGGCCACATGACCCGGAAGTTGTACGCCGGCTCCCTTGGCCTATAGAGCAAGATGAGCACCGCAACCCCAGAGTCGTCCGTGACTGGACCTAATGGTCAGGGGTCCCTTTACCTTTAACCGCTAGATGGAAATGGAAGTGGCTGGAGGAGGAAGCCTTGCCTGTACCACTTAGCTGAAGAAGAGATTTTTTTTTCTTTGAAGTATGTCACTTTCTCATTTTATTTTGTTTCCTGAGAAAGTAGGCGAGCCTCAAAATTTCATACTGGAGATCTGGGTTGGATCCTCATATCACTTTCATCGGAGTAGCCTTATTGACTCCATTGGCACTCCTCCAGAGTAAGCAGTTTGAAGCTTGCAATCCCCAAATCTGTGTTGGACTGTGTCCAGCAAATGTTTGCATTTCTGGGAATGGACATATTAGCGATATCAGTAAAAATAACTGTGCTGTATTTAAGCTGGCCAGAATAGGGTGAAAATCTCTGCAGTGGGAAGAAGTATCGGTTTCCAGGCTGGCCAGAAAATCATATTTCTCTTTCAAACACAGCACAAGAGCTCATTGAGCACCAAAACGGTCCGTCTAAGCTCTGAGTCAGTCCACCAGGGAATGAAGTCTCAGTTTAAGAATTCCTTCAGATATCAGGAATTCTGGAAGTCCTAAGGACAGAAATATTTTGCCTCAGCAGATGAACAGAAAAGTCCCCCCCCCCCCCTGGAGAGTCTGCTAGGCAGCAGCTGCGGGTCTTTAGTGAGGATCTGCAGGGCTCTTCTTCTCCATATTCCCTGCGCTAGTTGCCAAGGTAATTCCAAAAATAAAAAGGAAGCTGTTATTCATATGCATAACCCCAGCCTGGCGGGAAGACAATGTGTATCAGATGCTGATACACATTTCAATGGATATGCTGTACAAGCAAGACCTTTCAGACTCCGGCATTGCATTCCTTCAATACTTAAGCCTTTTGACATTGAGAATTTTAGCTGTGTAAAAATGCTCCTTGGAATATTGATTTATATGCAGCTGTTGCGTCCTCTTCAAGAAATTATTTGGCATCTGTAAGGTTTTCAAACATATCTAAGATGTTTGTCTCATTTGTAACTGCCCTTCAAGACAGCAAAACGTGAAGGTGCTCCATTAAAGAAAAAAAATCATCTATCACAACCCTGTGAAGTAGGCTATAACTGGGAGTTACTCACTGAACTTCATGATTGACTGGGGATTTCAGCCCAGGTTCGCCCAGTCAAAGTCAACACACTATTGACAACCCCACCTTGGGTGTCATACATTGCTTATTTTATACCCCACTGTAGAAGGACATGTGGATCCAGAATTGGCCTCCACCGTCACTTACGGACTCATTGTTAAAACCGTGTTTATGGAAGACAATCTTACTCGGCTACGAGTAGTCGCCAAAGAAGAAGAATTTGATACCGTGGCACACTGTCAACCCATATCAGCTGCCCCTGATCAGTCGGCGTCAATTAAATTCTGCTGCACGGCATGGCAAAAAGTTTTGTAGTCAAAGCCTCGCGATGATTTTTCCTGCAGCAGCAAAATGGTTGAAGCCGCTCAACTCACAGAGTACCTTCCCAACGTGGAGCCTAAATTCGGCATTACAAGTTCGGACAAAGCCATATTTGAGCCAATGAGGAACTTAAATGTTATTTCCCATCCTCAAAAGCTACTTTTCTGATAGATAACATTGGGAAGGATAGTTCCGAAGATAGGAGCTTAGTCAGTGGAAGAGTAAAGATAAGGTAGTATTAAGAACTTCTACAGACTTCTTACCAAAAATCAATTCTATCTTTTATAGTTCTCTAGAGATAATTCTTCCTTCTCTCCACCCTAATCTTCAGAAAGGGGGGGAAAGGACAGGAACAGAATGCTACAGCTATTAAAACTTCCAGAAAAGAAGTGCCAAAGTCTGTAGAACACCTTTCTGTGTAAGCACTTCATCTAAGCCTCAGCAATAGGATGGCGAGCGTTTCTGAATTGGCTATAACTCAAACGCTAGCACATTGCTAACAGACCTAATAAAATGAAAGGAATCAACACATTATTTCCAAAAGGGCTCTCTGTGCCCAGGGGAAACTGCAAGCGCTTTCTTTTAAAAATATAGATATATATCTTGATTATTTAACATGTATGCTCTTAGGGGGCTGTGCAATTTTGATATCTTCCCCCTTAATTGGGAATTGAAAAATGACTTTTTTCACAAGCCACATAGAATGGTCTTCAGATAAAAGGTGCAGGGCAAAGACCATGGCATAGTAAAGGCTGAGTAAAATGGTACCGTTTTGGGTGGGAGGCTGTTTTCTTTCTGTTAATATTTTTATTGAAGATTTTCTTAATTTTACACACACACAAAAAAAACCTCCACACAACTAGATCACCTGCATGAGACTAAGTCAAACCAGTAATGCCATCTTCCAGGATTAGAATATAAAATAATACAAATTGACAAAGAAAAAAAAATATTTTTACACTGAAGATTTAACATAGCATCATCATCATCATCATCATCATCATCATCATTATTTTATTACTTATACCCCACAGATCCAGCTGGGGGAAAGGAAAGGTAGGAGAAGCTCCGTTGTGCAAGCAGAAATCCTTGCGTTAGCTGAAGGACTTTATTGGATACGTCCATAAATCGCATATCCATTGAGACTTGTGCTTGGTTCTTTGTGATCACTTGGACTTGCTATTATGTTTTGCCCAGTCAAAATATATATTAAAGGTAAAGGTACCCCTGCCCGTACGGGCCAGTCTTGACAGACTCTAGAGTTGTGCGCCCATCTCACTCAAGTGGCCGAGGGCCAGCGCTGTCTGGAGACACTTCCGGGTCACGTGGCCAGCGTGATATCGCTGCTCTGGCGAGCCAGAGCCGCACACAGAAACGCCGTTTACCTTCCCGCTAGAAAGCGGTCCCTATTTATCTACTTGCACTCGGAGGTGCTTTCGAACTGCTAGGTTAGCAGGCGCTGGGACCGAGCAACGGGAGCGCACCCCGCCGCGGGGATTCAAACCGCTGACCTTTTGATCGGCAAGCCCTAGGCATTGAGGCTTTTACCCACAGCGCCACCCGCGCCCCCAAATATATATTAGCTTGCTCCAATCCCCCCTCCAGCCTTCTTACCTAAATTGTAGAAACTCTCTTGTGTTTTGAAATACTAATAAATGCCTGCTTTCTTTGTAGTTGCATTGCTGCTTCTTGGATTCCTTGGAAATTACCCAGTTCTGCTAAAAAGCTCCCTCCCAATGTGTTTTCTGTAAGGTTGCTGTTGCCATTGAAATATATAGGCCTGTGTTTGCAGAAAAAGCCTGTCCTCCTACATATAGGTGAATTGGCAATGTGGGGGCTTTTCCATTTGACTAGAGGACTGTAGTCAGTGACTCGGCTAACTTTTTTCAATCACCATGTAAAAAAATCATCCTTCTCCACCTTTAGCTTCTAGCTATGTGCACATCTCTTCTTCCTGCTCATTTACTTTTCCTCCACCTCTTGCTTCCCCTTTGGTTTTTCTTTTTAGCTTTATGACCTACTTCCTCTTCCAACTCACCCATCCTTCCACTCTGTATCATATTCCCTCAGTTTGCTGCATTCTCAGGCCTCGATCTGCTACTTACTAAGGCCCCCTTTTCCCCCCTTCTGTGAAAGATCTGATCAACTCCACCAGGCATAGGCAAACTCGGCCCTCCAGATGTTTTAGGACTACAACTCCCATCATCCCTAGCTAACAGGACCAGTGGTCAGAGATGATGGGAATTGTAGTCTCAAAACATCTGGAGGGCCGAGTTTGCCTATGCATGAACTCCACCATTGGCAGCCAGAGAACGTAGGAACATAAGAAGCTTCCTTATACTGAGTCAGATGTCCCATCCAGCTCAGTATTGCTTATACTGACTTTCTTCTGTTCAGGCAGGGGACATTCTCAGCCCTACCTGGAGATGTCAGAGATCCTCCACTCCTGAGCCATGACCCTTCTGAGAAGGTTCTTCCTGGTCCTTCTCTATAGTATTAGGGCAGCTCGGCCAGTTGCTGGCAGAAACTTCATCAGTACCACCATCATAAAATTTCTCGGTACATTACAGTGTGAGCTGTCGCCTGTCATAAGTCTCATATGTGAGAGATGGCCAGGATGTTTTGATGTTCTCTAGATGTTAGAAAACACATTAACGCACATGGCTTTTAACTAGCTGATGAGGCTAGTAAGACCTACTTGCAAGTGTAGATTTGTTTTATGGTGTGCTCCTGGGTGAAATCCTATTCTGTTCCTAAAATATCTGTAAAAAGTCATCTAGATGATAGATTGCCTAGGATACGTTGATTGGGAAAAGAAATATGGGTCTTTAACTTTTTATGTGTGGTGAGAATGTTTTCTAAGGACTTGAAAATAAGATGGGCTTTTATTCAGCTTCCACCATGCTACAAACACACACACACACACACACACACACACACACACACTGTACACTTTAAAAATAAAATAGTCTTGCCGGAAACTCTTATCCAAAATTTCCTCCCTGCTTTATTTTGACTTAAAAGATTAACTATTTGGTTTTGAATTAGTGTTCGCCCACACATTTGGTTTCCTGGGTTAGTACAAGCCAAAATAGGCAAGATTCAAAGGTTTTTGGAGACTTGTTGTTGAAAGAGAAAGTTGGCAAGGCAACCTCTGTTTCAGTGTTCTGAAGAAACCAAATGACTTTTAAAAAATTGAAAGACTTTCCCTTAGGGATTTTTTTGGGGGGTGGGTGTAAAATTTTCAAACAGTTATCTACACGCTCACCTTAAGTAAGCTGCAAGTGTCTTATTTATACACCATATTTTCCTAACCTTTGATGTCACTGTTCTTTTTTTCTGTCTTAATACAAACCTCTTGCCTGTTAAGAACTTGGGGTGAAGTCCTCCCAAACATTAGTGGTGACTGGAAGCAATGAGCACCGTCCTTCCCCTAGATATGTAGGGCTGGCGCTGAAAGACCATCTAATGGTTTCAGGAACATGTGAAGAAAACTGCAAGAGACAAGGTCAAAGTTTCAGCCTTCCTCCAGCTTAGCCACCAACCCAGCAGCAAATACTGCCTTGATTTATGAAGCTGCTAAGGTTACTATTTGCACTTTGCATTTGTATGTTCTTTGCTGAAGCATCCCAGACAAATTGGGGGGGGGGGGTTGGAGGAAGTGGGCAATGGCATATTGTTGCTAATAGGATTTGATCAAACTGCTGCTTACTGTTTGGCATGTAACTAGATTAATAGGTTGGGTGTTCCTCAACATGGCAAGCTGCAGCAAGAGGATAATCTCCCTCCTTTTCCCCACCCGGTTTTGAGCCTTGCTCATCAGCAAATTGTAAAGCAGTAGTGGAGGTTGGCTGAGCAGCCTCTGCTGCGCTCTCTTATCCATTAAAAGGGAAGCTTCCCAAGCAGTGGCTTTAATCCTAACTTGGAAGAAGTTGCCCAGCTACGGCTGAGAAGATTCACTCTTCATTCTAACCGAATCATGAGACTATCCACAGTTCACGCTCCATGCCATAAATCTCTTCTCCCCTTCCCCCCCCCCAATACGCTCAAGAAGTATGCAAAAGAAGAAATCTCTTCCAGAACTCTACATTTTTAGAGTCAGAGTCTGCGGACAAAGTCTTGTGTGCCTTACACACACAAATGTCCAACCACCAATCATTGGGAATTGTGGGTTTTTTTTAATGTGGGGGTTTGTTAATTCCTACTGGTGTTGACTTTTTTTCATTGCATGTGAAAGACTTGGGATGTTGCCCACAGAGCCATGTGGAATCTGCCACCTGCACATGAGCGAGGACTTTTCCTGGAAGGGGCAGTCTACCTGAAAAGGCCCATCCCAGAAGGTCAGGGAATCCTTGGGACTGGCTTTTGTTGAGTAATTAGAAGGTGCTGTCAGGAGAAACTGGCACCTGCTCTCTTTGCATGAACACAGAAGTGTTTTGCACATGTAGAAGAGCATATTTGGATCATCCCAGACCAAAAGACTCGACATCATGTTCTCACAGTGGCCAACCAGCCGCCTATTTGAGAAATGTGCAAACTTGTAGCTCCTGAGTGGGTATTTTTGGGTCAGTGCTCCTTCCAGCCTCAGGAGCCAGCAAGGAATTGATTTGTCTAACACAATCCTTTTACAGAGGGAGGGGCAAGGCTATGCTTGCAAAGTCCTACAGGGCAGGACAAGAAGGAAAATAAAACATTATACTGCAGTAAAAGCACCAAGGAGTCCTGCAAGACCTTAAAGTTGGTTTGTTGGTTTGTTGCATGGACTGTTGTGGACTCAAGCCCACTTCATCAGATGCCTGAAATAAAATCTGAGTATAGCAATTTGCAGTATTTGCAGTCTGAAAGGACTGTAGTTTGTACCTTCTCAAGTCTTTCTCCTCTGGAGGGGGTTTTGCTTCAAGATCCATGTATTATATCAAGTGTTACATACACACACACACACACAGAGAGAGAGAGAGAGAGAGAGAGAGAGAGCAAGCAAATAAATTACTTGCAAATAGGATGGAAGAAATATTTCAGATTCTTTTGATGTTAGTATCAATGTTTAGGCTGTTAGCCCTCTACAGGGTGGTAAACCATTTCAGGTCTCTCTCTCTCTCTCAATTAGTATAGTATAATATAATATAATATAATATAATATAATATAATATAATATAATATAATATAATATAATAAATATAATATAATATAATATATGCCTCTATTTCTTTTCTAACCCTGATGATTGCAATCTATCTTGATACATCTCTTGGCTGAGGCAGTGGGTTTAAGGCGTTTCCCAACTGCTAAGTGATTTGTCCCTATTGTTTAGTCAATGAGGGTGGGTGTTTTTCATTAACACTCTCAAAATTGTGCCTCTGTTGAGATTTGTTGATGTATATATATTTCAATTAGTTAATTAATCCAGTCTCAGCCAGCTACTACTCACTGGGTGGCTTTGCGCAAAACCCTTATCTCAATCTTAATTTTCCTATCTGTGCCCGGGAGGGGGGGGGGCGGAATCGCAACGTACCTTGCAGGGATGTTCTGAGGATAAATTAAGTAAGGAGATTTTTGCCCACCCAAAGGTTTGTGACATGGGGTGGGCTTTGAATCTCTCTTTTTAAAAATTTTAAAAAATGTTTAATAAGTTCAAAGACAAGACAGTTACGTGATTAAAACAAAAAAAAACAACTTTCATTGACACCCCAAATAATATCTTGGATTGATGATCCAGGATATAATAAGCAAGGAATAAAAAAACCGAGAACAGTTCTTGAGGCATTCAAGTATGATTTATGAGATGGAAAGGGAAGACCAAGTAAGCCCAACAGAAAGCTTTTGAGAGTCAGGATGTATAGGTGGGACAACGGGATTGTGTGTTCCTGCTCCACCAGTCAGGCACCTCAAAGCCCATCAGATATCCACACACAGGTGTGTTGTTTGTGTGGAGCTGATACCTGTTGGTGTTGACTTGGACAGGCCCAATGCAAGTGTGGTGCCTGCTTGTGACTATTCCATAGGCCCTGACGTTGGACAGAGGAGCCTTACTCATCCACCCAACATAGCCCCTGTGCACAGTGGAGTTTGTCCAAGCCACATAGGAGTGTGTTCACAGCCCAGCATGTCCACCTATTGAAGAGTTGTTTCTTGGGGTGCCAAAGCAGCCATAGTTGTGTGTGCGCACAGCTAATAGTGTGAAAAAGAATGTGAATCCCCATCCATCAGTGTATCTCTGGCATTCAGCGGAGCCTAGGTAGCTATTCCAATTTGGACACACGAAACAGGGAGTCTGGGGTTTTGACCTCCTCATATTTCAGTTGGTTCAAATGTTAGATGGTGTAGCTGTTAGTTGCGCCACAGGTAGCAGCTGAGCATTGGAGGAGGGAACTATAGTTAAGGGAAATAAATTCTAAGCACAATTCAAAGTGTTGGTGCTGACCTTTAACTATACTTGAATACCTGGAGGAATGTCTCCACCTCCATCGTCCAGCCTCCTCCACCTCCACTGAGGTCCAGCTCCAAGGGCCTTCTGGGGGTTCCTTCGCTACGAGAAATGAGGTTACAGGGAACCAGGCAGAGGGCCTTCTCAGTAGTCGCGCCCTCCCTGTGAAACACCCTCCCATCAGATGCCAAGGAAATAGCAACAATCTGATTTTTAGATAGTTTTCTATTTAAGTTACATTATTGTCTTTAGAAAGATTTTTCCTTCGAAAGCATTTTTTTAAAAAAAAATCCAATTTAAATTTTAAAAATCCGGTTTTTTTTAATCATTGATTTTTATTCACCCTGACCTGCAGTTTCATAAGAGTATATATTTAAAGTAGGTGAATAAATGAACAAATTAATTTGCATATGCAGAAAATATTAAAAATAAATTTAAGGAACTGCAGAAAGAGGGGGAAGGAAGTCAAGTTTTGAAATGTTAAAATGACTGTAAAATTATTGAAATGTATAAACCTGAAAACTCTTCTTATTCTCTTTATTCTTCTGCATTCCTCCATTGGGACTCCTAAAGTGGCAGGAGGCTAATCCATCTAGGGAACACCCCCCAGTCTAGGTGTTTTGCTCTGTATGAGCAATTCATGCCGGTTGCTGCCTTAAACCTCTCCTCTCTCTGGTTTTGTTGGTGGCTTCCCCTACAGGTGGCTATTGAGTAGCATCAGGGTCTTTGCCCTCTGAGGGGCAGATTTCTTAAAACTCCTTAAAGCCAGCTTGGCATGCATCATCTACTTTTTCCTTCCTTTCTGCTCTCCGCTGTGTTCACATACCCCATTATAATCACAGAGGGGTGTATGCATGTTTACCCAAATATAATGAAGGCGTGGAATATGCATCTTTGATATAGCGGGCAATCAATCATAGAAATTGAACTCAAATAATGGGCTCCGCTCCCCCCCCCCCCTTTAAGCCAAGCAACTCGGTGAAGACAGGGAAAAAGAAAACGTTTTACATTGCTAGATATCTGCCTGATTGTTTCAGGGACCACCTCCGTACAAGCCCATCAGGAAATTTCTTGCCACCCTGAAAATTCAGATTCTTTAAGGGGCATCTATATTGCATGTTAAATACTGTCTTTCCTCTACCATCCTCTTCATGTTAAGGCCTCATGTCCTCTTTAACGTATTTACTAAGAATAAAACTATGTTGGTTTTAAATAGGATTTGCTTCTAAGTAAGCTTGCTTAGAATTGTGGACTTTCTCAAAGAATATCTCTCTCTCTCTCTCTCTCTCTCTCTGTGTGTGTGTGTGTGTGTGTGTGTGTGTGTGTGTGTGTGACATTTGTCCACCAGCTTTTCCTATCTTTGGAATCTGAACTTGTTTGGCAACACACATGCAGATGTGTAGCTTTAGGCGATAGTCTCTTCCCGTGTGTGTGTGTGTGTGTGTGTGTGTGCACGCGCGCTATCACCACTGCCAGAAACATCATGGCAAAATCCAATTTTGCATTCCTGTAGCTGGGAAAACAACACCTGGAGATCATCCGCCTGGGTTCTGCTCGCCATCATGAATGATTTGTGGCATAAGGCTGATCAGACTAGATCCTTAACTCCTTACTTTATATAGTTGGTCCCTTCAACAGCCTAATTAGCTCCTAGCAAGTGGAATGCTTTCCTTTTAATTTCTCCTTGGCAATCTGAATGTAGTTTTGTGTTGTGCACAGGCACAACTTGACTTAGTTGGATGCACTGCTTGAGCAGACCTTGGAAAACAATTAGGGTATCTTTCAAACTGACTCAATTTGATTGCATAATTACTCAAATAATGGTCAGTAATGGAATACGTAGGGTTATCTTCTGGCTAATCCTCAAGTAATGGAATTGTGTATCTCATTTTTTTCCTCCCTTTCTCTCTCCTTCTCAGCCGTTCCCAACGTGCAGGGGAAAAACTGAGACACAAGTGATTATGGGAAGTAGGGAGAGCCACTGGAGGCCAGCAAGGAAAAGGAGACCTTATCTTAAGCAATTAATCAGGAAACTCATATTGTAGGACAATTATTCAAAGCTCATTCTAAAATAGTTTTAGAGCCCCAGGTCTTAAGATACTTTCCCGCCTCCCCCACCCACCCACTTTTCATTTGTCAAGGTCACTTGGAGCACCAGGGGCCAAGCCTTGCTGCAGTTTGAAGAGGGCTGTTTTTTAATTGTACTGCTTTGGACACCTTATCCTGTTTCTCTCTCTCCCCCCCCCCCTTTTATTTTAAGTGGGTTACCTTCTGTTGGTGTTGAGCAGTCGCCAGTTTAGGAGCCAGCCATCATTTTCGTCAAGCAAAGTGGAGCAGCAGATAAACAAAAGCGCAGATTAGTGTGTCCCCCCCCCCCCAACCCTGTGGCAAGAGGAATAAATTTCTTTGCAGATCTGAATCTCTTGCATCTCAGCCTGGAAGAATGCCTGTGTGGGTTCTTGCTCAGGTATCATACAGGAAGTACAAATAGAGGAAGGAGGAATTGTTCCTTGATCCTTTTGTATAACATCTCTAGATGCCCTTAGTCTTAAAAGACCCCTGACCATTAGGTCCAGTCGTGACTGACTCTGGGGTTGCGGCGCTCATCTCGCTTTACTGGCCGAGGGAGCCGGCGTACAGCTTCCGGGTCATGTGGCCAGCATGGCTAAGCTGCTTCTGGTGAACCAGAGCAGCACACAGAAACACCGTTTACCTTCCCGCCGGAGCGGTACCTATTTATCTATTTGCACTTTGGTGTGCTTTCGAACTGCTAGGTTGGCAGGAGCAGGGACCGAGCAACGGGAGCTCACCCCATCACGGGGATTCGAACCACCAACCTTCAGATCGGCAAGTCCTAGGCTCTGTGGTTTAACCCACAGCACCACCCGCGTCCCTTATATCCCTAGATGCCCTTAGTCTTACCAGTTCCTAAACATCAACTTGGTTTCCCCAAAAGAAAGGCATGTCGAAACCATGCTAACCCTTGATTTGTTTTACCTATGGTTTGTTTCACAGACAAGCTAATAAGTAATGGCTTATCTATACAAAACTTGGTTTGTTTCCTAACTGTTCTTCCTTGTGCCTCTTCAGATGTCTGACATATGGTAAACAAGCAAATTGCAGTTAATCAAGGTTGTTGAGTTTGCCCACATCAGCCCAGTCAACCCATTGCTAAGTGAGAACAGGCTTTGCCCCTCCCCTGATCTTTTGCTGCCATGCTTCTTGAAGCTAAGCCATGGTTTGGCTTAGTGTACATGAACCAGGGCTCATGGGTTGTCTGGAGCAGGACAAATCACGAGTGTAGGATCAGGCATAAAAATAAGCCAAACCGTAGCTCAGGTCTGAGCACTGTTGCAGCAGGAAGACCCAGGGAGAGTGAAGTGGCCACATGTTCTAGATTAGCCATGGTTTGCCTTGGCATTAATTTGCAAACTGGGATCACAGAAAACAAACCATAGTTAGTGGGCTGGATCCAGCTATACAAAAAAACAACAACCACAACTTGGCTTAACAACAAGATGGCTTCATTGTTATGTGTGAACCAAATGGCTATTTTCTTACAGCTTCTGAAAGTTCAGTGGAGTAACTTTAGTATACAGAAAATAGGGCGTATAAGAATACAAGCATTTGTATTATCTTAATAGGCCTTCTCTCTTTGACTGGAGAGAGAGCCTTTTCTAAGGTGATGTCTTACCCAGCACAGATGTGTGTAAGCTATTTATTCACTTGGTCTATTTATATACCTACCAACACCCAAAAATCTCCAGGGGCTTTACAGTAAATTCAGTGAAAACAGCGAGTCACCGTTTATAATTGCATATTACAAAACGCAAAACAGAAATATAATGACGGCAAAGGCCTTAGCAAATAACTAGGTTCTTACATGGGATCTAAATTCCCGCAGCATGGGAGCCATCTGAATTTCAAGAGGAAGTGGGCAGCAGAGCTGGGGTGCCACCACGGAAAAGGCTTGTCAGTGCCAAACAAGGAGATCCCAGCGCTGGGACATTTAAAGGAGGGCTACCTTGGTTGATACAAGGGCAGGTACATATAGGGAGAGAGTCTCTGAGTGTTTCGTTTTATTTTGATTCTGAACTATACAAACGACAATTTAATTGACCAGTAATTTAATCCAGACCTTAGAAAATACATAGATAGGGTGTGCACAGCAGAAAACGCCACTTCAACTAGTGCCCTTGCCCTCGACCCTTCTGCCTCTTCTTGCAACAGTTCTGCAGCCCCATTCCCGTCGCAGTTGCTCAGTTTCCAGGACCTGAGCAGAGAGATTTATCAGAAGGCATTGCACTGATGCATGAGGTTCTGGGAGGAGAAGCGGTAGATCTCCGCAGCCCTCCTCCACAGAAAAGCCTAAGGTCATCGTAAACAGCGAGAGGCCTTCGAGTGGATGTGGTTTTAATTTTTCTCATGCCCTCTAAATTTCGCTGCTTGCTTGAGTGAGAAAACTACCCGCAGAATTATTACTCAGCGTGATGGCCCGGTGCTCTGGTAGCACTTTTCCAGGGGTGCTGACAGCAGCGTTTTGAAGCTGACAGAGAGAGTAGGGCTCTCCTCTCCAGTTTCAAATGGCTGCTGAGTGCCGCCTGAGAGGTGCTACTGTGTAGCTGCATGGAAGATCACACTACCTGATAATTCCCTGCCTGCCCGCCCCCTGCCCCCACTCCTCAACTCCCAGTCCTAGGGGCACTTGACGCGGAATGGGTTAGAAGTAGAAAGCACAGAGAAGGAAGGAGGCCAGCTGAACATGGAGAGAAGCGAACAGAGTTCTTGTTGAGTGATAAAACGGGCGGGGGGAGGCTCTTTTCAAAGCTATGATCTACCCTCTTAAAGTCTTAGGTTTGAAAAAAACATGGGGGGGACTCCTATTGCCTCTCCCCCCAAGTCACAGAGCATTTAATGCTTTATTTTAACTTGTGCATGCAATTTCTCTCCCCCTCTCCAGTTACTTATTATAAATAGTGTTCTGTATCTGTGCATGCATATGCCCAAGGACTCCTAATCGAGGCTTGAAAAGTTCCAGGGCTGTTCGCATGTCAGCCATTTCAAACTAACAGCGTTGTTGGCATCTGTCAGTCTCGAGAGACAATGGAGTGCACCTCCGGGGGTGAAGTCAAACCGCTTCGTTAGCAGCACCAAAGTGACCTCCCTAGTGCGTATGGAGGTACTGGGCTGTCCAGACGACAAGACCCTCCTCTTGGCCTCACGGATGTGGTCCAAAGGAAAGCACAGCAAACCGTTTGGCACTAGCTTGGCTGTAGGAGTTGCTGGAAGGAGGCGTACAAGGTGCTATCCAACTGCCTTAGGGACTCCACTCCAGATTTGGGTAGGGTTTAGCCTTTTCTTCTCCCAGAGATATCCTGCAAGGCAGAAGAATTTTAGGAACAAAGTTCTCTTAGATTACCTGACTTCCCAGGTTGATGAGCCCCATCTGCACCTCACTTACCTCTAGAGCATGTGCAGAAACTGCCATCTTGACCATTGGATCCACTCTTGGTCTCGTCTGCTCAATCTCCTGGAGCTTTGTATTTGCATGACTATCAAAGCTGTTCCCAGGATAGTGGCTTCTGTCGCATGCTGACAGCTTCTAGGAGCCACAGGTGAGAACTGAGAGAAGGTTCTGGCGTAAACTTGCATTAACTGCAGAGGCCAATGTCTGCAGAAGCCATTTTTCATTTTTCTACAAACCATTTGCCTCTACACTGCATTCTGTTTTTTCCAGGAAATACTTATTTTTAAAATTTTTATTCTATTTATCAAAACATTCCTATCCGAGCCTTCTGGTACAAAAGCACTTCTCTAATTGGCTTCTTATCTTGCATCTCAGTTTGTTGTCCCCTTTCCATTTATCTACTTTCTGCAAGGAATCCATAGTCCTTGCTTGTTTCCCTAACTTGTCCCAGTCTTATTCTCTTGCACTGATGCCTCTCATTTGGGGGATATAGGCGTGGGGACATGTTGACAACACAAAAACATTGCCTGTCTCCCACTAAATCCTCTGGATGCTGTCAACTTCCCGCAGCGAACAAAATATTCTAATTCTGGTCTTCTTTGGCGATCACTCGTAGCTGCTGAGTAAGATTGTCTTCCATAAACACAGTTTTAACAATGAGTCCATAAGTGACTGGAGGCCAATTCTGGATCCACACATCCTTCCACAATGGGGACATTGGTTTCCTGGCGGGAGTTGATCATGGTGTGGATTTGCCGAACGTGCCTTCCTCTTAGCACGTTTCTCCCTTGCGTCCTGAGATCGACTGTCTTCAAAGCCCATGACATCTTTGGTAAAGGCTGTTCTCCAATTGGAGCGCTCACAGGTCAGTGTTTCCCAATTGTTGGTGTTTATACTACATTTTTTTAGATTTGCCTTGAGACAGTCTTTCAACCTCTTTTGTTGACCACCAGCATTACACTTTCCATTTTTAAGTTTGGAATAGAATAGTTGCTTTGGAAGACGATCATCAGGCATCCGCACAACATGACCTGTCCAAAGAAGTTGATGTTGAAGAATCATTGCTTCAACACTGGTGATCTTTGCTTCTTCCAGTACACTGGTATTAGTTCGCTTGTCTTCCCAAGTGATGTGTAAATCTTTTAAGGGCTGAGGAACAAGACCATAACAGTGGCAGTTCTGCCTTTATAGGTTGCTCTTTGCAAATCTAGCCCAGCCTAGATCTCATCTACCCTGCGCCAAAAGATACTTGGCTAGTTGAGCTATGAATACCTTATTCTGATGCAATGTGCCAGAAGCGAAGCACCTGTATTGATACTTTTTTTAAAAAAAGTGCATTCAGTTTATTTTAGTGGGGGCAGAGCAACTTGTATGCGCACATAAGCAATTTGTCTTTTGCTGCCAATTTGTAGGAACACCTGGCAGGGGTGTGCTGTGCAAATTTCAGTATCTTTCCATCTAGGTTTTCATGCTGCCTCTCTCACCATGATCTCTGAAGCTGGCTTTGAACGAGAGCGTCTTTAACAAGAGTGTGAATCGAGAGTGGTATCATTAGCAGCCTGCTATGGAAGCAACCAGGAAGGAATGTTGCCTTTTTAAACCAGGGCTTGTGTTTAGGTAGGGAAGTTCATAAGAAGCCTGCAGAGGGTGTAGATAGATTGGGACTTACTGCAGCTGACTTGCCTTTTCTCTCTCCCTCTCTTTTTTCAGTAGCACATCCCTGTCCTTGAAAATATATGGCTGGGGCAACCAAGGGTCATGCCATATTATTTTCATTAAGCTTTACACCTAATACGTTATACCAAGTGTACATCTAAAACGTTAGGGTGGAAATGTGATAAACCTGTTAGATTGGACCACAACCCAGTAATGCCATCGTGTAAATCGAAAGCAGGGTTTGTGAGGTAGGTCCTGGTGTATTGCCTGAATTTGTGTCTCCTTACTAGGGAAAGAGAGGGACGCAGGTGGCGCTGTGGGTTAAACCACAGAGCCTAGGGCTTGCCGATCAGAAGGTTGGCAGTTCGAATCCCCGTGACGGGGTGAGCTCCCATTGCTTGGTCCCTTCTCCTGCCAACCTAGCAGTTTGAAAGCACGTCAAAGTGCAAGTAGATGAATAGGTACCACTCCGGCGGGAAGGAAAACGGCGTTTCCGTGTGCTGCTCTGGTTCGCCAGAATCGGCTTTATGTCATGCTGGCCACATGACCCGGAAGCTGTACGCCGGTTCCCTCGGCCAATAAAGTGAGATGAGTGCCACAACCCCAGAGTCAGTCACGACTGGACCTAATGGTCAGGGGTCCCTTTACCTTTTACTAGGGAAAGAATCATAGAGGACCTTGACCTCTTGTTTATGTGTGCTTTAAGTGATCTCTTTACCAAAAATGGAGGCAGGGAGATGAGTAGGGGAAGATGTACAGTGAGAAGTCCTCTGTCTCTGAGGGATTGGACATGGCATCCAGTTGAGACCAGCCTTTGGATAGTCTTATGCCATACTGACTTGCTTTTATTTTTAGCACTGTGCTGTTAAAATTGTCACCTAAGGCATGCTGATAGGGATTTTGCAGGGTGTGTGTGTGTGCAATGGCCCATTTAGTTCAGCATTCTGTTCTCTCAGTGGCCAAACAGATAGATGCAAGCAGACCCCCTGAGCTCAACAGTGCTCTCCCGCTCCCTTCCTCGGTTTACAGCAACTGGAATTCAGAAGCATATTGTCTCTCACTGTGGAGAGCCATCAATAGTCTATGCTTCTGTTTTGCTACAGGTCTCCTACATTCCCTGTGGGCTTCCCTGGTGTCAAATAATAGGGGAGGGACAGCTGAGAGCAGGGCAGATAGATGGCCTTGTTGCTTTGGGTAATGCCTGTTTGCACCTATGTTTTAAAATGAGTGAATTTGGGGGTTTGTTTTAAAACAAGACGTTGTCAGTGCTAACACGAAAAGCCCCTTCTCCACAATATTAAATAAGTAAGCACAGGCTGGGGAAACTGTTTACTCGCCATCCCTCCCTCCCCGCCAGCTCACTCCAGTGGCAGCACACTTGAGAATTGTAAATACTGCCTGGATTCCCAATCTACAGATCGTAAAACATGACCTTTTGTCAGAGGATCGGTGGAGGATCTTAGATGGCTCAGAAATTTCCAACCCAGAAGCACTTGAAAAGGGAGATTATTGAAATACTCCAGATAGTGACATTGTCTCGGATGATCTCCAAATTCATATTTCTTTTATCGGGAACGAGCGGGTGTGAGAAATCTCACCTTAATGCACACTATTACCATAGCTGTGCCCCTATTATACTATTGTAATCGGGTCTGAACCAAGAGCAGTGATTAACGATGGCAATTTATTGTATCTGACGAGGGGAGAAAATGGGAGATGTTGTCGTTATCATAAATCATATCATAAATAACCAAAGAGAAGCCCTCGGAAAGCTTGTGTGGTGTCAGCAATGAGGCACTTTTCGGCGCGTTCGCCCAGGATGGTAGCCATAGAAACCCCAAAGTCATATTGTTATCTTAGTCTTGCTGCAGTTATGTGATACAACCATATTAACATATAGATTAGGCCATTTATAATACTAGGTGTCATTTCAGGTTAGCTTGCTTATATAGCATTTTAGGGCTCTCTCCTTTTCATTCTGCAGAATGTTAGGGAAAGGCTGCGTTTCCGCAGGTCAGTCTCGAGCCATTTATAACCCATCAGCGTCACACAACTGTCAGCCCAGTTAATATACTCCTGTTATTGATTGGTTGCAGTGTGCAAGTTGTCACTGCCTAATTACCTTGTCTTTGCTAATAATTTCATTTTTAACAGGGGGGGGGAAATGAAATATGTTTAAACAAGGAATATAGTGCATATACTTTACTGAGTTCTTTGGTCTAAGAAGCCCGATTTATTGCTGAGGTGCAGATAGAGTGGGGGGGGGGGGGAGAGAGAGCCTGTTGCAAACATCCTAGGAAAACTTGCTCAGCTTTGCAGTTTGTTTGTTTCTGATGCTTTTTGACTCTTTTCTGTCCCGTCAGTCCCCCCCGGTTGGTTGTTGCTCTTCTTAAGGTGAGATGCAGTGTAGGCTGCAGCTTCCAGAGGACAAAATATGATGATGAGCAACTGGACTATTGCCAGCATAGCAAATGAAATTATTTAGAATTATATGGGATTTGTGCATAGCTTCCCCTCTCTCTCTCTCTCTCTCTCTCTCTCTCTCTTTCTCTCTCTCTCTCTCTCTCTCTCTCTCACACACACACACCATGTTTTCACATTTCTTCCTTTAAAATCGAACTCTGCAACTCACGGATGATCTCTCTTCTCCGGTTTACAAATCTTAATTGAGCCATCGGCTCGCCAGGGATATCAGGCAAGCGACTAACTCAGCCATTGCACCTCTCCCCCTTGCCTCCACAAAAAGAACCCGCAGTAGGGGGATAACAATGCTGGCCTACCTTGCAGGATTATTGCAAGGAACTCTGGGTTAAATACCATATTTTTCTGTGTATAAGACGACCCCTATTTTTTGAGCCCCAAATTAAGAATATTTAATTGCAACATTCTGTGTGTGTCAGACGACCCCCAATTTCAAACTTTTGAGGAGGGGAATACAGTCTTATACATGGAAAAATACAGTATATATGAGACATTTTGAACACTTTAGCACACTGCATAAATGCTGTAGTGTTGTTGTTTTTGTTTTTGTTGCTGCAGCTGCTACTGGAAGCTTGTATCAAATTCCTGTTCAGCCAGTCCCAGTGTTCTCTGCCCATCTCTCTGTGTCTCCCTTTCCCATGTGAGCCCAGTCAGTCATCTGCTGCCCAGTGTCCTTTTCTTTGCATGCTGCCCCTATGTCTGGCAGGTATATGGGGCCTATCTGTATCTCCTGTGTACCACCCATTTATCTCCCTCCCTTTCTCATTGCCCTTTTGTCACTGTTGTGCTGCATTTTGCATGTGTGTTGCTCATCGCTGTGTGTATCTTGCATACTGCCATCAATTTCTTGCTCTCTCCAAGGTATGTGGTGGTCATGGCAAGGCTTCCCCAACTGAAGTAATGTATAGCACAACATAATTTATTTATTATTTTAAGCAAAGCTGGGTACTTTTAAAGCACAGTATAAATGCATGATGATGGTTTTGGTTACTGTATTCTTATCACATTGGTCAGCTGAGGGTTCTTAATGGTACCAAACAGGAAAAAACAGCAACCCAGACCAGTATTTTGGCACCACCATGCAATAATATATTTCCGCCCTCTTTCTTCAGAAGCTACCCATGCAGAAATTACCGTATTTTTCTCTCTATAAGACGCACCAGACCACAAGGCGCACCTAGTTTTCGGAGGAGGAAAACAAGAAAAAAAAATAATACTCTGAATCTCAGAAGATAGAACAGCAAGAGGGATTGCTGCGCAGTGAAAGCAGCAATCCCTCTTGCTGTTCTGGCTTCTGGGATAGCTGCGCAGCCTGCATTTGCTCCATAAGGCGCACACACATTTCCCCTTACTTTTTAGGAGGGAAAAAGTGAGTCTTATAGAGCAAAAAATACGGTAATTCTATTTGTTTTTTATATTCAGACTTTTCTGCTCTGCGTTATCCCTTATGGTTAAGGGCAAATACCAAAGTTTTTAAACCCAAGTTAAAAAAAATAAATGTACAGTGAGTTTACCTTCTGACGCTTAAAAGTCTTCTTTAAAATGAATTCCCTGTTTGGGAACCCCAGAAGTGATATTTTAAAAAAAGAAAAGTGTGTGCACACACAAGCCGATAATTACATCTGCAGGACCTCTAGCTGTGAAAACTTGCAAAACGGAGGCATGCAAGTTGACGTTTTGCTAGTCTTACGCTGCTGTCTATTGTACTGTACTATTTTTGATGATCTTTATGCTTTTAAATTTGTATACTTCTTGCATGGTTTCCCAGCAGGAAATTACTAAGTAAATAAATAGTAAAACAAACCAGGTAGCCTCAGCCAACCTTGCAGACAAGTAAGAAACAACTTCTCACTACCGCACTCCCCCCAGGAGCTTGAGCAATGACTTGCTTGGAAGAAGATGGTAGTTTTTCTCTTAGCAAATGACTAACCCACAGCCTTGGAGCAAGTAAACCCTGCACAAATCCAGAGCGGAGTCCTTAAGATGGCTGGATGCCGCCTTGTACACCTCCTTCCAGCAACTCCTGCAGCCAAGCTGTTGTCAAACATCTTCCTCTGCTTTCCTTTGGACCACATCAGCTAGGCTGAGAGGGGGGTCTTGTCACTTAGACAGCCCAGGACCTCCATACACATTGCCTAGGCCTGAGCCCCGGAGGGGTCACTTAGGTGCTGCCAGGGGAGCAGTTAGGAGTTACTGGCCTCTGCAGCCACAGCAGGCGCTGTGATTCTCCAGGGGTTTGACTTCACCCCAGAGGGCACACTCAGTTGTCTTTCAAGGCAGATGGATGCCAAGAACAACAACAAAGGTACAATACAGTGGTACCTCGTGTTGCGTAAACTCCAGGTTACGGAATCTTCGGGTTATGGCCGCGGCAAACCCAGAAGTGGGTTTGCCACTTGTGTGTGCGCAAAAGCAGTCCTCCAGTTAAGGAATTTTCGGGATACGGCCGGGCCTTCGGAACGGATCCTGTTCGTAACCGGAGGTACCACTGCATTCATATGGCACCTCAGAGTGTTTCAGGGACTTCACGTTATTTTGTGAGCCTTTTAACAACCCTGTAAACTAGGTCCCATATTGCAGTTGAGGAGTTGAGTATGAGCGAGCATACCTTAATTTAAGACGATGGAGAATTCACAACAGAGATGGGATTCAAGCCAGCAGCTTCCCCATTCATAGCTCAAATCTCTTTGCTCTTACAGTGCAGCATCTCCCTGTCACAGGAGCTGCCAATCAGCTGGCATTCTTAAAAGACCAAGGATCCTAAGGGATCCTTCATTGGTTACTACAGAGATTCAGGAACCAACATCCCATGGCTTTTTCCCCATGTTGCCATCCTAGCACTTGGGAATCTGGCCCATGCTGGGGTATGTATGTAAGGAAACAGCTGTGTAGGCCCTTTGCTCCATGGAAGTTAAAAAATGTTGATTTGTGATGTTGTTTAGAGTGATGTTTTAAATGTTGCCCATTCTAAATCTTCATTTAAAACCTCCTTCCCAAAGTTAGGCCTAAGTCTGAAAGTCTTATTTTCTGTTTTGGCAAAGGGTGAGAGCCAAGCCAAATATTCATACGCTCCAGATTTTGAACTGCAAAGCTACCGTAATTTTCCATGTGCTAAATAAAGTTCTGTTACTGTTCATCCATATTACTGTTTTATGCTGCTTTTAAGTCTCACTGATGTGCTAAGTAGGGCTAAGCCATCTACAGTATCACTCCTCTGCCTTTAGTTTCAATGCAAAGCACAATAGCTCAGTTGGTAGAGCATGAAGCTCCTAAACTCGGGTTGTGGGTTTGAGTCCCACGTTGGGTGAAAGTTTCTAGATCTCTCAGTTATTAGCCATGATTGCTTGATGCTGAGAGACTACAGTGGTATTTGTTTGCAGATAAATATGGTGGCAGTTACATATGCCTGGAGAGAAAGTCCCTAGGAATTCTAAGATTGTGACAAGTCTTTAGAAGTGTAAATTGATTTTAAGTAAAATGGAAAGGTGTGAGAAAATGCAACAGCTTACAATAGTTGCTGTCGAAACTAATTTTACAATAATAATAATAATAATAATAATAATAATAATAATAATAATAATAATTTATTTATACCCCGCCCATCTGGCTGGGTTTCCCCAGCCACTCTGGGCGGCTTCCAAAAGAATATTAAAATACTGTGATACATTAAACATTAAAAGCTTCCCTAAACAGGGCTGCCTTCAGATGTCTTCTAAAAGTCTGGTAAGTGTTGTTCTCTTTGACATCTGGTGGGAGGGTGTTCTACAGGGAGGGCGCCACTACCGAGAAGGCCCTCTGCCTGGTTCCCTGTAACTTGGCTTCTCGCAGTGAGGGAACCGCCAGAAGGCCCTTGGTGCTGGACCTCAGTGTCTAGATTCCATTTCCCCCTGTTAACACAGCAACTATCAGATGAGTACTGAGGATTCCAGCCCAGGTTTCTGGGGTTCTCCAAAATGAGAATCTCAGTGTGCAGGGAATACTTTGAATGACCACTATCCCAAAGCCCCAGGAGTGGGGAACCTCAGCCCCAGGGGCCAAATGTGGCTCCACAGGCATTTCTATCTGGCCCCCAGGACTTTCCCCAGGCCACATCCCCCCTCATCAGGCCAAGCTCCTCACCAGCCCTTATCCCACCCTCCTTGAATGTGTGCTTTGAACTATGATCATGCCTACTGCTTACCTGGGAAGAAGTAGTGGGAAACTCTTCTCTTTTTTTTTGCATGGTTGGAATGTGTTTTTAACATTCTGTGGGGAGCCTCCCAGAGTGGCTGGGGCAACCCACTCAGATGGCTGGCATATAAATAAAATAATATAAGAAGAAGAAGAAGAAGAAGAAGAAGAAGAAGAAGAAGAAGAAGAAGAAGAAGAAGAAGAAGAAGAAGAAGTTGTTAGTCCATCACCCTGCACACTTCTGCTTTTGGTTCCGCTGCAGAAAGTTGCCCATCTTGGAATTCAGCCCTTGGGTAGAAAGAGGTCCACACCTCTCTGCTACAGCATCCCTAATATCGGCTAACATTTTGCTTACTCAAGCTCTTCCATTTTTGCAGTGGAGGAACTCAGGCCTTTAGGAAGTGTAAGGCACTCCATTGCAGCCTGCTCCCTCCCCATGCCATACAGAATGGCTAGGATTTCTTGCTCTCTCTAATAACTGGCTTCTTGGGAGCTGCTATCAGATTGTTGGATTGTAGCACTGCGTTCATTCAGGGTATAACCTGGAATTATTTATCAGCTGTCCTGGGTATTGAAGAGTGGCAATGCACAATTACTCAAGCCTAGTGCTCACAAAGAACAGGTGAAGAGGTAAACCAGTTTTGAGGCTGCAGGTGGGGGCTCATAGGATCGAATCCTCCTGCATCCATAAATATTTCCTGCACACTGAAAGCTAGCGTGTCAGAGAGAAGAATTCAAACTTAGTTTTTCCCCTGACATTTGGGTTTCTGCACGTACAGTGCATTTATAGTCACCCAGAGAACGTGAGTTATAGGTAGCCTATAAATCGTATTCATAAATAGAAGAAAAAATTGTATTTTGCTGTGAAGGAACAAAATCATGTGAAAGCTCACCTTTTGTCTGAATTGATACAATCTAGAAAGAGGTTTAACTTTGCAGATGCTCTTGTTAAGAACGCAAGATACCTTGAATATCTTTGGCTTTTAGTAGGCCTGTCAACATCTGTCTGAAACACCTTTTAGAGGACTTGTTAATAACTCTTTGATGGACTGTCGGAAGGAGGAGCTATTGAATGGTGTTTTTGCAGGTGATCAGAGGTATCTTCTGAAACGGGCTAGGGAGAATCATAGTTCTTTGGGCCCCTTGGAATTTGATGCAGGGAGCTAAGCAACGCGGAGGCATTTTTCCAGGCCTGCATTGGGCTGACATCTATAACTTGGAAGCTGTTCCCTATGAATTTGAAATGTTTTTCCAGCACCACCACTCATTCCCCTCTTAATTCATACCATTATAGGGCAAGAGAGCATATTTCATTCCCATAATAGATCAGATAATGATTGAACCAGATTTGAGAAACCTGCAGCACAGAAACTGGCGGTTCAGTCTATTTCTAGCAGGTGCCGACTCAGTCAAGAGTGATTTGCTTTTTCTTTTTCTTTTTTTTAAGAGACAGAAATGTGCATGCCCATCCAAGCAAAACTGAACTGCCTAACACTTTTCTGTTTTTCACAGAAGGCTAAGGCTTTATCCCCGGGCAAAGTCTCCACTCTGGACTGGCTGCTGTAAATCCTCTGGGCCTTGGCAAAAGCTCGACTTGTTAGCTCGTTTTACTTAATTTGTGATGCTGGCACTCATTCATGCTTCAGCCCAGGGCTCTTGACTCAACTCTCCTAAATCGGGGCATTGACACATTTTAGAGGCAAGAAACATCCCCTCCCATAGCCTGAAAGGAAACTCTTTCAAATGAGATTCTTTAAGTTGGATTCAGAATAAAGGAAGACTTTGCACAGTTTCAGAATAATATTTTATTTTATTTTATTTAAAAAAAATGTTTGTTAAAATAACAAAATTGCATACTCATTCCTCCTTGCAGCCACCTTCCAAAAACCGAATAATTCTGGGCATTCCTCACTAATAGCATCTACAGGTTGCTTTCATGCTGGAGTTTTTAAAATTCTTGCAATTACTAAGCTTCAAAAGAGGGCTGTTATATAGTTAAGCGAAAGACGAGTGTGTACTGCACCCACTCTCATGTTGCTAAAGTCAAACCAGACAGACTTTTTTTTGGTGAAGTTGGGTAAATGAATGTACAGAGGTTATTTAACAGTAGCAGAGCGAGAGAATCGTTTTGTGACTGAACCGTTGGTTGTATCCAACCAAGTGCTACTCAGAGTAAACCTGCTGAAATTAATGGACCTAAATTAATCTCATTCTTTGATTTCAGTTGGTCGACTCTGAATATGACTAACCTGCCTTCCTGGGCTCCTTTGGGAGGAAAGACAGGGGGGAAAGACATTGAATACAACTCCATGTAGCTACATTGATTTTTTTTAAAGCTACACACCCTGATATAAGCAAAAAGTGTCACATATTAGGGGACATTTGATTCTAGATGACCAGCTATATTTTCTTGCCACTACATACATAAATGTATATATATATACTCTTGGGATTGTATCCAACGCTGATGTTTTGCTCATGCAACAGACTTTCGCTTGCACAATGGACTGTTCCTCCTACTTTCCCCTGCAGCTTCCTGCACACATGCAAAATCTGTTCTAGACAATTGGGGGACAATCCGGAACAGATATTTAGGGGTGCTTAGGGAGAGAACCCCTGGGAGAGAAACGGGAAATCCTGCTGTGCTAGTGAAAGTCCACTCACACAGTGCTGGATAAAACTCACTGTGGTCAACCAGAGTTGTTTACGTTTTGCTTTTGGTTTATTTGGTTCGCTCTTCCTTCCTTGCTACTTTACATGTAACTTCAGTGAAACTCAGTAAAAATAAGGTTTCAGGTTGGTTGGTTGGTTTAAGGAAGGAAATAAGACATTTCTCTCTCTGAGGATATATATTTCCTTGGCCTGCTAGCAAAATCCAGCACACCTAGAATCTCTACTCTGGTTGTGATATTTTAATTCAAAGAAGCAGACAATCACTTGACGTGGAGGGAGATGCTGCAATTGGCTCCAATTGAAATGGTAGATGTAATGGATTAAAAAAAAAATAGCAGTAGAGAAATTGCTTATGGACCACAATTTGAGAATGGATTTCTCTGAAAATATGAAAATGATACTATATATATATATATATGTGGGTGGGTGGGTGAATAAAGTGCTGTTGTGTACCATTTAATCTGTATACTGTATCTGATAAGTGAAATGCTTTGTTTTTGTACAGTTCTTAAACTGAGTCATTCAGTCCATGTGAGCTTACTTCTTGTGATCTCTCTAGAAAGTTGTGCCATTGTCTTAAGTAAGCTAACAACTTTCCCTTTGCTTGTTTCTTTCAACAGAGGAAGAGGAAGAGCAGGTGCCCACTGATGGCGGGACTTCAGCAGAAGCCATGCAAGTACCTTTGGAGGAAGAGGGAGAAATGGAAGAGGAGGAGGCTGTCAACGATGAAAACTACTTGAGCAAGAGGCCATTAGAAAGTCCCGAATCTGAGGAAATGCCTGCCACGAAGCGGCCAAAACTAGCTAGCGTGAAAGGAGATAGTCCAGAGGGGACGGTGGAACCGCGTGAGCCTCTTAGTTCCATCAATGCCCAGAAGGTGCCCCCCATGCTTTCCCCGGTTTGCGTTCAGGATGGTGCCGATGTGGCTCCTCTCTCTCCAGAACCACCCATACTGGCTCCCATTGCAAAATCGCAGTTGCCGGTTTCCAAACCATTGGAGCCCAGAGCATTTACACCTAAAGCAAAGGTGAAAACGAACTCCCCAGGGCAGAAGACTAAGGCGCCCAAAGTTCCTCCATCACCAGCAGTGGCCGGAAGCCCCATCCGCTCTCCAAAAACTGGACCCAAGGAGAAGAAATCGCCGGGCCGATCCAAGAGCCCCAGAAGTCCTAAGAGTCCAAAGGTTCCGGTTCATGTCCCTCAGGTAGCAGTTAAGCAGGAGACCCCGAGTAGAACGCCCTTGGCAGCATTGAGTGAAAAGATGGGGAAAGAGAATATCCAAATAAAACAAGGGCCAACCCCCGTTGACCCTGGGAAACCAAACAGTGAGAATCCGGCGAAGAAAGTGGCCGTGCTGGACAAGACAATTGACGATTCCATTGATGCTGTAATTGCTCGTGCTTGTGCTGAACGGGACCCGGACCCATTCGAGTTTTCCTCGGGGTCAGAATCGGAAGGGGATGTTTTCACTAGCCCTAAAAGACTATCGGTGTCAGAGACTACAACCCCCAAAGCTTCTGTTTCTGCTAACAGCAGCTTAAATAAAGCAGGAAGCACCCCAGTTCCTCCCTCTGGTGGAACGTCAAGCTCAGACATTTCATGGACGATGGATGACTCCATAGATGAGGTCATTCGGAAAGCAAATATGGGTCCTCCTGCCAATTTGCCGGCAAACTTCCCTTATTTCTCATCTCCCTCTGCTTCTCCACCAACTCCAGAGCCTCTGCTCAAAGTTTACGAGGAGAAAACTAAGCTGGCTTCCTCAGTAGAAGTTATGAAGAAGCTGAAGAAAGAGTTGAAGACAAAAATGAAGAAGAAGGAAAAGAACAAAGACAAGGAGAAGAATAAAGAGAAGAACAAAGACAAGGAGAAAAACAAAGACAAGGATAAAGACAAAGATGGAGGCAAAGAAGTAAAATTTCCGTGGAAGGACTTGATCAGAGATGATGACTTGGATCCGTACAAGTTCAAAATTAAAGACTTTGATGATGAGCCAAAAGTCAAGGTAAAAGATGGCAGCACCAAGAAAGAACGAGAGAAGCATAAAGACAAGAAGAAAGATAAAGGCAAGAAAGATAAAGACAAGAAAGACAAGGAGAAAGTTAAAGAGAAAAATAAAGGCAAGAATAAAACTTCGTCAGTGCCTCTTGTTCTGCCTCCCAAAGACCTGCCCCTGCCCTTGTTCAGCACCCCGGCTGCCATGAAACTCCCATCGCTGTTGCCGGCCCTCCCGACGATCCTTCCCGAAAAACTCTTTGAGGAGAAGGAGAAGCCCAAAGAAAAGAAGAAGGACAAAAAGGAGAAGAAGAAGAAGAAAGAGAGGGAGAAGGACAAGGAAAAGGAGAAGAAGGAGAAAGAGAAAGAAAAGAAGGAGAGGGAGAAGAAAGAAAAGGAAAAAGAGAAACACAAACACGAAAAAGTAAGCAATTGGTGTATTTTGGGGTGGGGTTCTTTATTGCTCACCTTCCCACTCCATAGCAGAATTATACCGGAGCAACATCTAAATATATGCTTCATAGGGTTCTGAAACAGTAAAATATTTAAACCTAAAAACTGAATTTATTGAAAGGATTTCACAGTAGTAAAATGAGGCTAACAGAATCATAGAGTCAAAGAACTGTTGAGTTGGAAGGGACCCTGAGGGTCATCTAGTCCAACCCCCTGCGATGCAGGAATCTCAGCTAAAGCATCCATGACAGATGGAGGTTAAGGCTTTGTTCTCCCTCCACTGTTGGAGACAGTATGACTTCAAATACCAGTTACTTGGAATCACAAAAGTGTTTTCAGGTCTTGCTTGCAGGCTTCCCATGGACATTTGGTTGGCTACCTGAACTAGATGGGCCTTTGGCCAGATCCAGCAGGGCTTCTGTTTATGTTGGTCTTTTAATTATGAAAGTTTAAAAAGTTAACAGATCCCTAAATCCACACCTTTCTTGCAGTTTTCACCTTTACCCTACCCTAAGTCTTCTTTTAAAATTTGAGCACGTTCAAGTTAATGTACCTGTACTATTCATGTAGGGCAGCCATGTCCAAAGTCCGTTTCGAGAACCTAATCTGGCCTGCCGGTCGGTCAGGCCCCTGTGACAGTTTATTTCCTGGGGTAAAATCCCAAAAACACCTTAATAACATCAATCCTTAAAAAAGCTCAGCAACTCCAATCCTAAAAAAAGGTCAACAACCTCATGGGTCGGCCCTCACTTCATCAAATCTGGCCCCCTTTGGAAAAAAAAGTTTGGACACCCCTGATATAGGGGGACTACATATGGAGGAAAGCTTGCATTCTAAAAATGAATAGGACAACAGGGGTGTTGGAGGTAAGGGTAAAATGGAAATTTTATTTATGGCTTCTTGTCTTTACTGGTCCAGCACTGCATCTCCAAAAGGGTACTTTACATTTTCTGTCCTGTATGCCAATTTCCTAAATAAATCAGCTCTATGTACATCTAGCTGCTATTTTTCACTGGCATTAGTTTGCTCCCTCCTCTTTATAACAACAACAACAACAACTTTATTATTTATATGCTGCCCATCTGGGCGGCTCCAATCAAAACATTAAAAACATCATTAAAACAGTAAAACATCAACCATTAAAACTTCCCTTCAGGGCTGCCTTCAGATATCTTCTAAAAGTGAAATAGTTGTTTATCTCCTTGACATCTGATGGTAGAGTGTTCCACAGGGCAGGGGCCACCACCGAGAAGGCCCTCTGCCTGGTTCCCTGTAACCTCACTTCTCGCAATGAGGGAACCACCAGAAGGCCCTTGGAGCTGAATCTCAGCATCTGGGCAGAACGATGGGGGTGGAGACACTCCTTCAGGTAAACTGGGCCGAGGCCGTTTAGGGCTTTAAAGGTTAGCACCAACATTTTGAATTCTGCTCAGAAAGGTACTGGGAGCCATTGTAGATCATTTAGGACCAGTAACTAGTAACTGCTCCCTATTACCAGGCTAGTTGCCACATTTAAAAGTGAAACAGAACTCAGTAGAAGTTCTCCTGCCCATGCAGGAGAGGGGATGGGGCTCCCTCACGAGCAGTAAACAGTGGTTTAGCATTGCATGTAAACCAGGCTGCCAGTACTGATAATAATAATAATAATAATAATAATAATAATAATAATAATAATAATAATAATAATAATTTATTATTTGTACCCTGCCCATCTGGCTGGGTTTCCCCAGCCACTCTGGGCGGCTTCCACAGAGACCAAAAATACACTAAAATGTCACACATTAAAAACTTCCCTGAACAGGGCTGCTTTAAGATGTCTTCTGAATGTCAGGTAGTTTTTTTTCTCTTTGACATCTGGTGGGAGGGCGTTCCACAGGGTGGGCGCCACTACCGAGAAGGCCCTCTGCCTGGTTCCCTGTAGCTTTGCTTCTCGCAATGAGGGAACCGCCAGAAGGCCCTCAGCGCTGGACCTCAGCGTCCGGGCAGAACGATGGGGGTGGAGACGCTTCCCATAGCCCAACCATCTGCAGCGAGGGCTGAATTGGAGATAATTGGTGAGAGGCATCTGTATTGTCTGTATTGTCAATCTTGTCCCCAGTTTCAGAGAGGCAGCGGTCCCCAGTTTCAGAGAGGCTTAGGCAAGGGAAGTTTGTCTCAGCTCAAAGATACGTAGTCTGCTTGGGAGGAGGTGCGTGACAAGGTGGTATCCTTAGGGAGAAAATCAGGTCATTTGGGTTTTGGCAACTGTGTGTGCATCTCCAACCTTCCCCTTTTTCCATCCACCCCAGCCATTTGCCTCTTCACTCTCTCTCTCTTTACTTCTCTTTTTATTTTATTCTATTTAGCTTGCAAGCTTTGGGGTAAGAAATCGCACTTTAAATCCCCTTAATAACCAAACTAGGTAGGGGATTATACTTACCCAGTGGAAAACCATGTATAAATAAATACGTATAGATGTCAATAGTTTTGGAATAACTAATCATAGCCACAGCCTTTCACAATACAGGGCAAGGGGTGGAATTACGTATACCAAAACCATACCATGCGAACAAACTCAAAAATAATTCATGTGAATGTAGTTTTCCACTCCCATTCCATAACTGGTTCTTGTCTAGGTTTTGTCTCCTGGTTTTTTAGAATTCGGTGTAACATTAGGAATATAATGGAACAATACCACCTATTAAAAGTCTATTCTTCGTAGCCCTAAAATATATTGTATTATAGGGAAAGCCATATAAGCTCGGGCAGATTACATTGACAAAGCTTCCTGTTACCTTGGTGAAAAGTCCCTGTCAAAAGATAAACTTTAAAGCCAGGCTGCATGAAAGAGTCCCTGGATAGAATTAAAATTTAAACTGATCTAGACAGATAAGCTTTGGAGGAAAAAAAAAAGTCGAAAAAGTCCACCTCTTTGCTGCAAGTCAGGATTTTGAAAATAAATTTCCCCCCTTTTAAATCTCTTGAGTGATTTTCATTTTTTGCAAGGCCGCTCTGCTGGTGTCCTGGAAAAACGGAGAGTTTGAGCTTTATCAGTTGGTGCCCTGAGGTATGTGGCAAAGAAGCTAAATCCTTGAAGATTAGCAAAAAAAGAGGGGGGGAAATGCAGCACATGGCAATAAGGGGCTTATATGACTACTAGTATTAGTTCAGGTGAAAGAAGTATTGCTTATACATAAAACTGGACAAATCCACTGACAATGTATTTTTAGTTAGCTACAAAGGAGTCTTATATTGCTGGACTTTACTTCTTTGGTGATTTGGGAAGCTTAGTAATCCACTGTAAATGCTCTTCTGCTGGCCCGAATTTCCAGTATTACTCCAGAATTGCAGCTCTTTAATTTTTTAACCAATGAAAGCTCATGTTCCCTTAACATCCACCTTTTCCGTAACATCCACCTTTTCCTGCTTCTCTCGCATTTGCACGCATCTATTCTCTCTCTCACAGACATACAGAGGTTCTTCTAACCTCCTGGTTTCCTGTTAAATGCAAAGACTCAGGTTACCATTTGGAACCTTTCCGGACTGTGACAGCTGGACAAAAATTAGGAGACCCAAAAGTTAACCCTATAAGTAAGCAAGCTTTTGGGTGGGTCTCCATACTTGAAAACTAGTCATTAGGGAGAAAAAAATCATAACATGATTTCTGTTAAGATTTCTTTTCTAATTAGATAAAATGTCTGCTACAACTGATGCTGACACTTGAAAATTTATTCCTTAAACAGTGTTTTTCCTGCAGTTGTTTATACAGTGGCATCATAAAGCAACAAGCAGTAGGCTATATTTAAGGTGCAAACTAAACAGCACACTGTCACACAATTTTCTGCCTCTTCCATTTTACTAGAATGGTTACCCCCAGAAACTGAATAGCAGATCCTGAAGTCTCAATAGGATGTATTTCACCATTGTGTAGCTTAGTCACAAGAACTGGTGACAGCTGCCAGCTTAGATAGTTTCTAATAAAGTTGGCGAATTCATGTAAGGCAGGTGTATCGATGGTTGGCTGTATTTCTGTGCCACTTCCATTCAAGCAAATCCCAAAGTGGCCTACAAACCATTCACCTCACACTGAAGCACCACAGTTGACAGCACACGACTTACACAATTGGCAAATCATCACAAAAACAATTATTGATAATTATAATCTATAAAACAGTGCTAACAAAACAGCAGCTCAAAAGCTAAACATTATTACATTATTAAATGGCCTCGTCTCCACCCCCATTGTTCTGCCCAAACACTGAGGTCCAGCTCCGAGAGCCTTCTGGCAAGTCCCTCACTGCAAGAAGTGAAGTTACAGGAAACCAGGCAGAGGGCCTTCTCGGTAGTGGCGCCCGTCCTGTGGAACGCCCTCCCACCAGATGTCAAGGAGATAAATACCTATCTGATTTTTAGAAGACATCTGAAGGCAGTCCTGTTTAGTGACGTTTGTAATGTTTGATGTTTTATTGTGTTTTAATTTTCTGTTGGGAGCTGCCCAGAGTGACTGGGAAACCCAGCCAGATGGGTGGGGTACAAACAAACAAACAAACAAACAAACAAACAATGATTACATTCACACACGCAAACGTTAGCATGGTAATAATTTGCTCTACTCAGTCTATCAAGATACACAGCCAGTATATAAGGGACGCAGATGGCGCTGTGGGTTAAACCACAGAGCCTAGGACTTGCCTATCAGAAGGTCGTCAGTTTGAATCCCCGCAACTGGGTGAGCTCCCATTGCTCTGTCCCAGCTCCTGCCAACCTAGCAGTTCGAAGGCATGTCAAAGTGCAAGTAGATAAATAGGTACCACTCTGGCGGGAAGGTAAACGGTGTTTCCGTGCGCTGCTCTGGTTTGCCAGAAGCGGCTTAGTCATGCTGGCCACATGACCCGGAAGCTGTACGCCGGCTCCCTCGGCCAATAAAGCGAGATGAGTGCTGCAGCCCCAGAGTCGGCCACGACTGGACCTAATGGTCAGGGGTCCCTTTACCCTTTATCCAAAGGAAAGACTACCAACAGAATGGAACTATAACAAGTGCCTAGCCTCCCAGACACATAGGCATGTGTTCATGGACAGCAGTCCTACTCCCATCCAGGGTGCTGTCCCCCCCCCCCCCAAATTCTGCTGTCACTGAGAGATTTTGGATATAAGCACCACACACCCCTTTCCTTTGAACTCCCTATGAACGGTAGCAACCTGAAACAACAAACAATGGATATTAGCTGTGAGAGCCAAATGGAACTTCCCAATACAGTATATCTCTGAATGCCAGTTGCTTGGAACAAAACAGAATAGGAAGACCCCCGTCTTTACTCCTTGTTTGGAAGCGCAGAAGTGCCTTGGGTTGGCTGTTAATGAAACAGAACACCGGACCAGATTGTCTTTGCTCTCAGCCCAAGAAGACAATTCCTGTGTGCGTGTTTGCCAGCTCCTGTTATATAGCGCATTGAATAAATGACAACAAACAATGACGTACAAGCCTAGCCTGCTTTGTGAGTGTCTGCACTGAATCATAAAGCCAAAGACTGGAGAGGAAGGTGATTAATGGTGTTTATTAGGGCACCTTGCTGATTCATCCGCTGGCTCTCGGCCAATTAACTTTGAATACATTTTTGCAAAATATCAGTGCCTCCTGAGGATTCTTAAGGAAAGGGACAGTTTTAAATGCAAAGACATAAAAAACTGAGACAGGAAAAACTACCACTTGTTAGTAGAAGGAAAAACCCTATCTATCTATCTATCTATCTATCTATCTATCTATCTATCTATCTATCTATCATCTATCTATCTATCTGTCAGGGAACTGACATCGGAGCTAGAGGCAAAGAGAAGGCTCTCAGATGATGCTGGAGAAGGGCCCAGCAGGGAGAAAGGCAGCTCAGTAGAGGGGGAAGCAAATCAGCGCAACACCACGGATAAAGGGGGGAAGATGGAATCAGCGAGAGGGCTCCAGGACTCTTCACTGGACACCAGCGGGGAGAGCACAGGTCCTCTGCTACCCACGCCCTCTCTGCGCAGAAGACTTCCGCGCAGTGAGAGTAGGAGGAGACTGGGCGTCAACTTTTATGTTGGAAGAGGTTTAAGAAACGCCCACTGACGGATTCTGCTAGCGACTGAGGCAGCCACGTAGAGAAGGGCTGTCCAGTCAGAAAGGTTTAACAAGGCAATTTAGCCTGGAGAGGCGGCAGCTTACGCACGAGCAACCCCATACGCATTACACTATCTATCATCTATCTATCTATCATCTATCTATCTATCATCTTAGAAATATAGCATATGAGGTTTTCTATTGTAGAAGAACACACCAGAGCCAGAATGACTTCAACATGTAAACAAGTTCAAGGGCCATCATTGTATTTATTTCAGATGCGCTTTAGCTTTAATCTACTACTTAGAATCCTTCCAAGTTTTCCTCTGACTGCCCTTGCCTTCTGAAGTTAGGTAGGAGGTGACCAGAGAGGGCCTTTTTAGTTGTGGCACCCAGTATGTGGAATGACCTCCCCAGGAGGGCTCAGCCAAATCCATCTTCCTTTTGACACCAGATGGCCTTTATATTTGGCTTCATCACCTGCATTGAAGGGGGTTGGACTAGATGACCCTCGGGGACCCTTCCAACTCTACACTTCTGTGATTCTAAGAAGACTCTGATTCCTGGTCCTTGGCGCCATTTAGGTTTCATTTCAAACCAAGCTTTTGGATTCCAGGTATCTTGGGGGTGGAACTGTGTCCATTTACACAGCGCAATGTCATACAAAGACAGCACAGTTTTAAAAATTCCAGTTAAATATCACACTAAACCATTCTGTCATGAGGAGTAAATGCAAAATCTGCTGCGCAGCCTTTTCTCATTTTAACCAGAATCTGTTCCGTGGTAAAGTTACGTGCTTCCTTTCCCGTAAAATACTGTATTTTTTCGCTCTATAAGACGCACCAGACCACAAGACACACCTAGTTTTGGGAGGAGGAAAACAAGAAAAAAATCTCAGAAGCCAGAACAGCAAGAGGGATCGCTTCGCAGTGAAAGCAGCAATCCCTCTTGCTGTTCTGGCTGCGCAGCCTGCATTCGCTCCATAAGACGCACACACATTTCCCCTTACTTTTTAGGAGGGAAAAAGTGAGTCTTATAGAGCAAAAAATACGGTAATTTCCTGCAATGTCCCACTGTCAGTGTTACATTTCTCTTTAGGAGATGCAGCCCATTTAACAGTTAAATGTGTTCCCTTTAGCAGATGAAAGTGGAACCTGTTGTTCCTGCGCCGTCTCCCGTGATTCCGAGGCTGACGCTGAGAGTGGGGGCTGGTCAGGACAAGATGTAAGTATAAAGTAAACCCCATTTGATTAAATCTTGGTGATGGGTGGGCTGGGTGCAGTGTCATCCCATTTGTTTATTTCCTCCTCCTGGCAAATCCTGTTTAAAGAACTATTCCCCGATTTCTAATGAATATATTGCCTAGACAAACGTGCATGCTAATTGGCTTCCGTCATGATTTAGAATGTTTAATTTTGCAACCAAATAGAGCCTCTATACTATTCAGGAGTAAGCGACGTGGGTGGCGCTGTGAGTTAAACCACAGAGCCTAGGACTTGCCGATCAGAAGGTCGGCGGTTCGAATCCCCCGCAACGGAGTGAGCTCCCGTTGCTCGGTCCCTGCTCCTGCCAACCTAGCAGTTTGAAAGCACGCCAAAGTGCAAGTAGATGAATAGGTACTGCTCCGGCGGGAAGGTAAACAGTGTTTCCGTGTGCTGCTCTGGTTTGCCAGAAGTGGCTTAGTCATGCTGGCCACATGACCCGGAAGCTGTACGCCGGCTCCCTCGGCCAATAAAGTGAGATGAGCGCTGCAACCCCAGAGTCGGCCACGACTGGACCTAATGGTCAGGGATCCCTTTACCTTTACCTTACTATTCAGGGGTGCCATCTCTGGTCATGCAACCTGCGTGCATAGATTCAGGGCTTCTGTTTGTCTCTCCCGGTACACAGACAAGGACACTAAGCAAGAGCTGTTACTTGAAAAACGAGGTGCCCAAGTGTTTTCTAGAAATGAAGTCTGGTGGTGCAGCCTTCCTTTGTGAAAGGGAAAGGAAATGTCTATGACAGTGGTGGGGAGTTTCCAGCCCATCAGCCTAGTTAGGTTTTCCAGGCCATTTGGAGCACATCCTGCCCCCCATCCCGGTGGCCTGACATCCTATATGACGTCCGGTGCGAGAAAGTTCAAGCTCCCACTAGAAAATGAAAGCCACAGCTAAAAGCAAGAAGCTTCTGGAGCAAATCCAAAGTGCACCATCTCAGTTCTTCCTTTGCCATGTCCACAACTGTCTTGCTTTTATATTCTGCATAATGCACCTTTGTACTTGTGTTGCAGAAAGAGGAGTATCCAAATTCTGCATGCCTCCCTTGCACCACATTCACACTGTCACACTGTTTGTTGTTGTTGCTACTTGGAAGTGGAATTATCCCCGCAGTCGTACTGTACTGTGCTTCCAAAGGCCAGCACGGCTGCAGGGACAACCTTCCCTCCCTCCTCAATTCCAGGTTTGAGAGGAACGCATTCCAGTCAGTGGGGGGCATACTTACCATGGTAAGTGGAGTTGTGTCTCGCTCCTGTCAACAATCGTGCTGTAGCGTTTTGCACCAACTGCATCTTCCAGATCATGCACGAGGGAAGCCCCACATGGAGTGCATTGCAGTAATCCAGTCTTGAAGTAACCAACACATGAATTACAATGGTACCTCGGGTTACATACGCTTCAGGTTACATATGCTTCAGGTTACAGACTCCGCTAACCCAGAAATAGTACCTCGGGTTGAGAACTTTGCTTCAGGATGAGAACAGAAATCGTGCTCCGGTGGCGCGGCGGCAGCAGGAGGCCCCATTAGCTAAAATAGTGCTTCAGATTAAGAACAGTTTCAGGTTAAGAACGGACCTCCAGAACGAATTAAGTACTTAACCCGAGGTACCACTGTACCGTGGCAAGGTTTTCCCAGGAATGGCCATAGCTTTTGAATCAGTCGCAGTTGGTAAAAGGCCTTTGTAGCTACTGAGGTTACCTGAGCATCCCCAAACTGTGAACCTTCTCCTTCAGGGCAAGTGCAACCCCATCCAGGGTTGGCAGGTGTCCCAATTTCTCGGACACGGGAACTATTCACCCACAGTGCCACCATCTTGCCTCACTGCCAGCTCAGGCCTTTTAGGGCAATAACCACCACGACGTGTAGAATTAACCTCTCGGTTTCTGTGCCTTTAGCATCTTGTGTTGTCAGTATTTACAGAGCATCTTTTGCCATTTCATTAGTATCTATGTGGGGAGGAGGGAACCGAAATAATGTAGAAATGTCTCTTTAAAAAGAAAAAAGAAAAGCTGAAAAGAAGCAGGTTGATTTGAGGGATTTATGCATGCTACCAGAAGGATGGAATTGGAAATTCTTTGCACCAAATAAGCAGAGCAACATCACTGTGGCTCGGCATCCCTCAGACTGTTTCTATTAAGGTCCGTCAATCCTGTCTTACAGAGCCTTTCTGTACAGATAAGAACATAGCTTGCTTTTCGGTATTTGGTCGTCTCTGCTTAGACAAACAGCCAGCAAGAGATGGAGATTTCTAATTTCTAACATTTATTTAAAATGTCCATCTAAATTCCTGGCTTTGCTTCATCTAAATGGGTGCTTTGGTGCCCAGAGCAGGAGTCTCTGTTTTCACCCGCTTCTGCAATCCCCCCCCCCCCCATATTTGCCAATTGCCTATTTAAGTCTGCGCTTCTTAGTTCTCTTTCCTTCTGTGTCCTCTAGCCTCTCTTCCCTCCTTCATCTTGGAGGTGAGGTCAGTAACTTGCTCTCACAGGCGTGGAATTACTATAAGTCTCCCTGCCCCTTCCTTTCCTGGTCACTTATTTCAGATCACATGTGATTCTTTCTCAGGAGCACCTATGTACTTGGCTATTATTCTGTGGTATGAAAGAGATAACAAGCGTTTCCGGACAGCTTAGAATTGGGAACCTTAAGGTCCGACTTCTCCAGTTCTTCTACCTGAACCTGTTGTTGTTTAGTTGTTTAGTCGTGTCTGACTCTTCGTGACCCCATGGACCAGAGCACGCCAGGCACTTCTGTCTTCCACTGCCTCCCGCAGTTTGGTCAAACTCATGCTGGCACCTTTGAGAACACTATCCAACCATCTCATCCTCTGTCGTCCCCTTCTCCTTGTGCCCTCCATCTTTCCCAACATCAGGGCCTTTTCCAGGGAGTCTTCTCTTCTCATGAGGTGGCCAAAGTACTGGAGCCTCAGCTTCATGATCTGTCCTTCCAGTAAGCACCCAGGGCTGATTTCCTTAAGAATGGAGAGGTTTGATCTTCTTGCAGTCCATGGGACTCTCAAGAGTCTCCTCCAGCACCATAGTTCAAAAGCATCAATTCTTCGGCGATCAGCCTTCTTTATAGTCCAGCTTTCACTTCCATACATCACTACTGGGAAAACCATAGCTTTGACAATATGGGCCTTTGTTGGCAAGGTGATGTCTCTACTTTTTAAGATGCTGTCTAGGTTTGTCATTGCAGGTTCACCTGAACCTGCTCGTGTCTTAAGATAGTCATCAGAGGTGGATAGTGACTGGGGGAAAGTCTCTAGAACTCCACCCTCAAGATACTGACCCAAACCAAAGATCTCTTTGACCACCAGGTGGACATTATCCCTGTCCCCAAGCTGTTTTGATCTTGTGGTAGGCTAGTCTGTTGTCTCCCGAGCTGCTAAATTGTATGGTTTTTGTTTTATTGTTTATGGATTTATTTATTTTTAAAATTGCTCTCGTAAGCCACTCTTGTTCAGATTGAACACGGCTGGATCAAGCCAAAGGCCCATCTGGTCTAGCATTTTGTTCTCACAGTGACCAACCAGATCTCTATGGGAACCTGAGCTCAGCCGTGCTCTCCCTACTTGAGATTCCCAACAAGGTGCCAAGAGATTTCTAATAACGCACGCTGCTTTTGGGCAGTTAACCTTCAGCATGTCTGAGAGTGGGTCTTGGACTTTGCTCTGAGCCTCCTTCCATCTCTCTCTCATACACACACACACACACACACACACACACACACACACACACACACATTTCTTGCCCCACACTAAAATCCACTCTTCCTCAAGGATGGAAAGCCTTCAGCTCCAGCTAGCATAGCCTATGGTCAGCGATGATGAAAGCAGTAGGTGCAAAATGAAGCCTCTCGTATCCTGTCAGGAAAAGAACCAGAAGGCAGTAGACTACTATCCAATGGGTCCATGTACCTTTATGTAAACCCCATTATCTGGACAAATGTCTTCTCTGCCACCCTGGGCTCCTTTGGGACAAAGGGCAGGATATACATTTCATAAATAAGTTGTTACTCATTTACTTGTTTTATCAGGGGCACCTTTTCGGTCAATCAATGAGGCAGCATTTGCAAAATAATGGTTAACCATTTATGTATTTGGATAAGCGGCGGGTGATATGCACCATCTGAAAATAGACTTTTGTTTGTTTTCAGCAGCTCTTTTTTTCACACCCAAGGGATTGCTTATTCCAAGATGGTGCCCGCTATGGTTCATTATATGCATCAACTAAAAACAGAGCGCCTTCATTTCATAACATCTGTCTTATCCACAAGCAAATGCATAAGGTTCATCTACTGAGTTTCATATAACCCCCCTGCTGCTTACTCCAGCCTTCCCTGACCTGCTGTCTTCTAGGTGCAGTTGGACTCTTTAACTTCCACCAGCATGGACATTTTCAGAGTTGGTAAAAATGGTAGTCCAAAATATCAGGCGAACACCAAGCTGGGAAAGGCTGACCTACTCCATTGGGTGAACCACCAGCAAATAAATATGCACTAACTTATTAAAAAACCAAATTTCCTTTGTAAGAATTTAAATGCAGGTTTGGGTCGCTAGATATTCAAATCTAGCTCTAGCAAAGCGTAGAGGACATGTTACATCCCAGGTGGTGGTTTCTTGCAAGTGCTTTGACTGCACACTAAAACCAAGTGGAAAATAGATTATAATCAGAGCATTTCTATCTTTGTAGTAAACAATTACAGCAACACTTGCATAAATGCCACATTAGAAGAAATTTACTGGATTCCATTCTAATGCAATTAGAGCTAATTTTGTTCTTTAAATGAATAAAAGGTCAACCAGTAAATCTATTTTATCTCAAGCCCAGGCCTCAATAAATTGTTTTATTTAATTTATTGTGAAAGATCTTATCCTTAATGGATCTGGGACTTATTAGTTTGCTGGGTTTTAGAGAAATCTATGACCGTTTTTTATATGATTTGAATGATCTGCTGGTGCATATGTGTGTGTTTTCCTGTGTTATCAGGCTACAAGATCACTAATTCACTCTCTTTGGGGAGGCATTTAAGATTGGTTATCTGGAAAGGGCTTGTGTCGACTTCTTGAACTTAAATTGCCAATAGATTTTTGAGCAACTAATGTGTATCGTTGTTGCAAACTGGCTTTTTTTTTTAGGACTATTGTCTGATTAACCTTTTTGCCAGATATATTAATATTTCACACAAAGCCGATGTTTTTCTGCCAGTGGGATTTCTTTGGCATCCCCATTCACTACTGTAGTTTTTTAAAAAAAATGTTTGCCCCAAACCACTAGCAGTTTCTAGTGGGCTACCAAATGATTACTGGCAATCTTGCAAAGAATGCTGGACTCAGTGGGCCTTGATGTTGCCCAGTGAAGCAATCATTAAGCAAGAGTTCAGCATCCAATTTAGTTTTACTTTAATCACTGGTGTCAACCTGGCTTTCTCCAGATGTTATTGGACTTCAGCCTCCATTATTGACTGTGTTAACTGAGGATGTGTAACAACATCTGGAGAGTACCAAGTTGGACATGCCTACGACTGATCCTGTGCATTCTTTGAAAACTTAAAGCACACCAGCTTGGAAGAACATGACCAGTAATGATAATACATAGCATTTATATGACACTGTCAAGTAGTCAATTTTTTTCAGAAAACCTTGCAACTAACTTTGTAAGGCAGGTTGGGGTTATTTTCCTCATACTGCAGAGAGGAAAACTGAGGTTGAAAGAGAATTGCTTGACCAAGAGGTGAGATTATTTATCACTGTAGCACAGTAATTTTCGGTGCTCGTACAGTGTTTGCCTTCAGTAGAGAGAATCATGAATAAGATCTGTGTGACTAAGGTGAAGCTCTAGAATAAAATTTTACAAAGCTTTTACAAAGTTTACAAAATAATTTAAATGTTTATGTTTTAAATTTAAACATGGATTTAAATATTTTGAATCCATATAACAATGTATGGATATTTCACAGCAGTACAGTTTGATTTTGTCTTTATGGGATATTGATTTTGTCTTTATGGGATCTATCTATCTATATCTATCTATATATATGTGCGCATTTCTGCATTGCAATGCCTGCACCAAGGTGGGAAATTTCACATGAGCAGAGCCTGCAATAATTTCACACCCTGTTCAGCAACTGCATTTGCCATGGTTGCAGTAGAGTTTGCTGTGGTCCAACACACAAAGTGTGACAGGTTGGCAGAGTGGACATGCGCCAGGGGAGCTATGGCAAATTGCAGATCCCTAGCACCTGCACCCCAGAGTTTGAAGGTATGGATTTAACAGAAGAAAAAATCCCCAAGGTGAAGTGGTGCTAAGGAACTATTAAACCTTGAGAAGCTTTGACTCTGACTCAAAATGACAAAGACTGGGCAATACAAAAAGCAGGACAAACATAAGGGAAATAACTAGATCCTTATAGAGGAGCATATAAGATTCTTGGGGGAAGGGTTGTGTTACGCTCAGGTGCTGCAGAGCAGTGTAGTTGTAGTCCAGCGATTCTTATAAATTTAAAGCACTCAGAATTTGTCTTAGGATCCCTTCTTCGTCCTAGGCTCCTGGTGGGACAATGGTCCTCCTCTGAAAGGGCGAATAAGTAAGCCATTGTAAGGTTTCTTTTGAACTCAGTGTGCCATTTAGCGACAAGTTATTCAGACTTTGGTAATTTAGATTACTGGCTTCATAGTGTTTGCCCACAATAGCCAAATAATGGGGCTCATTAAGCTCCCTGTGTAGGCCTATCCAAATTGTGTTTGCCTCTAACCTTGGCTCTCCATGTGTGGCTGGGGAGGGGAGAGTTGCCTCTTTATTGACTTGTCAGGCAGCGGGATTCCGTTACAGGCCAAGCCGCCCACGACCCATTCCATTTAGTTCCTTGTTTTGTGGTGGGGAAACAGGTAAAGGGATCCCGCTGCAAGGCCCCTCCTCCTGCACGTTTTTATGAATCGGACCACTGTTTGCCGCAGTTAGGGCACCGTGACCAAATCTTCCACAAGCTGTAACGCAAGCAGGAGGGAGCTATTGTGGGACGCAGCTGCGGGCAGTGTTGGTTACCCCGCGAGACACTTCCCATTCAGCAGAAAGCTCTGGAGGAGAACTTGACTGTGGAATTAAATAGGAAGACAGGGAACAAGTGATACTTTGGGGTGGGGAGGGAAGAGGGAGAGAAAGCGGTAGAAGGCTTTAAGGCACAGCTGGGGCGGGAGACAGTGCGGACTTGGCAGCCAGTGTCTTCTGTTGATTACAAACCTAATGGCGAGCCCAATTATTGCACAAAGGAGCACTTAGCAGTGAATGGCTAAGCGCTAATGGTGGGATAACAAAATTGAAACTTTAGTGTGTCCCATTTTTCAGCCTTTCCCCTGGATCTCGAAAGGAGAATAGACTGGCTAAAAGCTACTTAGTGATAGAATTTTTCTTCAGGCTGGCATCTTTTGGGGGAGAAAAGGTGTTAAGCTGACAGATTGCGTGGTCCTAACATTTAGCATTGATTCGGTTCATTTTAATTTGTCTGCTTTGTGGCTGTTGTGATATATATTATTACCTTGCCCAGAGACTCCCAGGTATAAGATAAGTTAAAAATCTTCTCTCTTTTTTTATATGTAGAAGTGAGGGGAAGAGGAAATGAAACGGCACATTGTCATGGAAGGCTTGGGAATGTTCCTCATGTGTGGACCTTTTCTCCCTTCCTTTCCTAAAAACATGCAGTTAAGTGAACAGAAAGAGGCAGCAGACGCTTGGATCCCTTTCCTTTTGTCTGGCCTTTTCAGTGCACAGTGGGAGTGAATGCTCCTCATTGTAGGCGCTGTGCTGAGGGTATTAGCAAAGTCTGTCCTATCTCATCAGTATATTGAAAGTTCAAATAGACATCTCTGGCTGCTGGTCAATGGCCAGCTCTGTCTCTGTGATGTCTAAAAAGGGGGTTTCTACCTAACTCCTCTCATTCAAAACGTTACCCTTGAGATCAGGTTAGCCTATATGCAGGTGGGAGCTTCTTTCAGTTCTGGAGAAAAGTGGATGTCTTATTCCAAGGGACTCCAGGGATACCCATTTCTCAGAACAGGAAGGGCAGCTCTCCATGACTTGTAGACAAGAGGATTTGAACCTTATCGGCGCTGTGGGTTAAACCACAGAGCCTAGGACTTGCCGATCAGAAGGTCGGCAGTTCGAATCCCCGCGATGGGGTGAGCTCCCGTTGTTCGGTCCCTGCTCCTGCCAATCTAGCATTTCGAAAGCACATCAAAGTGCAAGTAGATAAATATGTACCACTCTGGCGGGAAGGTAAACGGCGTTTCCGTGCGCTGTTCTGGTTCGCCAGAAGCGGCTTAGTCATGCTCGCCACGTGACCCGGAAGCTGCACGCCGGCTCCCTCGGCTGATAAAGCAAGATGAGCGCTGCAACCCCAGAGTCAGCACAACTGGACCTAATTGTCAGGGGTCCCTTTACCTTTACTTTACATGTATCCTAAGGAGGGAGGGGAGATGCTATTGAGTGCTTAACTGGTGACTGGGAGTGGCCACCGGGACCATATAACACCGGTCCTGAGAGATCTGCATTGGCTCCCAGTACGTTTCCGAGCACAATTCAAAGTGTTGGTGCTGACCTTTAAAGCCCTAAACGGCCTCGGTCCTGTATACCTGAAGGAGCGTCTCCAGCCCCATCATTCAGCCTGGACACTGAGATCCAGCGCCGAGGGCCTTCTGGCGGTCCCCTCATTGCAAAAAGTGAGCTTACAGGGAACCAGGCAGAGGGCCTTCTCGGTAGTGGCACCCGCCCTGTGGAACGCCCTCCCATCAGATGTCAAGGAAATAAGCAGCTATCCTATTTTTAAAAGACATCTGAAGGCAGCCCTGTTTAGGGAAGTTTTTAATATTTAATGCTGTATTGTTTTTAACATTCGATTAGGAGGCGCCCAGAGTGTCTGGGGAAACTCAGCCAGATGGGCGGGGTATAAATGATAACTCTTTCACTCACCTCCACCACACTTTTGATTACCAAATAAAAATTCCCAGTAGAGATTGTTAGTTTACTCCAGGACATTATCAACGCTTAATCTCAGGGTCGTGGGTTTGATCCCCACATTGGGTGAAAATATTCCTGCATTGCAGGGGGCTGACCCTCGTGGTGCCGTCCAACTCAGCAGATTCTATGGTTCTGTTATCTCAGAATGTATGTCAAGTAGCACATATGTTCAGATGCAACATTTGGAAATAAAGGATGTACTGTGAAAGCAAAGGCATGGGTGGGGGCAAATTATACAATGAGCGGTTTTGTTTCCATATTATTCCCAGTATAGAAATATCCGCAGTCTATCTTTGTAGTAATGCATACATATCCAAAGCTTGGGCAGGGGAGGGAAATTATTTTTATATATGTAGCTTGTCATCAGCATCCATTATTACCAGTGTTCGAAACTACCATTGTTCTAGGCTCATTTTGCAGCAGGGAATTTCATTAGCACAAGTGGTTTCTGAGCTCTTGGCACAGTACTGCGCCTAGGATTTCAGATAAAAACTGCAGAGTGGAAGGAAAGGAGGACCATTTTCTGCCTCCTCACTTCCAGCCACTCTCTGAAGACTGGAGAAGAGACCTTCTTAAGAATATTTAGTGGGTGGGCAGGGGAAGGACTAGACCATGTGAAAAACGAACGTAATATTTTAGCGGCGGTTCATTCATTTTCAGCTTTGCATTCTTGTTATTAAAGAAATGTGCCTAGGCGTTCCATTGTTGCGCCCATAACCTTGGGTTTAAGGTTCCACTTAGATCCTAGCTTTCATATCTTGATTTCTAACACTGATTATTACTTTATTCTTAAACTAAATGTGACAGGGATGCTCCCCACAAATCCATGATCAAATGATGTCCAGTGGCGGTGGGTGTTTCAGTTAAGGAAGGCATTCCTTGTTTGCATGTTTAGATTACTGAGGAACCCATAAAGGTGTGAGCACCCCCAAAGTCCCTTCCCAGCAGGCTTAGGTCTAGAGCTGCTCAAACTCTGGGTTGAATCTGGGTTGGGAAAGGCAGCCTCAGAACTGATAGGGCCTGCCACTTCTGACAAGGGCAAGCTGTGCTTCATGCAGTAGTTTTCTCTGTCCTCCTCACACAATGGTAAAGTGTGAGGATTTCACATAGGCTGCTCAGGTAGCAGGTGAGATGGTTGCAAGGCCTGCATATTATGGTTGCAGAAGTCTGCATATTATGCCTCGTGACCAAGAGAACCAGGCCATCTTTTCTTTCCGAGTAGATGTTTGCAGTAAATTATGCTGTTGTAGATAACGTTGCCATTTCCAGAAGGTTTAAATAATCACCCTTTTAGCTTTCTCCTGAAGGCAACCTGGATTTTAAGCGTGAGAACATGTCCCAGTGTTGATTTAGGTCCTCTTCCCTCCTTTTAATTACAGAAGCCACCGCACCAATTATGCCGCTGGGTTGTGTTAGGTGGGGGAGCAGGTGCAAAATTATTTTCATTTTGTTGTTGGGCCGCACTCAAGCAGTGACTCCCAAAGTGAATCCATAAAGACGTTTGAGTCATTGGGAAGAAAAGACCAATTACTTGGATGCAAGATTCTTTGATTCTGCTCTCTGTTGCACAAGAGTGACGGAGGCGCGCTTGTGTGTGATGTGTACATCTCAATTATAAAAAATAATAATAAATGAGAGAGCTTCAGGCAAGTTGAGACATATACCTGCCTGAGCAGAGCTCCATGCACAAACGAGTCGGAGCCAACCAAACACTTACCATGCCAAGGCCACAGAGCTGAAGGTGGATGCCTGCAGGATTTCTTCATTACAAGCTTGGTGGCACAGGGAAGAGCTCTCCTAACATTCCTCCCTCAAATGTAGTTAATGTTACCTACACCTACCAATATGGTGTGGCCAAAGGTGCTCGAGAACAGCTTGAAACATGTTTGCTGGTACACATCAGTGTTTCCTGCAGGGCAAACGCAGTGTGGGCAACAGACAAACATACGCGCACATCTTTGGCTCCTTAGTTACATATGTCTGGGAACCAGAATTGCGCCAAGGCCCCCAGCCGCAGATGCAGAGGTGTGGGCAACATTCTTGCGCTTGCTTCAGAGAAACACCCAGAACCTGTTGTGCAGAGTTTGCATTCAAGCACAGTTTTATTTTTGAAAGGGCATCTCGCAGCAGGGGTATTTTATTTCACTTTGTAGAGGTACAGGATTGTGGTTTTCAGTGTGTGCGGCTGGTCTTCCCGTGAAGACCTGGCAGACACTTGCAGGAGAGTGGTGTCTCTCAGTTGACCCAACCTTCCTCCTCGATTTGTGTACCTTGATTTGGGTATTTGTTGCAGGTGAGGTGCTGGGCCATCCCCAGGTACACTGGTGCCAACATTATATTTCTTTAGCCGTTAGACAAAAAACTTTCCTCTGTAACCACATCTTTGGCCTTTAAGTATCTGTGGCCTTTTGGAAGTGGGTGGGATGCTTTTAATGCATTTCTCTTTCCTCTCGATTTTAACGTATCTAGGCATGGGGTTGTCTGTTTATTTGTTTGGTTGTAAGTAGCTTCAGGTTACCCTGCAAAAGATAAAGCAACTAACAAATTCTAATCATCACCATCATCCCCTGCCTCTTCCTGAGCAGTGCAAAAGAGTATCTATGGGCCTCCTTCAGTTGTACTTCTGTTGATAGTAAATAAGGCAGTCTCTGTAGTTATTGCCCTGCTTATAGGTTGGTACAGATTTGGTGGTGGTAGCAAATCAGCTGGGGGGTTGTTTTTCTTAGGCATCTTGCTTCCTTTGGGGTCCACCTCCCTTGAACCATAGGAATGTCAGAAGCTGCTGTCTACCCTTGGTTCATCTATTCAGTTCACTGACTGCCAGCGGCGGCCCAAGGTTTCAGATGGTTGGGGACATTCCCAGCTGCACCTGAAGATGATCAGACATTGAACCAAATGCTGCACCATTGAGTTACCACCCTTCCCCAAGGACTCATGGTCTTATACCACCTGCCACCCTCTTATTGTCAGCCTACTTCACCCCAAAGCCATGTGGAGAGAGAATGTCATATCCCAAACACTTGACTTGTGTGAACAAGCATCCATGTTGTAGATAGCTGCTATTTTGGAGCTCCACTTTGACTTTTGGAAGCATACTTCTAGAACTGGTGGCGTTCAGTTACAGGTGCTAGGTACTTTTTCAGAATGGCTTTCTGCGTTTGACTTAAAGTTCAGTTCCCGAAGCATGAAGACTGTCTAGTTGGATGTGAGATAGTGCCATGTAAGTCTCAGAGGTCATATCAATCAGAAAGCACGACAAGAGCTTTATTGTGTCTTAAACAAGAACAGAACAGCAACAGGAAGCTCCAGCCCTTCACCCGGATTCAACTAAGTTCATTGCCGCCTCATGGCTAAACTGTATAATGACACTTTCTACACGTCTCTCCCTTTAGATTTAAAGAAAAGCAAGTTGAAACATCTGGTGGTTCACCCATTCAGTCACTCATATCTAAAAAACTCAAAGGTTTCTGAATAACTCAGCAGGAGTGAGTGACCTTCTGAGTAGTAACATTGCTGTCCGGTCCTTCAGGATGGCTCTGGCAGAATCTCAGTAAATAATCTTGGAGTTTGGGAAACTACTCGTGCATTTGGTGATTGTACCTTTTCAGGAATAAGATGATGGTGTTGGGTTTCACTGTGTTGATCTCCCAACATAATATTATCTGTGTGTTTCCTCATTTCCTCCATGTACTTGGAGTTTGCTATGCTACTAATATTGTAGTTCCGACACTAAATTGCAGCAGTTTCCCCCTAGGTCAAGCCACTTTGGAATGAGATTCTTCTGTGGAGTTGGAAGCCGTGTTTGTATTTATTCTCTCATTAGCTACTGGATATAGCCCAGAATTGCTATCAGTAGAGTTGATCTGGAACTTACATGAGAAATGCATGGGTCTTTCTGTCTCTCTGAAGTTTGTCCAGCTCTCTATAGCTCACCTTTTGTTTGAGTTCAATAGTAAAGGCCAGTGGTAACATGGTGAAAATTGTAGGGTATCTGGAACGTCTGGAATTCTGATCCTATAATAGGGTTGCATGGTCCGTCACAAGTTCATCCAGAGCACCAAAGCAAACAAAAGTATTTTTCAGTTGAGCAACAACACTACAGCAGGTAATTCCAAGAAAAGGGTGTATATCAATATGCATAGAATAGTAATCAATAACAGCTGAATAGTATTGGCATCCCGGATGTGCAATGGCCAGCTGTTGGCTTTTTACAAGGCCTGTTGGGTAACAGTGTGGCGATTAAAGGTTCCTTTTGTCTGTGTTGATCTATTTCTTCGGCAGTAATCTCAAGATAAGATTTTGTTCTCTATGTCATTTCCAGTATCAGCCCCCCATACTTTCTGCTTGGCTCAGATAAGGACTAGAATTTCCTTCATAGACGGTGACACATCAATATGATTTCCTTCTGTTCCTAAGTAGATAGATAGATAGATAGATAGATAGATCCTTTAATTCATTCATTAGTCCATGGTTAGCAAAGTACTTTCTAGTCATCTCTGAAACATTGCTGAAGTATCCTGATTTGATACGGAGTAAGATTTCTCGAAGTTCTGGGCCTCCGTGAATAGCCTGTTTTCAGTTGCTGATGAAGAAGCATACACAGCATGGACAAAAGCCTCAATGTCCTCCATTGACTTGTGTCTATTTGCATTGTGCAACTGTGTGATGAGGTGTCCGTTAATGACCACCTTCTTTCTTATTAGAAGGCACACCGGTACTGTAATTGTGCTTGGTCCAGATCTTTCCCTTAATCAAGGTCAACAAGGATTCTTGGACTGTGAAGAGTCTTCAAGAAGATACATTGCATTGGTATCTGTAGAAGGCTTCACTTGCCCACAGCCTAGGAAGATACCCCTTTTCAAGTTATGTTTTGTGCTTTTCTGCTTTAATAACAGTTCTGGCTCAGAATGCAACTGTTTTCATTCTGAAAATTGCACAAAAAGTAGAATTTCACTTTGTAGCTGCTTGCTTCAGCAGTAACTATTGTGGGAATTGTTTGGATCATAGAGCTAAGACTGAGGTATTAAACCTTGTTTCCTTTTTCTTTGTAAAGGCAGCCTTCTTTGGTAGACACGCTAGATTTCAGTGACGGGTTTAGTGATCGTGCCTCTGCAGAGAAAGACACCGTGCCATTTTCCCTTAGTCTTATTAGAAATCCGTTGGTTCAAAACTTGGACTTCTGGCTTCTTCTTCTTTGGCGATCACTCATAGCCAAGTAAGATTGTCTTCTATAAACAAGGTTTTAACAGTGAGTCCATAAGTGACTGTGGAGGCCAATTCTGGATCCACACATCCTTCCACAATGGGGACATTGGTTTCCGGGCGGGAGTTGATCATGGTGTGGATTTGCCAAACGTGCCTTCCTCTTAGCACGTTTCTCCCTTGCGTCCTGAGTTCGAGTGTCTTCAAAGCCTATGACATCTTTGGTAAAGGCTGTTCTCCGATTGGAGCGCTCGCAGGCAAGTGTTTCCCAGTTGTTGGTGTTTATACTTTTTTTTTTTAGATTTGCCTTGAGACAGTCTTTAAACCTCTTTTGTTGACCACCAGCATTACACTTTCCATTTTAAAGTTCAGAATAGAGTAGCTGCTTTGGAAGACAATAATCAGGCATCCACACAACATGACCAGTCGGATGAAGTTGATGTTGAAGTATCATTGCTTCAACACTAGTGATCTTTGCTTCTTCCAGTACACTTCCGGCATAGTCATGTCATAGAAGGCTAGAAGACACATTAGTCAGGATGCTAGAGAAGAACTTTATCACCTCTCTTAAACAAGAAGTGGAAGCAACAGGAAACTTCTGGTGCTACTCAGGAAATTGGCCGCTGCCACCTAGTGACAAAACCAGGGGTGTGAAACAAAATTGATTCTGTGGGCCATTTTAACGGGTGTACGGGACCTCATATGATCTTAGGTGGTTGCATAGGCTTATCTTCAGTCTTAGTGCTAAGCACCACAGTGCTAAGTAAGGTACGTCTTAGTGCTGTGGTGCTTAGTGCTTTCACCAAGATATTCCTTATCTCTTACCTTCGTGCTTTGATCAGAGATAACAGGTCTTCACACCTTATATATTATGTCAAGGGACTAATATGTTGGTGTGGTTTGGCCAAAATGGCCTCACGGGCCAAACTTAGCTGACTTATCAGACCTAATTAAGAGTATGGGTTTGAGGTTCCCTGCTGCTGCAGTAAACTATATAATGTCACTATCCACAAAGGCAGACATACACAGCTAATTCTTTTGTGTATTTGGTGTTGATAACTATCGAAATAGGTCCTCGAGCAGTCATTTCTTTGAGTCCCAAACCCATTTTTTTCCCTTTGCACAAGACTCCCACAAAGTCACCTTTTCAGTCACAATAGTAGCTGCATTTTCCCATGTAAAAGCTGTTTACTTGCAGAGCACTCAGAAAGTGCAGTGTCCATGGAACAAAATCATACTCTTGAGAATTGTGGGCAGTGTGAGAAACAAATGCATATTTATTGTGCAGTGAACTCATTTTTTGAAAGACTGTAAGCGGGCCTCATTTGGACAGAGTTTTGAGAACCCCTCTCTTACTAAGGTATGTGGCTTACTAGTGTGGCTAAGTACACGAGACCACTATTTATCTCCCGTTTGCCCTAATCTATATAGCTTTTCAATTTATGCACATGTAAGTTATATATTAAATCAGCGCCAGCTTTGGGTAATCTTTTAGGGCGCTTTCTGTGGTTGTAGAGAGCTGGGTTGAGGTATCATATTTAAGCAAGAACACTGAGATTTTGAAAAACATAGTGGTTTTGCAATTTATCCCCGCAATCAGATAAACTCAGTAATAAAACTAAGGTAAATGCATGTCTATGAATTCCAGCATCAGTTGATTGAAATGAGACTTTCATAGCTGTGGTGTTAAGGAATATTACAAACATTCAAACTTTTCAGAAGTTAGCATTCTAGGCTAGGGTCAGAAGGGGTTTGGGGCTGTTGATGAGAAAGGAGGTCAGCAGGAAAGGCAGCAGTATTGGAGCAGTATTGTTGGTCAGCTGCTAGCCTGCGTTTGTGTGTATTTATAAATACAATTATTGCATGGGTGTGTGTAAGACATTGAGGGCAGAATGGATATAGAATAGGCCTTGCCCACAAGCACACATTTACAAAGTTACATGGGTTTCTACTTAATCCAAATAATGACCCCAGAACAGAAATAATAACAGAAGATGAGTAAATTTACAAAACTGCCACAGTTCTTTGCACAGAATTTAGATTTATTTACTTATTTAGATGCAGTCGAAATATATATAAAAAAATAAAAAATATCCAGTAGCACCTTAGAGACCAACTAAGTTTGTTCTTGGTATAAGCTTTCATGTGCATGCACACTTCTTCAGATGCAGATCTTTAGATGCAGTTCTTAAATATTTCTCAAAGGGGGGGGGGACATCGTTTACGCCTTTTCAGTAATGCCTCACACTTGCGCTTGTGGATCCCTTGGCACAGCAGCCCTTGAGGCCTGGGAATCAAATCTGACTTTCAAAAGCTGCTTCCTTTTTAGCGTTTGTGGGGTGACACTCTCCCCACCCCCGTTTATTTTCATCAGTCATGATGCTTTGGGCCTGCAAAGGATGAGATTGAAATCAAATAAATTGCTTCCAAAGATAGGAAATTATTTCACATCTCAAGAGTCTTGCTGTGCCTCAGATGCAGCGTGTCACGGCTTGCATCTGTGCAAGCCAATTACATCCCAAACAATCTGCCTGCCTGCCTGCCTACCTATGGCATCATAATGACTGGTAGAACTTGCTCTGCTCTTGCAGGTTTAAGGCTTTGCCTTCCCTGGGAATGTGTCGTGTGGGGAGCTCCGTCCTGTAGAATGGAATGAAAGTTCCAAGTCCAAGCTGAATATGATAATAACAATTTGCCCTCGGCTACTTTGGGAAAAGACTGCGCTCAGATTTGGTGTTCCATGACGGGTAGTGTTTTATGGCTCTGGAGCCAGCCAGCACAAGACAAATGTCAGCCTAAGGCAGGGGCGAAACTGGGCTTTATTACACCCGGGTCAAAGACCCAGATTGGCACACACCCCACACTCATTTGCTTATGCGCGCGCACACACACACAGGCTGGGAGCACCAATGGCGCCCCTCTGGAGGCAAAAAAACAACAACCAACCAGCACCCCCCCCCCCCAAATCGTTGCAGCACTGTCCAAGGTAGCCATAAGGAAAACCATCCACTTTGTTTAGGATATTAGGCTATTATCTTGTGAATTTGTTGGGGAGGATAACAGAGCACCTCAACGCAGCGGTCGTGATGCACACAGAAAGGGTGCCCTCCCATGCTGGGCGCCCTCTTTGATGAGCGTGGCAATGATTTGCATGCGCCAGAGGGGGAATCCCCCAAGATGGCGGTGGGAACGCCCTTGCGTACATAGAGCTTCCAGTAGTTCCCAGTGACCATAAAGCGTTTTGTCTGATACCACAGCGGAAATGTATGAAAGAAATATCCACGCTCCGTTGCAGCCTTGGGAACTGTGCTGTTTGTGTTCCAGTACCCCCTTTTTCAAGAAAAACGATGAGAAGCGTACTTAGAGCAAAGACCGTCTCCTTGCCAAAGCCTTTCTCCCATTCCCACATCACAGGGGAAGGGAGTGGTATGTGTGGTACCTTGTTAACTTTGGGTTGATGTGGTTGCTTGGGAGACTCATCCCAAGAAGGCTTCAAGGCTTTTCTCACATACACCTCCTTCGTTCTGGGGTGGTGATTTTTGTTGTTGTTAATTTACTTTTTATCTCTTAATGAAGGGTATCGTTGTGTCAGAATAAACCCTGCCTGGTAAAGCAACCCATTGAGGAGCTAATCTGTGATCCCAGTGCTTTGGGCAGATTCTGTGTGGGCCTGGTTGGTTTTGGGGTTTTTGGGGGGAGGGTTTGCTTCTGTTGTTGTTTTTAAAGGAATTGTCACTAACTACACATTGAGAGATTCCCATGCTCACTCCTACCGGTTCAGAAAGAATGTGGCATGGTGACATGTTGGGAAAGCAACAGTGTTTTTAATTGGGTTGGAGGGAGTCTCCACCTTCGCCATGCACTATGGAACCTGACGCACAATTACGCTTTCTCGGGGTTTTACTTTAAAAATGAAAAAGGCCATAGTCCTCATGACTGCAAGCTACGCATTTGGATGTTATCTGCTGAAGGCTCTAGAAGCAAGAGTAGTTTGTGGAAAAGTTTTATGAGTTTGAAGTAGAGCGTGTAGCGTTTTAGCCCTTGTGCAGATCTCAGTCCCTCCCTCTGGTCTTTAGCCAGCCAAACGTCTTCCATTTCCAGTTATTACCATAATTCTTGCAAACAAAAAGAAAAGCAACGTAAAATAAGCAGCGACAATTAAAATAGTGCGTATGAGCACTCTGCATAATTTTTTGGTCTTTGTATTTGTGTTGGACGATAGGTATTGTACACCAATGTTTGGGGATGTGATGCAGCTTGGGGTTTCTGACTGGAAGCCGTTTTTATCTGCAAACCATCTCTGCTGTCGGTGTGTGAAAGCTTTCTACCTACATATAAAATGAGCAGCAGAATAATCTCCACAGAAAAACGGACTATGCTTGCCATGTATGGGAGCAGCAATCCACAGGCTAGGACATTATTGAATTTGCTGTAATATTTATTACGTTTATTTCAGAAACTCTGTGAGAGATAGGATGCATCATTACGATAGTTTTTAAAAGGGGGGGGGACTAATTATGTATAAATTGTGTGAGTATAAGCCCAAAGACTGAGGCCTGGTTCAGATGTAGCAGGAAACTATGGTTTTCAGCTGCAAGAATGAGCCTCAGCCTCATATATTTCCCTCTCCTCTTCCTCTTTTTCATGAGCCTCACAGGGTTGTAGTGAGGATGAAATGGGGAGGAGGAGAACCATGTACACTACTTTGTGATCCATGCAAAATAAAGGTGGCATATGAAAATAATGAATAAATATATAAATAAAGGATTTATAGACCAATAGTAAGGATTTATAGACCAAATCGGCAAACAGTGCAGCTCTCTAAGTGGAGGTGTGCAATGCTGTCAGGATCTACCGTAAGAGAGAACTTTTTAAAAATGCAACATAGATGGTACTTAACACCTTGGAAACTTTCCAAGATGTATAAAGGTATCCTAGGTGATTGCTGGAGATGTGGAGAAAAATCAGGCACTTTTTACCATATGTGGTGGCAATGCAAGAAAATTGAAGTGTTTGAGGAGGGCATCCATTTAGAATTGCAAAAACTGTTAAAAAATCTCTTTCAATAAAAAACCAGAAGCTATTCTGGGAATTACGAACTTGAGCTTTCCTAAAAAAAACCAAAGGATATATGTTTATACGCTACAGTGGCAGCAAGAATCCTAATTGCTGCAAATTGGAAATTTGATAAACTTCCATCTATGCAGGAATGTATTCAAAGATTGATTGAATACGCGGAACTAGACAGTTTGTCTGAAAAAAATAAAAAACAAATCAAAACAGGTATTTGTATCCAAATGGGAAGTCTTAAAAATATATTTGAAAAATAATTACAGTAGCTTAAACTCTGTCGCAGCATTTCATTAACTTCAGTAGTAGCTTTAAGAATTAAGTGAGCCCTAAGATAAATTAAGATGCAGTTAAATTATGATAATAGTTTGTACTGGCAACAAGTTTGTGTACTTGAATTAAGGAGTAGACGGGAAGTCATTTGTGTCTGAGTTGGCTTGTATTACGTCTATTTGTTTTTGTATGGTATAGGTACAACGGGTGCTTTTCCTTTTTCTTTGTGTATTATATATTTAAAAAAAGCTGTCAGGCTCTCACTTCTGTCACCAACTTTGCTGCAGCATTCTGCACTGGCTGCAGCTCCCAGATGAAGTGCATGGAACACAGCTCATTGCAGTAATCCAGTCTGGAAGTCACCCGTGCCTGATGCTACTGTGTCAGGCTCTCCTGGTCCAGGATCTGTTGCAGCTGTCATACCAGGCGCAGCTGGTAAAAGGCTCTTCTAGACCCAGAGGCCATCTGGGCCTCCGGTGGCAGAACTGGGTCCAAAAGAACCCCCATACTGTGAACTGAACGTGCTCCTTCGGTGTGGGGTGGGGAGTGCAGACCTGTGCAGAGCTGGCAACTAATTTCTCGAGACACAGGACCCATTCACCCACAGTGCCCCTGTCTTGTAAGGATTCTACATCAGCTTATTTTCCTTTCTTCCATCTCACCACTGCATCTGTGCACCAGTCCAGGCCCTGCATGGCCTCTCCTGATTCAGGTGTTAAGGAGGAACAGAGCCAAGTGTCGTCTGCACACGGATTGCAGCTTGCCATAAAGCTTCTAATGACTTTTCCCCCTGGCTTCATGCAAATATTAAATAGCACTGGGTATAACATAGCACCCCACAGCACCCCATGACGTAACTGCCAGGGGGCTGAAAAGCACTCTCCCAATTCTGCATTTTTGGACTCTGTCCTGCAGGTAGGACCAAATCTGGTGTAACGCAGTGCCCCAAATACCATTCCACGGACCTGAGCCAGGAGGATGCCATGGTCAATGGCATCGAAAAACTGCAGATAGATCAAGAAGCAGGAGCGAGGTCATCTGTCAGGGAGCCCCAGGGTGGCTCAGTCCCATGGCACTCAAGGCTTGATCAAAGGAACCTTATTTATCATCATTAGACTTGGCTCTGTCTCCTCCTGCATGTTGCCACACTCACATCCTCTGCCTTCAATAGGATGACGAGAGTCACCATCCCCCTCTGAGATTGCCCCATCACAATCAAATGGCGTAAGCCAAAACCATTTCTCTGCCTGCTGTGCCAGAGCTTCATTAGCTGAAGGGAGTGGTGGCCAGGCTGCATGGGGTGCTCTTCATAGCGCAGATCTTGGATGTGATACCTGAGATAAACAGGCCAGGCCTGTTGTTGTACACACGTTTGAAGCCTGCACTTCAAACAGAGCCAGTCAATCACTTCCCTGTTAGTCAAATTGGGATTTGAACCTTGCGGACATGCAAATCAAAAGTTGGGCATGGGAGAGTGCAGAAGTAGGTCCCTGCACATGGGGAGAAGTGAGCAGGTGTGCAGGAAAATGTCATAGAACCCCTTGACTTCCACCACACCCCAGAAAAGTGACTAAGACCGAAAGCTGTGCATGCATGTTGCCTTCCTGCTGCCAAAGAACTCTTCCGGCAAAGAGCAAGGAGGTTCAAGTTCTCTTGTTGGCTGAGTTGGGAGCTTAACAGACTACAGGGAAGCAAACTGGGTGCTACTTGCTTACGTTTAGCCTGGTACCTGCACTACGGAGAGGGAGGGATTGGGCTGGAAGCAGGTGCAGCCTCAGGTGTGCACCCATCCAGCCCACATGCCTCCATTAATAAGCTCCTTTAAACTGCAAGGTGGGAAAGATTCCTTGCCATCTTTCGGATCTGGGGTGGGGAGGAATGGGCCTCAAAGAACATGCACCTTCCTGGAATTATTTCACCTCGTTTGTGTTCTAAAAGGCAAATTGGGTTCACTTCCATGCGTGCAAATTAATCTGCTCTGCAGATAATTTAGGGCATGGTGTGCACTCAGATGCACCTCCAAGCACACAGTCACTTGCAAACAATGCAGTGCTGACACTTAATCAACACTGCACATCGGAGTGCAGGTTCTAACCATCTCCACTGCATTGTTTTCAACTGAATTTGCCCACGGCTGAGTGTTAGAAGCAGTTTGGTGCAAATATTATTTGTTTATATGCATTTGCACTTTACAAACAGCAGGCAGCAATCCCTAATTCCTAAGGAGCTTTCAGTCTAAAATAGACAGAGTGATACAATGGGGGGAAAGGGTGTTCAGCAAAGCCCTCCTCAAAGTAAAGGTAAAGGTAAAGGTACCCCTGCCCGTACGGGCCAGTCTTGACAGACTCTAGGGTTGTGCGCTCATCTCACTCTATAGGCAGACACTTCCGGGTCACGTGGCCAGCGTGACAAAGCTGCATCTGGCGAGCCAGCGCAACACACGGAACGCCGTTTACCTTCCCGCCAGAGCGGTCCCTATTTATCTACTTGCACCCGGGGGTGCTTTCGAACTGCTAGGTTGGCAGGCGCTGGGACCGAACGACGGGAGCGCACCCCGCCGCGGGGATTCGAACCACCAACCTTTCGATCGGCAAGTCCTAGGCGCTGAGGCTTTAACCCACAGCGCCACCCGCGTCCCTTATCCTCCTCAAAGTAGACACACTAAAATGAATGAACCTAAGTTATCCATGCCCTTTTAACGTCAGTGGGTCTTCTCTGAGGAGGACTAGTGTTGACTACCACCCTGTGTGATCATGTCAGTTATATGGCTTAGTCACAATGTCATAGAGACCAAGGGGACAATCTACAATCATCCTGGAAATGTGAGTTTTGAGGAGAGGCTTGAAGGAGTTGAGGCAGGTGGTTGACCAGAGGCATTTTGAGAGTCAGGTACAGGCAGAAGGAGCAGCATGGGAAGATGGGTGGAGCTGTTTCAGGCAGCAGGAGACCTTTGGGTGGCTGAGGGAGGCTGGTGTAGATACATAACATATGCACTCAGTTGTGCACATCAAGTACATTGGCATATGCTGCAGAACTCTTTCACACAGTTGTAATATTGATTGATCACCACTTAGCATTATCAGTTTTGTAAGTTGCGTTCATTATGACACCTGACTATGTATTTCTGTAACCAAGACGTGATTAAGCCCAAGCTGGGCTTCTACCTTTCCCCCATACATATTTAGATCTTTCTGTACCCAACAGCTCAAGCAGATTACACTGAAATCTTACCTTCATATATCCTATCAGGCAGCTTTGTAGATTGCATTAGGTTGAATTGCCCAATCTCCATCCACTCATTTGGTTTCGTAAGTGAGTACTGCATGACGGTCTTCCACATCAGATGCAGCACCCTGTTTCACTGTTCTCCAGACTGCTGCGTGCAAGTTATATTATCAAGGCCAAAAACGTCCTGCACAGCCAACTAGCGTGCATACTAATGACTGTTCAAAATGTATTTATGTACTCTATTCAGACTTAGCAGGTGCTGAGGACCAATCTTGGACCTTGAGCATGAAGTTCACTATAGACACCAGAAATCCCAGAAGGATAGGATAGGCGTTAAATGCAATTTGCTCTGTGTCATACCTGATTTGGCATCTCCTCTGTCTCTTCTATATCTTCCTAATTGCTAATTTATCTGTCTGTATAATTTATATCCCGCTTTCCCTCTCGAGTTAGGCACATCATAGCAACCAACTCTGACGCTCTCACACGCTCTTAATAAGAGTACAGCTTGGAATCTCCACTTCCCCCCACCCAAAGGGAGTCATGCTGTCTTGTCTACCAAAGATGATGGTCTCCATTGGAGCTTTTTTGGAGAAGGCATTCCACATTGAGAAAAGTCCGCCTCTTTCTCTTTGCTTGTTCTAGAATTGTTCATACCTGTGAATGACACTCTTCCTCCTCAGCCTAGAATTTGCAGAGCTCTTGTGTTCGTTGCTGCTGCTGTTTCAGCAGGGCAGCGGGGAGCACAAAATGCCTTCTGCTTCCAAAACTTGACAGCAGCATAACCACAACTTTTTGTGGTGGGCAAATGCCAGAGCTGGGCAACCATCTTTATACCTTTAGATGACAGGCGAAAACATTTCTCTATAACCAAGCCTTGAGCTGATTCCATGGCCTTTTAAATATGTTTGTGGGTAGGGGGCGATAGATTTGTTCTTGTTTTATTATACATTTCGTGTTCTCATTTTGAATTTTTATGCTGTGAACCACCCTGTGATCGTCAGATGAAGGGCGGTATTCAAATTTAATAAATAATAATAAAAAAATCCTGGATGCAGGTCTATGGCTGAAGCTTTTAGCCCCACTGTACTTTAAGCCGCACAGAATAGCTGCAGTGTAGTGTTGTCAGCAAGAGTTAGTTGTGTCATTAAAGGATCCCTTATCCCCTTTTAATGAAAATATTCCATGTACGTTGGTAGGCATTGTTCTGTTTACTTCCTCGCAAAACAAAAGTGGGATTTTGAGTCATATTGAAAATCCAAAGTTGAGTTATTTCAGCATATCCTCTGCTATTTTTATGCACAGCTATTACTAGTAGTAGTATTTATTGATATTGGGATGTATCAAATGCTATTAGACCCATTGACATTGATAGGCATGACTTAGGCCCATTAATCTAATTTAGCTGGAAATAATCTGTTATTTACTTGTCTTTTGGGCAACCCATGTTGACTGGAAATGCTGGTTTGTATGTGAAATGGCAATTCCAATTTGCTTCCTGTCTTCCTTCAGTTCGTGCTTGGGATCTTTTTCTTTCCGTTCGTAGGCAAACGTTGCAAAATCAGCATCGTTGCCCTGCTAGCTAAGCTTTCGGAATCGAGACAGGATTGGGTTCTTGACATAAGTTCATTCTGATCAGCTAAACAAGTTGACTGTTCAATTGTAATCTTTTGATATGGCCTTTGTCCATAGGCTGCTGGTTCTGTAAGCTCCACCCTAGACTAATCTTGTGGGTTCTCTCCTCTCCCTCATCAGTTGTGGTTTTCTCTTCCATTTGTTAACTTGTCTGCCTGTTGCTGTGTAGGAAACAGTTGTCTATAAATAAATATTGATTGCCTCAATCCTTTGCCAGCGCAGTGCTTTAACTTCTAGCATGTATTTACCATAACAACACCCTGTGATGGATTCTAGCAAAGGCAGCAATTAATATCTGGGTGCTGATTATATATTGCATATATACATTATTGATCCTAAACAGAGATGGCTGCTTTCATAGTCATCAGATGAAAGCCATAATGCAGATTTTTCAAATTTTATTTATCATGTGACTTTGGGGACATTTGGATATAGAGAACCAAGAGTGAGTTTTCCAGCCTGTCCCCCTGTTTTAGGAGCAGCTTTTCCATTCAAAAAGACCCTCAAAGCAGTGAGAAAAAGCAATAAAATGCAGTTTAAAAAATCAGCATGATTTAAGCAACCAAATTTTCAAAATTTGGTTTTAGCACTATATGGTTCATGAATGGGAAGGAAAACTATTCAAGGGCTATCGTGCCTTGATAAAAATCTGTGGCGGGTTTCCCTCTGTTTTTTTTTTTCTTCCTGGGCATCATCGTAGTGCACTGTTACATCCGTTCTTTTCCCCCCTTTTGTCCAACAGCGTCATCAGCAAAGTGGTGTCGGCACCGGAGGCTAAACCATCGGTCATGGCTCGGCCCAAGACGCCACCGCCTCCACCATCCCCGGCACCAGCTCCTGTCCACGTGACGCCGCCTCCTCCTCCCGTGGTTCTTCCTATGCCTCCTGCTATCATTTCCCCAGCTGCGATTCCACCACCGTCTCCTGCAATGCCTGCTGTGGGAGGCTCCAAGGGTCCCGTTAGGAGTGTGGTGACGGAGACTGTCAGTAATTACGTGGTATGTACACGGATGCTTTTCAGTACAAAATGCGTGTCGATTTCCCTCTTGCAGAATGCTCTCCCCGGGGAGGCTCACCAGGCGCCTTCATTAAACACCTTTAGGAGCCCAGCGAATATGTTCCTCTTCAACCAGGCCTTTGGTTGATTGACATCCGGTGCCATATATATATATGGCATTATTATCATTATCATTATTATCATTATCATTATTATTATTATTATTCCATTTGGGGGACTCTTTGATAGCATGACCATAAGTCCACCTGTTTCCAACAAATCATTTCAATATCACATAAATAGTTGTGAAAATGAGACTTAAGAGCTATTAATTTTTATAGCAAACTGAACTCAAATAGCCTGTGCTAAATTTAACTTATTTGTTACGAGACCTACGTGTTCAGGCTTTGATTGTTTTCAGCATTTACACCTGCCCTTCAGTCAGTGACAGTTATGGCAGAAATTAAATCTGCTTATATACCAGAGGCACTTGGTTGGCTTTGAAATAACCAGTGAATATCCAGGTTTTGGGCACTTGGCCCCCTGCCTCCCTAAAAACCTTAAGAACTCATAGCAGATATGATCATTCACAGATTTGGACATTTATCAGATGTCTATATGCATGCTTGTGTATAAACCTACATGTGTGTGTCATTTAAAACTGAATGGTAGAGCAGATATAAACAAGGAAAAGTACACAACTGTATGACAGAGGATGGAGATTTATATGCCCAAAATATTAATGCCCCTGTTTGATTGTGAAATCCTTTTCATAGTTATGAACTTTTAAGTAACGCAAGGCTTGTGGGATCTCATTTTTTATTACTTTGCTCTTTTAAATACCTGTAAGAGAATTCAGGTCTTTGCATTTCCAGCTTTTAGCACCATACTCTCTCACTCTCTTTTTGCAGCAATCATTGGCATTTCTCATAATAAAGGGTGAAAAGCAGATCTGTAGCTCTAAACAGAGTAGGCTTGTGGTGGGAGTCCTGATTGACTGCCTGTGTTTGCGTAATATTCACATTTCACATGTAAACATAATTGCTGTGATGTGTTTAAGAACAAATGTTTATCCCTCCGGGTTATACACTCAGGATTAGAGCCAGGGCAAGCTAGTTGCACCCATTGAAGATATGTTAGTTATGAATTACTTTTCACATTGGTTTCAGTAGGACTTAAGTGCAGCTAACCTGCTCTGGTTCCAACTTAGAAACACATAAACACATCACTTAAACACACAGCAGAAATACTAAAGACTAAGCAATCCATAAAACGAAATGCGTGACTTTTAGGATTTCATGAGGTTTTAGCAAACGACCACAGCTCTTTTTGCTGGGTGCCATATAAATCTGGCTCAGAAAATATCAGACCTCAAAATGAGCTCTAGGCAAGGAGATTCAGAGAGAAAGGAAATAGAAAATAGGAGTTTGAAAGAGAAAGGAAGTTCCCTCCCCGTGTCACAGGTGAACAACTGAACCACAGGCGGAGTTACTGATCTTGTAGCCAAACAAGGAAGTCTGAGGTAGGGATTTAGCTCCAGTTCACGTCTTAATCACAAAGCCACCATCTCCGTCGGTGAGAACTACGGTAGAGGGACTCAAGGCCCACTTTCTAAGTCTGTGAAGCAGGAAGGAAAACCTTGCAAATCAGTTGCTTGTAATTGATCCTTGTTTGCCTTTGGCCAGAAAGGCCCATTTTACCCAGTGTTTCCGTAACACAACTGGCCAAGCAGGTTAGACACTTCCCCGGCACTCCTGTGGACGACAGTCATTCTGCGCCTGCAGTTTTATGCTTTCCAGCATGTGAGGCTTTCCTCCTTCGCTAGCAAACTGCAGTGTAATTTCTGCACGTGATCCAGTAATATGCTTCACCGCGGGACCTTTTGCCTTTGAGAAAACTCATCGTGGGTACCCATTCCATACAATCAAAGTTCCTTAAGATGGATATTGGTCGAGGAGGGACCATAGGCTGAAGGTAGAGGCTGCACAATCCCAGGTAAAAGGCTCTGAGGAAGAAGGAGAAGGAAGGTATTATGCCGTTCCAGTTGGAGGAAACAATATTGGGCTAGATCACGGATGGGGGATCTATGGACCTGCAACTCTCACCATCCTCTGATCATTAGGCATGCTAGCTAGGGCTGATGGCACTCCATCGCTGCACTAGAATCACCAGTCGCCTACTTCAGTATATAAGGCAACTTGATTTCATGCAAGGGTTCAGTCATTCAGTCGTTTGTTTTATTTTATTTTATTTATTTTATGGAGAGCCAGTGTGGTGTAGTGGTTAAGAGCGGTAGTCTCGTAATCTGGGGAACCGGGTTCGCTTCCCTGCTCCTCCACATGCAGCTGCTGGGCGACCTTGGGCCAGTCACACTTCTCTGAAGTCTCTCAGCCCCGCTCACCTCACAGAGTGTTTGTTGTGAGGGAGGAAAGGAAAGGAGAATGTTAGCCGCTTTGAGACTCCTGAAGGGGAGTGAAAGGCGGGATATCAAATCCAAACTCTTCTTCTTCTTTATGCCTTTCCTCCTTTCCATCGTAGAGCCCAAGGTGTCATGCATTGGGGTCTCCCATCTGGGCACTGACCAGACCTAGAATAAGAATAAGAATAATTTATTACTTGTACCTCGCCCATCCAACTGGGTGGCTTCCAGCAGACTGTTAACAACAACACCACATCGGACAATAAAAGCTTCCTGGTACAGACCTAAGGCAGACATAGTGGTCGCTTCCTGTGCTTACGTTTACATCCTGTCTTTCCTCTAAGGAACTGGAGACAGCCCACTTGATTCTGCCCCCTTTTTACTTCCACAGCAACTCTGCGGTTCGGGGTAGGGTGAGAGGTGAGCAGCTAGCCCAAGGTCACCCATCAATCTTTGCGTAGGAGTGTGGATTTAAATTCGTGTCTCTCCAGCCCCTAGGCCAGCACTCAGAGACCCAAGCCGTGGAGTTTTCTTTTTCCAGTGAGAGCACTCAACACCTTTTGCATTTGCATCCATAGAAGCATTTTAAACCCCCCAAGTTATAAAATAAAGCAGCCACGAGGAAGGGTTGGCTGTGTAGCAAAAAGGACGACACAGATCTCTGCGTGTGTTCATAATTATCTGTATCCTTTCTCGCAAGTGAAGCTTTTCACATAAGTTATGAAGTCATCTAAGTCTAAAAAGGAGCGAATTTCATGATTTCTATCAGATATTTATTCAGTTAATACTTGCTTTGCCAACTGTTTTGTAAACTTACCCTATAATTTCATTTATCAGATTTATCTTTATAGAGCTTTATTTATTTTATTTATTTTGTAAAAACAAACTTTTAAAGAGCGATGACATGAGAAGCTCGTTGTACGTGCTATAGAAATTACACATGCTATAGACATTACCGGAAGCAGCTTGCTATGGAGACAGCTGCAATGTACGGCATGGCTGGAAACGTTGTTATTTTGTCATATTCTGAATATGCTTCCATATTGAATGGAATGGGCAGATTCCACCAGCCTGTTTCTGAATGCTGTAAACCTTCTAGGTCTCTCTCTCTTTTTTCCATTTACCCTTCAGTAAACGGAGCCACGGCACAAATGTCAAAGGAATGGAAAGTTACTCAGTAACAATTTTTATACCCTTGATCTTATCAGTTAGTTGAGCTGGAAGAGTTTGGCTAATAAGTAATAACACAGCAATACCTGCACCCCAGACTGTATATATTAGGGACACGTCATCAAGATTGTCTTCTGCAGTGGGAGGGAGGGGTGATGATTTGCAGCATGGAAGTAAAAGCATCTTACTTCCCACACTGGCACCAATCCCTGTTTGTGCAGCGCTTGAACCACTGGAATAAACGAATGGAGATTTTTTTTCATTCACTGCAGCAAGCAAATATCAAAGCTATACCCCAAAACAGCTAGTGGTGCCTCTACCCCACCCACTAGTCAGAAATATTTTGCACACATATCGACACGCAGGCAGAGATGCGAGATGCGGGCATATATGGGTCGTGATCTTTTATGGGTGAAGAAGAGCCACTCCCTGACTTACAGAAGATCCACCACCAAGACCTTCTTTTTCTTTCTTGTGTGTGAAAAGGCAATGTCCCCCTGCACAGCATTCATTACATCTCGTGGTCAGGTTAGCAGTCTCTGCTGGCCTGGATTATGAGACAAAATGGCACGTCACAAGTTTCTACCATAAGATTTGGGAAGTGAAAGTCCCGTTTTTAGACTTCTAATAATCAGGATATCTTGGGCTGTGTGTGCACTGGGTTTCTACCTTCCTGGAAGTGACATGGAAATACTGCAACTATTTTGGGGTACTTTCTAGTATTCAGGAGGTCTGCACGGGTACCAGATTTCAGCTTCCTGAGTCATGTGGAAGTGCAAAACCGTTATGTATATGTATATATTGTTGTTGTTTAGTCGTTTAGTTGTGTCCGACTCTTCGTGACCCCATGGACCAGAGCACGCCAGGCACTCCTGTCTTCCACTGCCTCCCACAGTTTGGTCAAACTCACGTTGGTAGCTTCGAAAACGCTGTCCAACCATCTTGTCCTCTGTCGTCCCCTTCTCCTTGTGACCTCAATCTGGAGCAGGAACTGGCAAGCCACTCTAGTATCCCCACCAAGAAAATTCCATGGGCAAAAACAACAGGCATATGTATATATAGAAACAGTTTCTAGGGGAGGGGTGTGTGTGTGTGTGTGTGTATACACATTCATAAATTGAGTCTATGTAAATAGAGTGTGGTGGCACATAATCTTCTCTCTACTGAATAGCTTTGGGAAGTAATTGGCTGCATGAAGTGCCTTTAAAAACACACACACACACACACACCCCTAAGCCATCAACTTTTCCCTGCCTTTTTATCCCAGATCCGAGACGAATGGGGGAACAAGATCTGGATCTGCCCCGGCTGCGAGAAGCCAGATGACGGCAGTGCGATGATAGGCTGCGACGACTGTGACGATTGGTACCACTGGTGAGTGCCTGCCACTTAAAGTCAAGCTGGAGAATAACTTTTATCTGTACTTGGCTACCTCTCTCTTTTACAATCTTCCATGCCTTATATGAAGCAGGCAATATTTTCACCTGCTTTTGAATCCGGCCATTCCTGAGGCAGCAGAGGCCAACAGTGTGATGGCTCCAATGTCCCAACCAACTGCTGGTTGACTTTTTAAAGAGACCAGATTGTCAGAAGTGACAGAGACGAGAGTTGTGTGCTGGCTGTTTGCCCTATGTGCAGTAATGAACTCCCTTCACACGGGACTGAAGTCGGGATATGAAGCTATCTGAACTTAATTCTACGCTTAGCCAAATCTTAACGAGTTTTTTTTCCAGCCGCAAAATTAGACCCGCTCCACAAGTTGGGGGACTGGATCAGTTAACTGATATTCTTAATCATCTTGTGCATTTAGAGTTATAACTGATCCACCCAAAGGGTACAAAAGAAACCTGAAATGTTTTTTTCACTAACCTGCATCATCCTAAAATAAGAGTATCAGCTGCTCCAAAGTGGGTGGGATTTTTAAAGGAGTTCAAGTGAATTCTGGGGAGTGGGTTGAGGGGAGAGAGGGAAGTGCAACACAACACAACCAATGAATTTGGGGTCTGAATTGCCAAAATATAATGTCCTAGAGAAAATTACATTATTTAGTTGCAGGCACACATTTTGAATATAGCTTAGTTCTTATAAAGGACAGCTACAGAACTACTCATAAACTACAATTCAAGCAAGGTGCCATAAACTTAACACATTAATACAGTGACACCGTGCCATTTAAATAACTTTTTTTTTATAAGGGAGTAACTTGGGCTGACCTTAATTTTACCCATTCAGTATCTTACTTTATTCATAGCCAAGAAGGGTTTAAAAGGAAAAGGAATAATAGTTCATGAGTTATTAGGTGTATGTGAGAAATTAAGATGGTTATTATGGAACCCAGATATCATCCCTTTATCATATGCAAAATAATGCATAATGCAGTGCCCAGAGGTTTTAAATAACAGGAGTTATTTATGTCATTGGGTTTTTGATTATCTGTGATTTAATTTGTCTGACCCCCATTTTAGATTAGTGAGAGGGTCCCTTCCCACAGTATAACTGGGTCAGATCTGCAAAACAAGCTTCTGTCAATTCCTTCATTGCAAGGGTTTGGACTACAGTAGATGACCCTAAGAGTCCCGTCCAACTCTTCCATTCTAGGATTAATCGCAAAAGAGTAGAGCTTGCAGCCCTAGTTAAAAACGACAGCTGGTGTTTCACTTATTGGGAACCCTCGTTCGTTTTCTTACATTTGCCTCTTGTGTTCTCCCACGCGCAGGCTTTGCGTCGGAATCACGGCTGCTCCCCCGGAAGAAATGCAGTGGTTCTGCTCCAGGTGTGCCAGCAAAAAGAAAGATAAAAAACACAAGAAGGGGAAACACAGAGCACACTGAAGCCACTGAGGAGACCGATCAGACTGTCGCTGCAGCACTTCAGCCCTGACTCCTTTCGTCGCCATCAAGTTTTGAGGATGTGTGATTCTTGAGAGAATCGGGGACAAACGCACACTGTCCGCCCTGAGCTGGCTGCTTGTCCTTCCCTCTCTGCCGCTCCTTCGTCAAACGGTGTTGGCCTAGATCAAGAATTCTCTGCCACGAACTCACCGGCTGAAGAGCCAAGAGAGTCTATGGCCAAAGAGAGCTGTGTTGATCGGCCACGGCTTTGCCGACACTTGTACATATTGCTGCCCTTCTTCCAGCTGCTTCCCCTCCACCACCACCTCTTCAGAGTTCTGTCCTTTCAGAAACAGGAAAGTCTTCCCAAATGTGGGCGGCTGTCCCTTGGGAGCCACTTAGATGATTTCCCCGCAGCTCCCTCTTCCGCTTAGCCAGATAATCATTAAAGACACAGGGTGGGGCAGCTTGCTGGTAAATATTTTTCTGACAAGAATATATGAAACCTCTTTTCTTCTCGCTCCTCCTCCTCCTGCCCCTCCTTGATTTTTAAGACCTAACCTTAATAAACATGCTTGAGCTTTTTGTGAAATAACTTCTATTTTTTTAAAAGACGGGAAAGTTTCTATGGTGGCCAACTTCCTTCTTTTGTGCTTGTGTGTTTTTGCGCTCCTTGAGCCTCTAATAATGTGATATAGACTCTTGCCCCCTCCTCCCTCCCATTCTGTCCTCTTTGTCACTTGCACATTTCACAGGCGTGTCCAAGTTATTTGCATAAACAGATTTTTCCTCAGGCAGATACTCTGGAGCTTCTGTTATTTTCAGAGATTGCAGCAAGACGGTTTTCATTATTTTTAAGGTACAGCGTAGCATTTTCTGGAATTCCCCAATAATATACTGATGGGGCGTGGGGCGGAGCTTAGAAAATGCTTACCCAGATGCACCTAGTTGTCAGTGCTGCTTCTCAAGGTGTGCTGTAAAGATGCAACCTTCTGGGTTATTCCCGTACCTGAAGATACTTGCAGATGTGAGAATGACCTTTGGGTTTAAACAGCAAAATGCATGCACAGTGTTGACAATTCTGAGTGGTGCCTGCATGCTTTCAGTGACCTTGGAGCCAATGCTTGCGAAAGGACAGGGCCTAACACTTCCTTGTATATTCTGGGAAACACGGTCATTTGAACACGGTCATTTAAGCACACATGCAACATTTGCAATGGGTAAATGCCATGCAAAAGCTCCACCGCAGTTCAAAAGAGTGAGGTGCGAAAGAACAGAATGGTGCCTGCAGAAGATACGGTTTAGGATGAAGAAGAAACTGAGGATCTGAGGAGGTCCATCTCTTTTCCCTTCAACGCTTCCCAGGGGAAGACCAGTCTTCTTCCAGCCAACTTTACGTGTCATTGTGCAGGTCCTCATTTTCCAGAATAAATCAGGGGTCACCACCACAGGCATGGCTTGAAATGTGTCTCTGGGTGAAGACTCCCCACTACTTATCTCAACCTCCTTCACCTATATCTGCAATCTTTATAGGGTTGCCTTCAGTGGGTGGGGAGAGAGATCAAAGTGTGCAGTTGCTACCACCCATCTGCCCACAGCCCTGCGATGCCAGGAGGTTGTTCCAGCAACCTCTCAGCTTTCTCTCCAACCTGGAAAGCTGAATGCCACATGCTGTGGCGGATCCACTGTGCGTGAGGCCTTCAGCGTGCTGCTTCTCTCTGAACGGCATCTGCTGCCCAAGCTCTGACATATTAGTACATGCCTCTTTAAAAAGAAACAGCGCACATCTCTCTTTAAAGAAGTTGACACCTGCAGTTTTCAAATACGGTCTGCCAGTTTCCTGTATATAAAGCCCAAATGCCAGAAAGTTCACCAGCTGTACAAAAGGAGAGTTTACCAAATTTAATTGTACCAAAAGAATTTTGAGCTGGGATCAACTCCCTATTTCCAAATTTTTGTGTAAGTCATCAGGCTTGACCGCATTCATATTTGCTTGAGTCGGCATTGCAGCCACAACTTTTCCTCCTTTGGAGCTGTAGTTGTTTTGTGAGCCTTTTTACATCGATCCTTTTTTTTTTTTTAAAGGCAAATGCAGAGTGTACATGAGGTGTATGTTATCTGTGTCCATTGTCGGAGAGCAGAAAAACTAAGGTTGCCATAAAACTTGTAAACATTACTGGACACCTCACTGCATTTCTTGAAGAGGTAAATAAACTATTGTAAAAAATGTGAATCCTACCTCCTGCATTGCATTCAAGGAAACTTAAAAGGGAATGTTTATAACTTAACTGCGTTGTTTTTCTATAAGAATCTAGCTTCTCTCTGGGTCTGGAATCTTGGTGCATTCAATATCACTTGGCATTGGTTCAGCTCCATCATGAAAAGTAAATAAATAAATCCCATTTTGGTTGGCAGACTCCATTGCCATCACCTCTTGTCGCTTAAAGGGTTGTGGCTGCCACAAAAAGTGGGTAGAATCGAGGACTGGGTAGCCCCAGTCATGAAGAAGAAGGAGAAGAGGAGGAGGAGGAGGAGTTTGGATCTGATATCCCGCTTTATCACTACCCTAAGGAGTCCCAAAGTGGCTAACATTCTCCTTTCCCTTCCTCCCCCACAACAAACACTCTGTGAGGGGAGTGAGGCTGAGAGACTTCAGAGAAGTGTGACTGGCCCAAGGTCACCCAGCAGCTGCATGTGGAGGAGCAGAGACGCGAACCCAGTTCACCAGATTACGAGTCCACCGCTCTTAACCACTACACCACCACGTGCAGATTTGGGGTCTGTAGGTCCCCTATTTCTGATGGAGGGATTCCTTTCTTTGGAAAAAAAATCCCTTCCATTGCAAGAAGGGAACCTTTGCATGCAGCCCAAGGAGAAATTTCAACAAATGTATGGCCCCAAAATGGTGCAGAGGGTTTAAACTCAGATGGGAAAAAGAAAAACAGCAAAGGACCCCTGGACGGTTCAGTCCATTCAAAGGCAACTATGGGGTTTGGGCACTCACCTTGCTTTCAGGTCAAGGGAGCCGGCGTTTGTCCACAGTTAGTTTTCTAGGTCATGTGGCCAGCATGACTAAACCGCTTCTGGTGCAATGGGACACTGTGACGGAAGCCAGAGCTCACGGAAATGCCGTTTACCTTCCCGCCTCAGCAGTACCTATTTATCTACTTGCACAGGCGTGCTTTCGAACTGCTAGGTTGGCAGAACAAACTCAGATGAGTGTAAGGGCCCTAATACTAGATACACGGGGGCAACACATGTAAATTCAGGGGGCAAAATGCCATTCAGATGCAAAATTTCACCTCCGTTGGACACAAGCAAACATTAGGAAGGGGACATGTTTATGGCAATGTTTGCAAATATATTCAATTGTTATGTTTAGCAGGAAAGTTACACTGAGCAGTATTATTTGTATGCCACTATACTATCAGTGGTTTACAGCAGTGAAACAAAACCATACAATAAAAGCCGTAAAAAGTTAAACGCAGGTTAACCATTGTTTGGAGCATGTCTTCTTAATTGCCTGTACAGGCCTGGCGGACTAGAACAAATTTCAGCAGCTGTTTGAAAGTTAGTACAGAAGGCACCTGCTGAATCTGTGTTGGCAGAGTAGTCCATAGGACTGGGCTGATGACACTAAAGACTCGGATTCTTCTTGCTGTCAAATGAGCCTTTCCAACTTGGGAAATGACCAGTGATGTTCCTGCACATAATCTCAGTGATCAAGCTGGGATATAAGGGTTCAGGCGATCCCTAAAATACCCTGGACCTAAGTTCTTCAGGGCTTTGTAAATTAAATCTGGAACCTTGAACCTGTCCCGGTAGGAAGTGTGCAGCTGTTTTAACATGGCGTCACACATTTTCTTTTTAAAAAAATATTTTTTGTTTTACATATTTAAAATTATAATCCCACCACAACATACCCACAGTTAAAACATTCCTCCTAACCTCTGGACTTCCCACCTTCCCCTCCATAGATTCTGTTATTAAATCTTTTTCTACTGCATCTTTTTTCAATAATTCATGTTTTTTCTAACTCCGCTATGTCCATATTTCTCATTACATTACAAGTGTTATTGCAGTCCTGCTAATGTTTTCAACTGCTTACAGTGGTCTTTAAGGTAAATTATTAATTTTCCCCATTCCTTATTAAAGTTTTGGTCTTTCTGGTTCCTGAGTTTTCTGGTCAGTTTTGCCATTTCGGCATAGTCCACCAACTTGATTTGCCATTCTTCTCTGGTAGGGACTTTGTCTTCCTTCCATCTCTGGGCTGACAATATCTGCGCAGCTGTCGTTCCATACATAAAAAGTCTTTTCTGCTCCCTTGGAATTTCAGCACCTACAATTCCTAATTTTAAAAAATTGGTGTCACACATTTTTGACCAGATGCCTCCATCAGCAACCATCTGGAGCTTCCGAATCACACCCAAGGACAGCCACATGTGGAGCACATTACATTAATCCAGCCTCAAGGTTACCAGCGCATGGACTACAGTGCTCAACCTAACCTTGCCCAGGAACTGCCATAATTGTTGAACCAGATGCAGCTGGTCAAAAGCACTCGTAGCCACAGAGGACACTTGGGCCTCTATTGGCCAGGGTATCTCCAGGAATATCCTTGAGCTACGCACTTGCTCCTTCAGAAGGAGTGCAACCCCATCCAGAGTAGGTAACTTGCCTATTTCCTGAGCACAAGAACCACCCACCCAAAAAGCCTCCGTCTTCCTGAGATTCAAGCACAGTTTGTTGCCCCTTATCCATTAGGGAAGCACCTAATGCTTTATCAGGGTGGGGATAGACCTCTCAACATGCCACAGCCAATTTCTCCTCTCCCCTTCCTTGGCTATGTTGTTGTTTAGTCGTGTCCGACTCTTCGTGACCCCATGGACCAGAGCACGCCAGGCACTCCTGTCTTCCACTGCCTCCTGCAGTTTGATCAAACTCTTGCTGGTATGTTCGAGAACACTATCCAACCATCTCGTCCTCTGTCGTCCCCTTCTCCTTGTGCCCTCCATCTTCCCCAACATAAGGGTCTTTTCCAGGGAGTCTTCTCTTCTCATGAGGTGGCCAAAGTATTGGAGCCTCAGCTTCACGATCTGCCCTTCCAGTGAGTCTCCTCCAGCATCATAATTCAAAAGCATCAATTCTTCGGTGATCAGCCTTCTTTATGGTCTAGCTCTGACTTCCATACATCACTACTGGGAAAACCATGGCTTTAACTATACGGACCTTTGTTGGCAAGGTCCTCCTTCATGGATCACTGCCTTGTCGTGGCGAAGGGGCTTAAATAACTCAGAGAAGCTATGAGCTATGCCATGCAGGGCCACCCAAGACGGACAGGTCATAGTGGAGAGTTTTGACTAAACGTGATCCACCTGGAGCAGGAACCGGCAAGCCACTCCAGTATCCCTGCCAAGAAAATTCCATGGACAAAAACAACAGGCCCATCATGACTAGTAACCATTAAAAGTCTTCTCCAAAAATTTGTCTAATTCTAAAGCCGTCCAAGGTGGTGGCTGCATTTTAATGAGTTGTGTGCTGCCATGAGAGCTTGTGGGCAGAGGAACAGGTTATAGATACTACTAATCAAGGAAATATTGGATGCCGAGAGCCGAGTGAAGAATTGTGATGGTCTTTTGAAGGCTCCACCTCGCACCCATCTGGCTAGCAATCTGCCAGGCTGCACTTTACGACATCTGATTTGCTGAGCACATGGCTCAACAGTTGCTTCATGCCTTGGAGATGGCAAACAGACCCAAGGCTCCCTACCCCCTCAATTGCATTAAATCAAGATCGTTTCCTAAAGAGAGAGAGAGTGACTGACACCATTTGTTAAGAGAGAGAGAGAGACGTTATTCAGAACATTATCTGCTTCGTTCTGCAGGCACGGAAATGCATCCACTTTTAGACTTTTAAAAACTTCTGAACAGAGAGAGAGGGAGGGAGGGAAAATACCCCACGGCGATCTAAAGATTGCACATAAAACTATTAGTATTGAAAACTTAGCCAGCATGGCTTCAGTGAACTTCATTCATTAACATTCTTGCTGGCAAGGTCTCCATATCTCAGCGTTCATTTTATACTTTAATTTGGTTAGTCGGCCTTTGTTTAATCGTCCTATTCAAAAGGGAACAAAAGAGGTTTAGGTGATACAGAAGGGTAATGCACTATATTTTATCTCTCGAAAGCTTGGGCAAACTGGGGAGGTTCTGATACTCTCCGATTCTCTTTTCTCCCCAGGACATTTGGAATCACAAATCAGGCAGCGGATGATAAAGATCCCCACTGTACTTAGCGGCAGACACCTTCCAGAGTGGAGGGGTTTTTTTGGGGGGGGGGAGAAGAGAAAGAAAACACTTTGTCACCCACAGAAATTATATTCTCAGCTCTACAGACTGTTCCAAAGGAAGATTATCTCTGCAAAAGAATGCCTGCGTTACACCTTTGGGTTAAGTGCCTCATGCTCAGCTCTGCACAAATGCCTCTCCATGAAAAAGTTGTGATGGAGAAGTTTGTGGCCTTCTCCCCATGATCTTATGGTGGGTTCAGATGATCACTTTCCCTCCTTTGCAGCAGGAATGGGGAACCAGGTGGCATTGGAGTCAGGGCATTTTGTCATCTAAGGCAAAGAACAAGAATGTGCTGCTTCCAGTTCCGTGGACAAAAGCAGCCCAGACTGGTAGCTCACCCTTCCTTTGACACTAGCGATGGGGCATTCTCCTACAAATACACACCAGAGCAGCAGGCTAGTTTATGGGGTGTGAGACTGTTGGGGTGGCACCCAGAACTCTGCCCACCTCTCACCAGCTGCCTCACTCTGACAAGTGGAAGGGCCAGACCTTCCAGCCAGCATGGCCAATGACCATGGATTTCATTTTTATTTATTAAATTTGCATGCCGCCCTTCATCCGAAGATCACAGGGCGGTTCACAACAGAGGTATAGATAGTCCAATGGCTTCTAAAAGGGCCCCCGATTCCCCATGCAGCTTTTAAAAAAGGATTCGTGGCATGGAAAAAGCGAGGAGAGCAGAGGGTGGTAGCCAACAAAGTAGGGTCCAGTATAAACGGCCTCGGCCCAGTAAACCTGAAGGAGCATCTCCACCCCCATCGTTCTGCCCGGACAATAAGGTCCAGCGCGAGGGCCTTCTGGCTGTTCCCTCGCTGCGAGAAGTGAAGTTACAGGGAACCAGGCAGAGGGCCTTCTCGGTAGTGGCACCCGCCCTGTGGAACGCCCTCCCACCAAATGTCAAAGAGAAAAACAATTACCAGACTTTTAGAAGACATCTGAAGGCAGCCCTCTTTAGGGAAGCTTTTAATGTTTAATAGGTTATTGTATTTTAGTGTTTTGTTGGAAGCCGCCCAGAGTGGCTGGGGAAACCCAGCCAGATGGGCAGGGTATAAATAATAAATTATTATTATTATTATTATTGACATCCAATGTTAGAAGATTCAGGACAGACAGAAGAAAATACTTCTTCAACACAGCGCATGGTTAAACTATGGAACTCTCAGTCTACCATCTAAAACTTTCCTTCAGAAGTTTTAAATGGTAAACTGAGAGGCATCCCTTATCAGAATAGGCTTTGTTTATGTTCTCAGGACATCAATTGCATGAACCATATCCCACTGCATTGTGGGCAGTATGGGCAAGCAATTGATCAACTGACAAAACCCTTACTTGCAAATTTGACCATAGGGTCACGAAGAGTCGGTCACGACTAAATGACTGTAATAAAAATAATTTATTATTTATACCCCGCCCATCTGGCTGGATTTCCCCAGCCACTCTGGGTGGCTTCCAACTGAATATTAAAAACAGTACAGCATCAGACATTAAAAACATCCCTAAAGAGGGCTGCCTTCAGTTGTCTTTTAAAAGTAAAATAGTTGTTTATTGCCTTGACATCTGCTGGGAGGGCGTTCCACAGGGCAGGCGCCACTACCGAGAAGGCCCTCTGTCTGGTTCCCTGTAACCTCACTTCTCGCAATGAGGGAACCGCCAGAAGGCCCTCGGCGCTGGACCTCAGTGTCCGGGCTGAACGATGGGGGTGGAGACGCTCCTTCAGGTATACTGGACCGAGGCTGTTTAGGACTTTAAAAGTCAGCACTAACACTTTGAATTGTGCTCGGAAACTAAACAACAACAACAGTAACAATGGGCATGTTCTACCAGAGGTAGCTGCTAGCGGGGAGAGTGCTCTTGCACCCAGGTCCGGCTTTCATGCTTCCCATAAATATCTGGTTGGACACTGTGGGAAAAGGATGCTGGACTAGATGCGTCATCATTAGTCTAATCCAACCATGGTGAGTCGGGAAGCAAAAGAGAAGGCAAGTTTCACGACATCCGTGGCCATGGAAGTGAGAAGGGCAGGCACTGAGGAGGAGAAGTGGTGGTTTAAAACAACAGCAGATATTTGAATAAAGCAGGGAGGGGGGCGGAGAACTGAAAGGAAAATGGCACCCTGATTTCATGCAGATCGAGGATTGTCATGTGGCTCTACAGATCCTCCAATCCGGGCTGCATTCTGACTTCATGCAAATGCAGAATTATTGTCGTGGTGCTGCAGATCCTCCAACAGGGGCTGTGTGATGACAGCCTTACATTTGTATATATATAGGAAGATACACATCTACATTACACACACACAATCCGTATGTTCACACAGAGAGAAGAAAGTGAGAGAAGCACCAACTGGAAGAGTGATACTGTACATTGTGTTCTTGGGGCAGGGGCTGGTGTACAATTAGCGCAGATCAGAACATCTCATACGCTACATGCCCACAAATTAAATCAGTGGTTTCTGTTCTCTTGCCTGTTCACATCAAGTGTGCTAGTGACATCTTCAAGATAGCCAGGGCTTCTTTTTTTGCAGCCGGAGCTGACAGGAGCTCAGCTCTAGCACTTCTCTTTAAAAAAATATAAAAAAATATTAAGTTTCCCATTTTAACAATCCAATCAAATCACATTTAATGTTCCAAATTATACAAAAGCATATCAAATAGGCCAAATATTCTGCCTAAATTATAATTTTTTTGTTGGGACTTCCCATGCTTCAAGTTTGGGGGTGCTCTGATCATCTCATATCTCTGAAGAAGAAGAGTTTGGATTTGATATCCCGCTTTATCACTACCCCAAGGAGTCTCAAAGTGGCTAACAATCACCTTTCCCTTCTTCCCCCACAACAAACACTGTAAGGTGACTGAGGCTGAGAGACTTCAAAGAAGTGTGACTAGCCCAAGGTCACCCAGCAGCTGCATGTGGAGGAGCGGGGAAGCGAACCCGGTTCACCAGATTACAAGACTACCGCTCTTAACCACTACCACACTGGCTCTGCTGCCTTGAATAGCTCAGGGAAGAAGAAGAAGAAGAGAGTTTGGATTTTATATCCCGCAGGATGTAGATGCCTTATTGTAGCTTTCATCAACCTAATGCGCTGAATGGAGTAACTGTGCCCCTGAAGGACCAGGTGCGCAGGCTGGGAACATGGCCCTCATATTTCTGGCTACTGCCTGCACCTCAGCAACTGTCTCACTCTACCTCATCGTAGGGCCGGCCCTGCATGCATGGCAGATGCACCGCCACAGAACCATAACCCTTGCTAAACTCGAGACATCCATCACTTCCTCTTTCATTGAAGTGGCGCCTCTACATTCTCGGCCCCGGATCCCAGAAACCCAGAAGTAGTAGAAGAAAACATGGAGGAAGAGGAGGAGGAGGTGCATTTTCTCCAGGCACTTGCATCACAATTTCTTCCTTGCATGGGAGATGCTTATCAGCCAATATGTTAATGGTAGCAATTTGTGGTCTTTGGGGAACGAAGAGCACTCTCTGGCAACTGCCAGCTCCATGGAAGACTCTTTAATTAGTAGTTGCATTTGCTTCTAACCTAGATTTAAGAGAGTTGTCCGGATTAGGGAGGGAGCAAGGAAATGGGTTGTAGGCCGTCTTTGCTGAACCAAAGCCAGGATTAAGTCGGTGAAGAAGCTGGGTCAACAAATGGAAGACGTCTCGCTGACTCCACCACTGCTATTATTGGCCCTTCTTCTACCCCATCCAGATGATTTACGAGCTGGCCTCTGGCTCCTCATCACCATCCTTCTTATCTGCTGCAGATTATAAAATGTCTGAGCAGTGATTGCTCATGGATTCAGGTAGTCACGCTACCTGCTCTGCTCCAATCCCTCCACACAAAGTCTAACTTCTCCGGGTAGCATTATGGGTAGCATTACGGTTTGTTCCTAGCTGAAACATAGTTTGTGTCAGTCTAACTGGCTCCAGGGCCGTCTTTACCCAGGGTGCAAGGGGTGCGGGGCAGCTGGACGCTGAACTCTGGGGGGCGCCCGGCGCTGAAGCCGCCTAAGCTCTTAACTACCTACTTGTTATAATAAATAATAATAATGAATTTTTATTTATACCCACCCCTTCCCAGTTCAGAAAACCGGGCTCAGGGCTGCTAACAACAAATTTAAAACAATTGATGCAACAAAAAACAGCATAAAAAATAGTATAAAAAGTGAATAGCAATAAATTCAGAATTCAAAAATCAATTTAGGGAGGAAATCCATCCAACCAGGGCTAGCTGGCTAAATTAGTCCTATTTGGGCCAGCGAGAAGACTGGGGAGAATTAGCTGTGGGATCCCAGAGCGGGTAATCTTCATAAAAAGGGGAGGAGTGGGAATGAAGGGGAATAAAAGATCAGGCTAAGTTCAAATTGAAAGCCAGGCAGAAAAGCTCTGTCTTACAGGCCCTGCAGAAGGAAGTTAAATTGTTATGAAATAATAAATAATTTTGATCAAGCTTGAAAAACAAAATACATATATACCTAGGTATTACCAAAATGTATTGACCTTGTGTGCTTATTTACCAAAGACGCACTGCACCAGCAGCGGTGCTTGTCATTCACAATGGTGACACTTGTCAGACTCAATGATTTGGGGGCACTGGGTGAATTTTTGTACCCCAGCAGCACATGTGCTAAAGACTCCCATGACTGGCTCACATAAGAAGAAGAAGAAGAAGAAGAAGAAGAAGAAGAAGAAGAAGAAGAAGAAGAAGAAGAAGAAGAAGAAGAAGAAGAAGAAGGGGAGGAGGAGGAGTAGGAGTTTGGATTTGATATCCCGCTTTATCACTACCCAAAGGAGTGTCAAAGCGGCTCACATTCTCCTTTCCCTTCCTCCCCCACAACAAACACTCTGTGAGGTGAGTGGGGCTGAGAGACTTCAGAGAAGTGTGACTGGCCCAAGGTCACCCAGCAGCTGCATGTGGAGGAGCGGGGAAGCGTACCCAGTTCACCAGATTACGAGTCCACCGCACTTAACCACTACACCACACTGGCTGGGTATGGGATCTGCTTTGCCTACAGAAAGTCACAGACTGAATTCCTGGCTTCTCCAGATGGGGCTGGAAATGTCCACTGCTTGGAAACCTCCTGAGTGGCTCCCCATCAGTAAATCCAGGGGAGACGCGAACCCGGTTCCCCAGATTACGAGACTACCGCTCTTAACCATTACACCACACTGACTCTCCAGTCTTTGACCCTGTCTTACCTTTGACTCTTGTATGAACGTGACGTGAACAGGAAGGGAGAGGGCTCTTGTGCTTGAATCCTGCTTGTACATTTCCCACAGGCATCTGGTTAAGACCAGTGAGGACAGGAAGTTGGACTAGAAGGGCCATTGGCCTGATCCAGAAGGATCTAACACTCTTATGTATGTACCTTGATGGCATTCTCTGTATTGGTGATTATAATCCATGTAATCATGGCCCTGATCAATGGATAATTGCATGGATCACATGGTGACTCACAGCAAAATACTCGTTTAATCTGTTAATCAAGACTGATAGTTCAATGGGGAAGGACACCTCCCACATCAGCAGCTTCATGTAGCTGCAGAACTTTACAGTTGGAAGCAGGCGCACCCCAACGCAACGTGGTCTGGTGGGAAGGTGCCCCAGGCTGACCAGTACGGCCTGGTTTGCAAATGTAGAAGAGGAAGAAGAAGAGTTTGGATTTGATATCCCGCTTTATCACTACCCTAAGGAGTCTCAAAGCGGCTAACATTCTCCTTTCCCTTCCTCCCCCACAACAAACACTCTGTGAGGTGAGTGGGGCTGAGAGACTTCAGAGAAGTGTGACTGGCCCAAGGTCACCCAGCAGCTGCATGTGGAGGAGCGGAGACGTGAACCCGGTTCCCCAGATTACGAGTCTACCGCTCTTAACCACTACAACACTGGGAGGCGTCCTGGCTAGCCTCTCCTAATGCGACGTTCATCACATACATGCACATAACATCCCACATAGCCAGCCACCCACCCTAATGCTAGGCGCAGCACGGCGCCTGTGGTTTGAAGGGACTGTGAGGGTCATCTAGTCCAACTCCATGCAATGCAGGAACCTCAGCTAGATCATCCATGACAGATGGCCCTCCAACCTCTTCTTACAAGCCTTCAACGAAGCACCACCTCTCGTGGGAGTCTGTTCCACTGATGAACAGCTCTTACCACCAGAAAGATCTTCTTAATACTTAGTTGGTGTTTCCTTTCTTATAATTTGACCCCACTTGGTCCTAGCCTCTGGAGCAAGAGAAAATAAGCTTGCTCCATCCTCCTTTAGCTATTTGAAGATGGCTATCATCTCCAGTGGTGTAGCACGGGTTGCTGGCACCGGGGGCTGGCAAGCCACCAAGAGTGCCAGAGCGCCCTCCCCACCAGACTGCTCTGCCACCTTTCCAGGGCAGGGATCCCCACAGAAGCTAACACCTGTGTGGGGGTGCCTGGTTGCACCCCCTCATAATTTTGTGCCCCCTGCCTCCCCATGCTACGCCACTGATCATGTCTCCTCTTTGCCAGGCTAAACATACCCAATTCCCTCAACCGGTTCTCATAAGGCTTGGTTTCCAGACCCATCCAATTCGTGGAGGGTGACCTTGTGAAGCAAGGAGCCTCCTGTCTACATGGAGGGCAGCTGCAACAGTGATGTGGTTGGAGTTTGCATATTGATTCCTGCAGACATCTCCTGCATGTTAAGTTAAGGGAGATTGCTGCTTCCTATCACATGAAGCTCTTCTGAATTCCAGGGACCCCTCCTCCTCCTCCTCCTCCTCCTCCTCCTCCTCCTCCTCCTCCTCCTCCCTTCAGCCTCCTAATGCTTTGGGCTGCTGAGCCTTGAACGCGAACCCTCAAACTTTTGGCATATATTCACACTGGAAACTGACACTTGGTTCCCTAGCCATTTCTCTTCCTCAGGAGGAATCTGGGAACTGTACTTTGGGGAAGAGGCTTGAAATCTCCAACCAATAATTCTCAACTCCTCCATCAAAGTACATCTTAGTATCTAGTGGAGGAATACAGGAAGTAAGAAGCAAGAACACAGGAAACTGCCTTCTGCCAAGTCAGGTCATTGGTCCATCTAGCCAGGGTTTCAGACAGGGATCGCTCCCAGCCCTACCTGGAGATGCCAGGAACTGAACCTGCTCTACCACTGAGTTATGGAACTTCCCCATAGCATCAGCTTGTCAAGTTTCCAGACTCATATAACCAACATGCTTTAATTAATGCATGAAGGGGTTAAGACCATAGAGTAAGATGTCCTGCCAGGTTTAGCAAGGTCACTCTCTTGCACCTCAGCAGGAAAGGTTGTGAAATCTTTGTTCTCTCTTCTTCCACCATGTGAACCCCATCGCTAAAGAGGTCTGATCACTCTTAGCCCAGAGTGTGTGGCTTAAGCAAGTCAACTTGGTGTTTTTATGGAAATAATTAAGAAACATTTACTGTTTTGAAACCTACCGTATTTTTTGCACCATAACACTCACTTTTTTCCTCCTAGAAAGTAAGGGGAAATGTCTGTGCGTGTTATGGAGGGAATGCCTACGGGTGGCATGCCTACGGATTTTCCTCCTCTAAAAACTATGTGCGTGTTATGGTCGGGTGCGTGTTATAGAGTGAAAAATACGGTAAGTTGTACTGCCTGTCTTTTCTTCTGCAATATGGAAAAGCAATTGAATCTGACCTTTGAAGAGTTTGTAAGTAAACCATTTTTTAACTTACCTGCTAAGGGAAGTGGGGAACTTTGGAAGCAATTTAGAAGGGGATATTTTAAAGGCCTAATAGCCTTTATTTCCATGCTTTGCTGAATGCTTTGTGATTTTAAATCTCTACTGGGACTTTATTATTATTAATTATATGCAATTATGGGCTGCATCAATAGGAGTATAGCATCTAGATCAAGGGAAGTAATAGTGCCACTGTATTCTGCTCTGGTCAGACCTCACCTGGAGTACTGTGTCCAGTTCTGGGCACCACAGTTCAAGAAGGACACTGACAAACTGGAACGTGTCCAGAGGAGGGCAACCAAAATGGTCAAAGGCCTGGAAACAATGCCTTATGAGGAACGGCTAAGGGAGCTGGGCATGTTTAGCCTGGAGAAGAGGAGGTTAAGGGGTGATATGATAGCCATGTTCAAATATATAAAAGGATGTCATATAGAGGAGGGAGAAAGGTTGTTTTCTGCTGCTCCAGAGAAGCGGACATGGAGCAATGGATCCAAACTACAAGAAAGAAGATTCCACCTAAACATTAGGAAGAACTTCCTGACAGTAAGAGCTGTTTGACAGTGGAATTTGCTGCCAAGGAGTGTGGTGGAGTCTCCTTCTTTGGAGGTCTTTAAGCAGAGGCTTGACAACCATATGTCAGGAGTGCTCTGATGGTGTTTCCTGCTTGGCAGGGGGTTGGACTTGATGGCCCTTGTGGTCTATTCCAACTCTATGATTCTATGATTCTAAGTACTTGCCTCAATTCTGGATCTTAGGCATCCAGGGAATTCTTCCTTTTATTATACTCAGTATTTTATCTTTTAACCAAACCAAATAACAAAAACAACAACCAAGTTAACTTTCTGGGGTGGTTTCAAATGGTTAGCTAAGATTCCAAAATTAAGATGAAGTTTTGGGCAAAGATATGTGAGATGTAGGCAGAGAGGGCTTCTTAAAAGGAGCCTCACTCAGGCCTGGGATTCTCTACGGACAAACTTGTTGCTCTAGATCCATGGGCCCAGATCCAAACCCCAGATGTGTTGTGCAAAGAGTGCCTAGGCTGAGTGTGAGTGTACGCTTTCCACCCCCTGACTATTTTAATTCTTTGGGCAATGACAAATCTGCTTATCTCTGCTCAAAGTGCCCTTCATCAACACCCAGCCAAGAGCTGTAACTCAACTTCAGATCAGATAATCTTTCTCACACTTTTACTAGTTCAAGATATACCAGTGTGATGCAAGAGGACAACTAAGTCATCTTCTGAAAATGTATAACAAATATGGGCATCGTACCTGAGCTGGGTCTGTGTAGCCTACAGCCATCTCCTTGCCCCGCCAGCTCACTATGGTTGGAAGGGCTAACCTGGTTCAATTCTTGCCATTTTCAGAGACAGACCCTGCTACCTGAAACAAGGGAGAGCAGTCAATGTTGATAATGATGAGCTAAATATACCAAGGCAGCTTTCTGTGTTTCTAAGGTCTCATTCAGAGATCGAACCCAAGATCCTTTCAGTCAGAGATGCCAGACAGTGGCTGAGACACCACTAGGCTACAGCCAAGGCTAGAGTAAGGTGGTTGGGTGGCCCCTTCCCCTGCAAAGGAACGCATGAAATAAAGCACGACAAAACAAGTCTTGTTAAAGACTAACAAATTTAACATGACCTAATGGTTGGGATGCGGGTGGCGCTGTGGGTTAAACCACAGAACCTAGGACTTGCTAATCAGAAGGTCGGCAGTTCGAATCCCCGCGACAGGGTGAGCTCCCATTGCTCGGTCCCAGCTCCTGCCAACCTAGCAGTTCGAAAGCATGTCAAAGTGCAAGTAGATAAAAAGGTACCAGTCTGGCGGGAAGGTAAATGGTGTTTCCGTGCGCTGCTCTGGTTCGCCAGAAGCGGCTTAGTCCTGCTGGCCACATGACCCGGAAGCTGTACGCCGGCTCCCTCGGCCAATAAAGCGAGATGAGTGCCCCAACCCCATAGTCAGCCACGACTGGACCTAATGGTCAGGGGTCCCTTTACCTTTACCTTTAACCTAATGGTCAGGGGTCCCTTTAACTTTACCTTTTAAGTTTTCACTGGAAAAGTGACTCCCTGGAAAAGACCCTGATGTTGGGAAAGATTGAGGGCACAAGGAGAAGGGAGAAGTGGACGAGAGAGGACGAGATGGTTGGACAGTGTTCTCGAAGCTACCAGCAAGAGTTTGACCAAACTGCGGGAGGCAGTGGAAGACAGGAGTGCCTGGCGTGCTCTGGTCCATGGGGTCACGAAGAGTCGGACACAACTAAATGACTCAACAACAACAGCAAGTTTTCCTGAACAAAAACAAACAAAAGGACTCTGAGCACGTGCAGATTCACAGCTCTCAGATAAACTTTTGTTTATTGTCTACCTTGATTAAGAAGGGGTTCATCTGAAATCAGGTATTCCAAATAAATTATTTTCTGCAAACATGGTTGCACAATAAATATGGGTTGATGTGACAGAATTCCCACCAAGTGGCAAATGCAAGTGTGAAAGCTTTTCAAAGAGGGGCAGTCCTAAGTTTGTGACTTAACTTTTTCATAAATGCCATGTGCTATACTTGGTGATATTATATGACTATATACCCTACTATACCTTCCAAGAAAGCCTCGGCTGCAATCCTGAATTCACTCACCTTAGGGTTGCCATATTTCAAAATGTGAAAATTCGGACACCAAAGTTGCTGAGTGTTGTTGTTTTTTAGTTTTGAGCTTTTGGGGGCAAAAGTTGCCATTTTTAGCTATTTTTAAGGGAAAGTAGCAAAAGCAACACAGGTTTTCACAGACATTTTGCTGATTTCCACCCAGACACTTCTTCTGACTGCAGTATTCAGGGTATGTCCGGGAAATTCCAGACATATGGTAACCCTAACTCACCTAGGAGTAAGCCCCATTAAATACAAAGAGGCTTACTTCTGAATAGACATGTGCCCCATTGTGTTGAAAGTTAACTATATACCTTGAATTCTTGATGAGTGTCCAGACTTCAGCTTCTACACAGCAGGAAACATACCTGCACCTCTTTGCCAAGTTCTAACCTTTTTCTCATTTGTCATTTGGTGGAAAGTCTTTAACACCCATCCACATTTATTGTGCAATGAAAATAATGTGCAGGGAGTACCTGAACTCGAAGGAAGGAAGGAAGGAAGGAAGGAAGGAAGGAAGGAAGGAAGGAAGGAAGGAAAGAAAGAAAGAAAGAAAGAAAGAAAGAAAGAAAGAAAGAAAGGAGGGAGGGAGGGAGGGAGGGAGGGAGGGAGGGAGGGAGGGAGGGAGGGAGGGAGGGAGGAAGGAAGGAAGGAAGGTAGGAAGGAAGGAAGGAAGGAAGGAAGGAAGGAAGGAAGGAAGGAAACTATGGGGGAAACAGCAGCATTTTAGTACCCCAGGATTGCTATATAGCCTGTTGGCCAAACAACTCACTTCTCAGTCACAGCCCTGACTTCACTAAAGGAGCAGCCAGGCTGGTTCATCTAACAGATATCACTTAGAAGATTACCTACACATTTTGCTTCATAACTTTTCTTCTTGGAAACCTAGAGACTTTTAATTTTTTTAAAAATGAATGTTCAGAGTCTTGGGGCTCTTGAAGTCAAACCGAGGCAAACTCTGGCGCAACTGCTGCAGATATAACCATTACAATCCAGTCCTCAATGTAGCTCTATGGTACAGAATCTCAGACCCTCCAAAGGTCCCTATTTTCCAGGGACAGGTCAGGCCCAGATTTACAGAAGCTGTCCCAGTTTCTGATCTGATCCCGGAATGTCCCGTTTGTTTCCTTGTTGTTGTTTAGTCGTTTAGTCGTGTCTGACTCTTCATGACCCCATGAACCAGAGCACGCCAGGCACTCCTGTCTTCCACTGCCTCCCGCAGTTTGGTCAAACTCATGCTGGTAGCGTCGAGAACACTGTCCAACCATCTCGTCCTCCGTTGTCCCCTTCTCCTTGTGCCCTCAATCTTTCTCAACATCTGGGTCTTTTCTAGGGAGTCTTCAGCGATCAGCCTTCTTTATGGTCCAGCTCTCACTTCCATACATCACTGCTGGCGAAACCATAGCTTTAACTATATGGACCTTTGTTTCCTTAGGACGTCCCTATTTTCATCAGATAAATGTTGGAGGGTATGGAGTGATGTGACCTCTGAACTATAGAACCTATAGAAGACATCTGAAGGCAGTCCTGTAAAGGGAAGCTTTTTTTAGTGTTTTATTTTGCTTTTTTATACATTGGAAGCTGCCCAGAGTGGCTGTGGCAACCCAGTCAGGTGTGTGTGGGGGTGGTGGTGGTGGTTATAAATAATAAAATTATGATGATGATGGAATAAGACATCCCTATTTTCATTGGAGAGATGTTTGGATTTGAAGAAGAGTTTGGATTTGATATCCCGCTTTATCACTACCTGGAGGAGTCTCAAAGCGGCTAACATTCGCCTTTCCCTTCCTCCCCCACAACAAACACTCTGTGGGGTGAGTGGGGCTGAGAGACTTCAAAGAAGTGTGACTGGCCCAAGGTCACCCAGCAGCTGCATGTGGAGGAGCAGGGAAGTGAACCCAGTTCACCAGATTACGAGTCCACTGCTCTTAACCACTACACCACGCTGGCTGGGTATGGTATCTGCTTTGCCTACAGAAAGTCACAGACTGAATTCCTGGCATCTCCAGGTGGGGCGGGGAATGTCCACTGCTTGGAAACCTCCTGAGTGGCTCCCCATCAGGAAATCCAGAGCTGTTCCTGGAAAACAGGGACACTTGGAGGGCCTGAGAGTGTTTCAGAGCATGAGACTGGCAACACTAGATTTCCGACTCAGGCCTGTGTCTCACGGTGAGACAGTGCTCCCCAGCGATTGAGCTGGAATATCAGAGCTCGTTTTCATTATTATTTATTAAAATTGTACACCGCCCTTCATCGCTGGATCTCAGGGCAGCCCACAACATAGAATTACAATATAAAAACCACAATATAAATAATAAAAATAAGAATGACAACGAGCCAATTATCCCCCACCCTCCCACAACAAATTTAAAAGGACATTGGATGTCAAGCAGCCAAAGACCTGGTTGAAGAGCAACATTTTCGCCTGGCACCTAAAGGTATGTAATGAAGGCACTAGGCGAACCTCCTTGGGGAGAGGATTCCACAGATGGGGAGCCACTGCAGAGAAGGCCCTGTTCTCGTGTTGCCGCCCTCCGGACCTCTCATGGAGGAGGCACATGAAGAAGGACCTCAAAAGATGATCTCAGGGTCCAGGTAGTTTCATATGGAGAGAGGCAGTCCTTGGGATAATGCGGTCCTGAGTCATTTAAGGCTTCATAGGTCAAAACTAGCACTTTGATTTGGGCCTGGAAACTAATTGACAGCCAGTTCAGTTGGACTAGGATTGGTGTAATATCCTCAAACCATCTTGCCACCGAATTCTACACTAGCTGAAGTTTCTGAGCCATCTTCAGAGGCAGCCCTACAGAATGGTGGTAATAATAATAATAATAATAATAATAATAATAATAATAATAATAATAGACTATAAGGGCTCAGGCGGTCTTTAAACTCTGTGTGCTACCCAAGCAGAGCAGGAGAAAACAGCCACAGGGATTTTCCCCACCCACCTTAACATTGGTTTTCCGGATGGTAGTTGAGCGGAAAATACTCATGCAATCCACCCACGCCCAAGCCGTTGCAGTATCCGCAGCCACACATCACAACCACGCGGGACTGCAGTGCAGGGATTGTCCCTTCACGGCTGGGGGTGAGTGAAGGGTGCCTAAGCGAATTGCCATCTGTACATATTGTGGCAGTGAGTTCCCTAGGCCTGAGCTGTGTCCCATTCGATTCTGTTGCCTGCCTTGAAGCTCCCACATAAAGCAACGGGATTGTGATTGATTTGCGTGTTTGAGATATTTGGCTGCTGTCGGTTACTCAGCTACCTGGTCAGAAGCATAGCTGTCAACTTTTCCCTTTTCTTGCAAGGAATCCTATTCGGAATAAGGGAATTTCCCTTTAAAAAAGGGAAATGTTGGCAGCTATGGTCGGAAGACCCACACTGAACACAGTGGGACTTGCTTCTGTGTGCATTTTTATTAATATATCCAGAGCATTTCAATCTTCCCGAAAGTTTTGCTCTGAACTGATCACGTGCAGAGAACTTTTCTCCCCTTTTGTTCTTTCCATCACTTGGTTTGTTTCAGCTTTTCTCTCCCCCCTCTTCCTCTGGGTTACCCCTTCCCACATGAAATTAGACTGAGGGCCACATGCAGTCCTCAGGCTGCAGGTTGCTCACCCCGATTTAAACAATAAAAGTACTGATAGTCAGAAGCATTCCTCAGCCCAGTATACCTGAAGGAGCGTCTCCACCCCCATCGTTCTGCCCGAACGCTGAGGTCCAACGCCGAGGGCCTTGTGACGGTTCCCTCGCTGTGAGAAGCAAAGCTACAGAGAACCAGCCAGAGGGCCTTCTCGGTAGTGGCACCTGCCCTGTGGAACGCCCTCCCATCAGATGTCAAAGAGATAAACAACTACCTGACATTTAGAAGACATCTGAAAGCAGCCCTGTTCAGGGAAGCAGCCAATCAGGCTTCTGGAGGAGGTGAATCCGCAACCTGATTGGCTTACAGGAGCAGCCCAGAATTAGCCAATCACGTTGGGCCCATTGTGTAAATAATGCATATATAGCTAAATGTTTTGGGGAAAGTTTCATTCGTTGCTACTATCAGCTGAATAAAGAGCATGAAATTCACACTTGACTCTGAGTATATTTCATGCCCCAAGGAGGCTGCTAACACAGCAGTTTGGCTTCACCCGCAGAGGAGCACTCCATTGTCTCTTGAGACAAACGGATGCCCACAACAGCCTAGATGTTTAGAAAGCTGTGGTAGTTTTAGTTTGATTTAGTTTTTTAACATGTGTATATGTTTTAAAGTATGGTTGTGACTTTTTCTTGTTGTTACTGCTTTATCTTTTGAGGGTGTGTGGTGTTTTTTTTGCAATCAAGCAGAGTATAAATTATATGCAAAGAAATAAAGAGATAAACAATTCCAAGCATTGTGCCATTTTTCAATCTGAGACTGTCTCTGTAACTCGAGAGATAAACTTTAAGAGATAAACATACATAAAGGGTAGTGCCTACACCTTAAGACTGTTTTTCCTGATTTCCAGGCCTCATTAATCAGCAGAGGAAATCATTTTCCCACAATGCAGGCCCTGGTTTGTTTTATAATATATAATGATAATATATGATGATAGACCATTAGAAGCTGTGAGCATTCCGGACTGTAACGTCCTCTCGCTTTTTCCACCCGTAAATCATCAGTACATCCGACAGGCTCTCCTGATAGCAGCTTGATCCCCACATCAACTCCTCTAGCTCTGATATTCCATTCATGCTGTTGTCTCTTGCATGGACGGATGTGGAATGTCTAGCAATGACCCCAAGTCTGGAGGGATTTTCTGCAAGTTGATTTAATATATGCGTTCCCCTTTCCCAAAAACAGTTCTGAGCTCAAAGGCGGTGAGGGGGGATGTCACGAGAATAATAGCAAGGGGAAAACAAAAAACGTTACAATCACTCGGATCAAAAACGCAATAATGTATAGATAAGTCAAAAGAGCAGATTTGGCAAACGATGAATGTGATTTGAGGCAAACTCGTAGCGATTCGAAGTACAGTGGTACTCAAATGCCTTGGTTCCCAAACGCTGAAAACCCGGAAGTAAGCGTCCCGGTTTTCGAACGTTTTTCAGAAGCCAAACATCTGATGCGCCTGTCAGCTGTTGTTTCTGGGGCACCTGCACCAATCAGAAGCTGCGCCTTGGTTTTTGAACATTTCAGAAGTCAAACGGACTTCCGGAACGGATTAAGTTTGGCACTTTTGTCTTTGCTATTTATTTTGCATTTTTGTTTTTGCAGTTTTTTCAGTTTATTTGTTTTTGTGACTGTGTGAAACCCAGTTCAGCTACTGATTGATTGATTGATTGATTGATTGTGTGACTGTGGAAATGGATAAAAGCCCGCCATCCAAACAATGACTAACATCAGTGCAGGTAAGAAAAAAAATAATTTTAATTTTTATCATCTACAATACTGTCTTATTTATTTTTTAGTACAGTACATTGATTATTGCTTTCATTTTATGGATCAATGGTATCGTTAGATCACGCTTCCTCAACCTCAGCTCTCCAGATGTTTTTGGCTATAACTCCCATGATCCCTAGCTAGCAGGACCAGTGGTCAGGGATGATGGGAATTGTAGTCTCAAAACATCTGGAGGGCTGAGGTTGAGGAAGCCTGCGTTAGATAGTAAAATTCATGTTAAATTGCTGTTTTAGGGGTTGTTTTTAGAAGTCTGGAACGGATTAATCCATTTTGCATTACTTTCTATGGGAAAGTGTGCCTTGGTTTTGGAATGCTTTGGTTTTGGAACAGACTTCGGAATGGATAATGTTTGAGAACCAAGGTACCACTGTATCAGAAATGGATGCTGTGGCAACTGTAGTTTGGCCTGGGTGGCTTGGAATTGTCCTTCTGTGAGAGGTAGGCTACAGCAGCGCCCGGAATTTTTTGAGGAGGGAAATGCACTTTGCATGTGCTTTAAAGGCCCCGTCCATGCCTTAAAGCACTTTAAACATTCCCTGCTTTCTCCAAAGGATTCTGGGAGCTGTAGTTTGCTAAGAGTGCTGAGAATTGTTGGGACACCCTCTAATCCCCTCCAAGAGTTACAGCTCCCAGAATGAATCCCTCCTTCCAGGGAACTCTGAGAATTGTAGCTCTGGGAGGAGAATAGGAAAGTTTCCTGAACAACTCCTGGCACCTTTAACAAACCACAGCTCCCAGAATTTTTTCACGGAGAGCCATGACTGTTTAAAAAAAGGGATGCCAGTGGTGCTGTGGTATAAATCACTTAGCCTTGGGCTTGCTGGAAGGTCAGCGGTTCGAATCCCCGCAATGGGGTGAGCTCCCGTTGTTCGGTTCCAGCTCCTTGCAACCTAACAGTTCGAAATCACGTCAGAGTGCAAGTAGATAAATAGGTACCACTCCGGCGGGAAGGTAAACAGCGTTTCTGTGTGCTGCTCTGGTTTCTGTGTTCCGTTGAGCCAGAAGCCGCTTAGTCATGCTGGCCACATGATGTGGAAAAACCGTCTGCGGACAAACGTCGGCTCCCTTGGCCAGTAAAGCGAGATGAGCACTGCAACCCCAGAGTCGTTCACGACTGGACTTATCTGTCAGGGGTCCTTTACCTTTACGACTGTTTAGGGACGCGGGTGGCGCTGTGGGTAAAATCCTCAGCGCCTAGGGCTTGCCGATCGAAAGGTCGGCGGTTCGAATCCCCGCGGCGGGGTGCGCTCCTGTTGCTCGGTCCCAGCGCCTGCCAACCTAGCAGTTCGAAAGCACCCCCAGGTGCAAGTAGATAAATAGGGACCGCTTACTGGCGGGAAGGTAAACGGCGTTTCCGTGTGCGGCTCTGGCTTGCCAGAGCAGCGATGTCACGCTGGCCACGTGACCCGGAAGTGTCTCCGGACAGCGCTGGCCCCCGGCCTCTTGAGTCAGATGGGCGCACAACCCTAGAGTCTGTCAAGACTGGCCCGTACGGGCAGGGGTACCTTATGACTGTTTAAAGTAGTATTACAGCACTTTAATGATAGTGTGTGTGTGTGTGTGTGTGTGTGTGTGTGTGTGTGTGTGTGTGTCATCCTCCGTTTGATGGTGCAATGTTCCATTTCTCCTAAGGGAACAGTCTCCACTGGTTTTTAGTTATGCAAACTTCAGGTTCACCCAAGTTTCCTGATTCTTTCCTGCTGTAGGTGATGCCTGAAAGCTGGAAACAGAGGGGATTGCTATACCTTCCTCTATGAATTTATAGAAGCATTTCTGGAAAAGGCACTGTGGTCATTACAGACCCTCCAAGTGTCCCTATTTTCCAGGGACAGTCCAAGATTTACAGCAGCCATCCCGGTTTCTGATTTGATCCCAGAATGTCCCGCTTTTCTTTGGAAGATCCTATTTTCATTGGAGAAATGATGGAGAGTATGGAGTTATGTAACCCCTGAGCCAAGTAACCATCTTTAGAAGACATCTGAAGGCAGCTCAGTATGGGGAAGTTTTTAATGTTTAATGTTTTATTGTGTTTTTGTATATCCTGGAAGCTTCCCAGAGTGGCTGGGGCAACCTAGTCAGATGAATGGGGTATAAATAATAAAATTATTGTTGTTGTTGTTGTTATGGAATAAAGGTAAAGGTAAACGGATCCCTGCCCATTAAGTCCAGTCGTGGCCGACTCTGGGGTTTGTGGCGCTCATCTCGCTTTACTGGCCGAGGGAGTCGGCGTACAGCTTCCGGGTCATGTGGCCAGCATGACTAAGCCGCTTCTGGAGAACCAGAGCAGCACGCGGAGACGCCGTTTACCTTCCCGCCGGAGCGGTACCTATTTATCTACTTGCACTTTGATGTGCTTTCAAACTGCTAGGTTGGCAGGAGCAGGGACCGAGCAACGGGAGCTCACCTCGTCGCGGGGATTCGAACCACCGACCTTCTGATCGGCAAGTCCTAGACTCTGTGGTTTAACCCACAGCACCACCTGCGTCCCTTACTATTATGGAATAGGACATCCCTATTTCATCAGAGAAATGGTGGAGGGTATGCCATTACTGGGTAGTTCTGGTTTTGACCTTTCAAACCCTAAATGGTCCTGGGTACTTGAAAGGTTTCATCGCAAGAGTTCAGAGCTAAGTTTGATTGAAAGAGATGTCATAAGATGCATGATCATAGTCCCTTTGAAACTGCTTTCTTAGCAGTGAGGTTTTCCAATTTTAGTCATCCTCTCCCCAACTTAGCTGGCTTCCTGGTTTCTCTTTTAATTATTGCTGACTTTAAAGTTGATATGGGTGAGTTTCTAAAAATGAGCTGCGATCTTAATCAATGTTAGCTGCTTCAAAGCCAAGGGGTGTTATCCAATTAAGTTATAGTCAGGGCATGGAAAAATAATAGCTTTACGTTACTCCAGTCCATTGATTTTGGTGGGTCTACTCTGAGTATATGATTAACACCGAACCTCTCTCTTTATTTATTTACATTTTTATAAACCCACACTTTGGCAGGAAATATAACAAGCTGGGATTAAGTGTAAAAGCAGAGGGTTAAACATACCCATGGCATATTAAAGAAAAACTGGTTGGGGGGGGGGGAAAATGTCGCATTTCAAAAGCCAACTTAACGATACAAGTTTTTGGGCGGAGATCCTAAAAGAGATGCTTAAGTTGTTTATGTATCCTGCTACAATCAGAATCCTGTATGTGCAGAAGTGGAAGGAAGAAGAAGTCTCAATGAAAGAAGAATGGACTATGCAGTTAATGGACTATGCAGAGATGGCAAAGTTGAAAGCAAAAAGAAGAGATCAAGAAGATGAGAACTTTGTCAAAGAGGGGAGGTTCTTTTCAGACTCCTTGAGAATAAACTATAGGCAAATGAAATCATGAGCAGGATTTGAATAATAGGCAAGGGAAGGGGAATAAATGAATGATTGAAATAAAAGTTGTAATAGAAAATAGAAAATAAACGGCAGTTATGGCCACAGATAAAAGGAATACAACAGGTACATCACAGACGTAAGGAAGGGAAGTCAAAATGTAAGAAAATACAGTGGTACCTCAGGTTAAGTACTTAATTCGTTTCCGGAGGTCTGTTCTTAACCTGAAACTGTTCTTAACCTGAAGACCATTTTAGCTAATGGGGGCCTCCTGCTGCCGCCGCGCCGCCAGAGCAAGATTTCTGTTCTCATCCTGAAGCAAAGTTCTTAACCCGAGATACTATTTCTGGGTTAGCGGAGTCTGTAACCTGAAGTGTCTGTAACCTGAAGCGTGTGTAACCTGAGGTATGTAACCTGAGTTTTTTCGCTCATTCTCTCAAGCCCCCCTTTTTATTTCACTAGTCCCATAAACAGGAGACTGTCTGATACACACACACACACAAAACTTTTCAGATCCATACATTTCACTGATTTTACAATCATTTTGGCATTTTAAAACTTGACTGCCTTCCCCCTCTTTCTGCGGTTCCTTAAATTTATTTTTAATATCTTCTGCATACCCAAAGTCACTTAACTTACTCATTTATTTATCTTCTTTAAATGTATACTCTTATGTAACCGCAGGTTATTACAATAATCCTGCCAGTTTTTTTATCTGTTTACAATTTATCTGTAAATATTAAATAAACCATTTCCATTCCACAAGTTTCTGTATCCATTCTTCCTTTGCCAGAACTTCTGCTTCTTTCCATTTCGGGGCAAGTAACATTCTTGCCTCTGTATTCGCAGGGGGACTTGTCCACTTTGAGATTCTCAATAACATGCAGTGGTACCTCAGGTTACAGACGCTTCAGGATACAGACTCCGCTAACCCAGAAATAGTACCTTGGGTTAAGAACTTTGCTTCAGGATGAGAACAGAAATCACATGGCGGCAGCAGTGGGAGGCCCCATTAGCTAAAGTGGTACCTCAGGTTAAGAACAGTTTCAGGTTAAGAATGGACCTCCAGAACAAATTAAGTTCTTAACCCGAGGTACCACTGTACTCCGATCAAAGTACAGTGGTACCTCGGGTTACATATGCTTCAGGTTACAGACTCCGCTAACCCAGAAATAGTTCTTCAGGTTAAGAACTTTGCTTCAGGATGAGAACAGAAATCGTGCTCTGGCGGCGCAACAGCAGCAGGAGGCCCCATTTGCTAAAGTGGTGCTTCAGGTTAAGCACAGTTTCAGGTTAAGAACAGACCTCCGGAACGAATTAAGTACTTAACCTGAGGTACCACTGTAACTGTGCTGGCACAATGCACACAGGTGTGTGATGAACTGGGAACATGTGATCCACCTCTGGCATCAAAGGACCAAGAATCCGTCCTGGTACAAGGCACCTTCTTATGATTTAATCATGCTCCTATGGTTTAATTGATCATCCCTTTCAACAGCATGTTCAACAGCTACCCAACGCACGAGACGGACCACAACATTGTTTGCAAAAGTTAAAGAAATCTGGGGAGCTTTTGGGAAGAGAAGGGAATATATGGCAGCTATATCAACAAATCCTCTGCACTAATTGATGGGCCTCTCTATACATCATCCTGGATAAAGGGCCCTCGCACAGTAAATGCTGATGTTTCGAGCCGCCCAATAGCATTTTGTTAACAAGTAGATAACGGAGGAGCAAGACATGTTTGTTTAGCTGCTTATAGATAAACCCCGCCGTGTCTTTGTTAAGTTCCCCTCCCCCACCCCATGACTGATGGCAAATGCCGAATGCAATAAATAATACTCTGGAGCCCTGATTGGCCATCTGACTGTAGAGCATCAGATGCAACAGGGAATCTGCCGGAGAAACAGCCATGCATGATCACAGCGCTTTTCCTTTCCTTGTGATCATCAAGGTAACAATAATAGGTCCAAAATAAATGCCAGGCAGAAAAAAGCCTTCGGTGCGACACCAGGAAAAGGTGACCGAGTGGAAACGTGATTACAGTGGTTCCATACCCACCAACATTTCTCCGATGAAAATATCGACATCCTAAGGAAAAGCGGGACATTCCGGTATCAAATCAAATCATTTTGTCCCTGCAAAATAAGAATTGTTTTGAAAATGAGAAATATTTTGGGGCGTGCCAAACTTTGTCCTTGCTTAGGGTGCCATATTGCCAAAGTCCACCTCTGTCAGCCATTCATTCACATGGGAGAAAATGGGTCTGATTTATACAAGACACTGGTGCTTAAAGACTATCAGAATTTCAGACTTATTTTTCTCAGGGCGTCCAATGGAAGGAGCAAAACTCTAGGCGGAGGAGCCAGCACCAAGGGAGCGGGCTATTTTCTGCTCAGTCTGAGAGGAATTGCTATTAGTTCCACCCTATGATCATCCGGCTCCAGCCCTGGGGCAATAGGAGCAGTCAGACTGCAGTCATAAACCCTCTGCTCTGAACCAGCTGGGTTCCGCCCCTTGACCTGACAAGTCCCACCTACTAACTCCCAAGCCGCACCCCCTGAGTCTCCAATTCTAAATCTCAGGGAGAACTGGTGACCCCACCATCGTGGAATTCTGGGCCATGGTCTCAAAGCATTGGTTGGGACAGGGATGGAGACCCTCTTGTTGCACTCCAACTCCCATCAGCCCCAATCAACATGGCCCATGTTGGGCCTTCTCGGTAGTGGTGCCCGCCCTGTGGAACGCCCTCCCATCAGATGTCAAAGAAATAAACAACCACAGTCATACCTTGGAAGTTGAATGGAATCCGTTCAACTTCCAAAACTTTATGAAACCAAAGCGCGGCTTCAGATTGGCTGCAGGAAGCTTCTGCAACCAATCAGAAGCCATGGAAGCCCCGTCGGACGTTCGGCTTCCAAAAATAGTTCGGGAGCCAAAACGTTTGAGAACTAAGCTGTTCAAAAACCAAGGTATGACTGTATCTGACTTTTAGAAGACATCTGAAGGCAGCCCTGTTTAGGGAAGTTTTTAATGTTTGATGTTTTATCGTGTTTTTAATATTCTGTTGGGAGCCGCCCAGAGTGGCTGGGGAAACCCAGCCAGATGGGGCGGGGTATGAATAACAAATTATTATCATTATTATCATTAATATCATCATCATCATCATTTCATCTACAGAGCCGCACCCAACCCATTAGGTGGTGACTCTTATGCCTTAAATGGACTCCATCTTTTCTGGCATCCTGTTGTTGGCATCTGTCTATCTTGAGAGACAATGGAGTAAGCCTCCAGGGGTGAAGTCAAACCGTTGCATTAGCAGCCGGAAGTGACCTCTCCAGGCGGCACAAGCCTGGGCAGTGTGCATGGAGGACCTGAGCTGCCCAGATGACAATACACCTCTCTTGGCCTCATTGACATGGTCCAAAGGAAAGCATTGCAACATATTTGCACCAGCTTGGCTGCAGGAGTTGCCAGATAACACCCATTATAATCAGATATTAAGGCGGATATCGGTTTTTTTTTGGATGGGAAAGCTAATATATTAATCCTTCCCTTCAAGCAACATGGTTCGTGCCATTCAAAAGTCCGGCTCCCTTTCATGCCCTACATCGATTTCTTGAACATTTTAATTTCCTTGTTTTTATTTATTTTGGGGGCTTTTTAAACTTCCTCACCGAACCGAAGGGACAAAAGGCAAACCAAAATCACTGATGTGAAGCCTGCCTGTGTAAACATGCTCTGCCCAGGCTCCAGGTTCTCGATTTGGCCTTATTTTTATTATTATTTTGTATGTGTATGCAATTCAGGAACAATATTATCTGCCTCCGTTATTGCGGCCTGCGTTGCTGGGTGGGGGGCCCCTCCCTTCTCATTCACAGATATATATATGCAAGTGCCAAACTAGCATCTCAGTTAAGAAAAGAGGTTGGGGTGGGGTGGGCAGAGGAGGGACGGACAGAGGGAAACAAAGAATAAAAGTTTAATAAACGTGTGCTGTGCTGGGGATGACTTTCCTGCGACCTTTGTTGCAAATGGTCTATGCAGGCGGAATAATGGTCTCCTTGCAGAGAGGGAAATGGCTTAGCGCTATCATGGTTGCCTCGGTAACCATCAGAGTTTCCATCTAGCAGAGAGAAATGAGTTATGAAAAGGCTTGAGTGAGGAAGGGATTAACACATGATCCCAGGGACAGCATGTCAATCAAAATCAGCGGAGAAATTACACTGCTGTATTTGAGAAATTTCTCCGGAAAGGCTCCCTTAGTGGGATACAGAATATATGTATATATTATACACACACATTGGTCGGAGGCGTATTTGTAGGCGGCTGCATCTATCTGTGTCCTCTCTGATGTGATATATGGGATCCGTCCTCCTGTCTGTTGCTCTTGATATATGTAGAAATATTATTACTGCATCATGATATGCCAGAATTTTTTTCTTCTGTTGCGTTTTGTTCCGTCTATTTGGCTTTCAATGTTCAACAAGCTGCTGGCACTATATATATATATATATTTGTAAGATGCTTAGAGTTTTATATATATTGGTAAAAAGCGATGAATAAATGCAATAAATGCATTGAATGAATGAATGAATTTAATAAATGAAAAAGCGATGAATAAAAGCAATAAATAGAAATACATTTTTTGTTTGTGGATGTTGAGTTTTGTTTTTTTTAAAGAAAGTGATGAATAAATGCAATAAAGAGAAATATGTGTTTTGTGCTTCTCAGATTGGGGGTGGTGGTGGTAGAAAATGATTTTTGAAAAGGAAATAGAAGAGGATACCAGCCATTATGGTAAAGGGACCCCTGACCATTAGGTCCAGTTCTGGCCGACTCTGGGGTTGTGGCGCTCATCTCGCTTTATTGGCCGAGGAAGCCGGTGTACAGCTTCCGGGTCATGTGGCCAGAATGACTAAGCCGCTTCTGGTGAACCAGAGCGGTGCACGGAAACGCCGTTTACCTTCCTGCTAGAGCAGTACCTATTTATCTACTTGCTGTAGGGGATGTCTTATCCCATGTTGATGGCCTTTCAGCTGATTCCCTGGTGGCCTGCAGGAATGCAGAGTTAACACCAAGAAGAACTGTTTGACAGTGGGATGGTCTCCCTTGGGAGTTTGTGGACCAGTGTGGTGTAGTGGTTAAGAGTGGTGGACTCGTAATTTGGTGAACCAGGTTCGCTTCCCCGCTCCTCCACATGCAGCTGCTGGGTGACCTTGGGCCAGTCACACTTCTCTGAAGTCTCTCAGCCCCACTCACCTCACAGAGTGTTTGTTGTGGGGGAGGAAGGGAAAGGAGAATGTTAGCCGCTTTGAGACTCCTTCAGGTAGTGATAAAGCGGGGTATCAAATCCAAACTCTTCTTCTCTCCTTCCTTGGAGGTTTTGAAGCAGAGGTTAGATGACCATCTGTCATGGATACTTTAGCTGAGATTCCTGCATCCTGCATGGAGGTGGAGTAGATGACCCTCAGGATTCCTTCCAACTCTATGAGTCTATTGGTCCATCTAGCTCAGGCTTCCTCAACCTCGGCCCTCCAGATGTTTTTGGCCTACAACTCCCATGATCCCTAGCTAGAAGGACCAGTGGTCAGGGATGATGGGAATTGTAGTCTCAAAACATCTGGAGGGCTGAATTTGAGGAAGCCTGATCTAGCTCAATACTGTCTACACTGGACGGCAGCTGCTCTCCAGGACTGCAGGCGGCATTCTCTCCCAGCCATACCTGGAGATGTCGCAACTGAGTGGTAGAGTGGCTGCCTTGAAAGCCTAATGTCCCAATGGCATCTTCAGATAGGATGGTTAGTAACAATGATAATTTATTATTTGTACCTCGCCCATCTGGCTGGGTTTCCCCAGCCACTCTGGGCGGCTTCCAACAAAGATTAAAAATGCATTAAAATGTCACACATTAAAAACTTCCCTGAACAGGGCTGCCTTCAGATGTCTTCTAAATGTCAGGTAATTGTTTATCTCTTTGACATCTGGTGGGAGGGCGTTCCACAGGGCGGGTGCCACTACCGGGAAGGCCCTCTGCCTGGTTTCCTGTAGCTTTGCTTCTCACAGTGAGGGAACCGCCAGAAGGCCCTCGGCGCTGGACCTCAGTGTCCGGGCTGAAGCTGTACGCCAGCTCCCTCAGCCAATAAAGCGAGATGTGCGCCGCAACCCCAGAGTTGGCCACGACTGGACCTAATGTTCTGGGGTCCTTTTACTACTCTCTGGAAGCCATTTGGATCCATTTAGTGGCAAGGGTGGATCATTTGAATCGGCCCTACCTCTCTGAGGAGGGGAAGGCTCACAGAGAAGTCTAGCTGCACCAAGAAGTGATCTGGCCATGCCACTTTTTTTGTTGTAGTGGAACCACTTTTGGTCAGATCACCAACTTCCATAGAGGTGAACACCAGATCTAAGGCATGACTACGGCTAGGAGTTGGGCCAAACTTATTTGGGGACAACCCCATGGAGGCCATGCTTTCCACAAAGTATTCAGGCCGAGGGAGCCGGCGTTTGTCCACAGACAGCTTTCCAGGTCATGTGGCCAGCATGACTAAACCGCTTCTGGCGCAATAGGACACCATGACGGAGACCAGAGCCCACAGAAATGCTGTTTACCTTCCAGCTGCAGTGGTACCTACTTATCTACTTGTACTGGCATGCTTTCAAACTGCTAGGTTGGCAGGAGCTGGGACAGAGCAATGGGAGCTCACTCTGTTGCAGGGATTCGAACCGCCGACCTTCCAATCGGCAAGCCCAAGAGGCTCAGGGGTTTATACTACAGCGCCGGACCATCAGACTAGGAGTCCCCCCCCTTCTTGCAATAGTGTATCAGAGATGTGCAATGTAATCGTATACATCCCTCTGGTTCATAGGGTTTACATCTGGGTAAGCCATGCATCGCAACCCTTAAAGGTTTTACTCAGAAGTAAGTCATATTGGTTTCGGTGGCATTTACTCCCTAGTAAGAGTAAGCCTTAGCCTCCTTCATGCTGCCATGGTCAAATGAAAGGGCCAGTGAGATTCCAGAAAAATGAACCTTTGCTTTGCAATCTTCTTCGCTCATGATACGTTAAGTACTTATATACAGCAGCTATAGGACTTTGACTGTAGGGTATTTGCATGTTGCATTCGATGAGCACACAACCTGTGTACACAAACACTTGGGCTGCTCACTCCTACAGCTATTGGCAGGTCATATCATTGAGGAGTGAGCTGTCTGTCTAACAGAGTACACAGTGACTGAGCTCTACAAATCAGCAAATGTACGCTATTCCACGCAAACACTTGCACACATAGGCGTAGCCAAGGGGGCAGCTCCCCTCCCAAATCAATAAAAATATATAGTTAACTGAAGTTCTGCCCTCCCCTAACAAAAGGGGAGATCACCTGTGCCTGGTTAAAGGGTAACATGTGAACAAGCCCCCCCCCCCCGTCTTCTGTTTCATGCTAACCACCAATGTCCTGTATGTTCAAATAAGTGTTAATTACAGCCTCTATTTTATCACCATTATCACCATCATAATAGTTGCAGTTCCCACTGATTGCCATACAGATGGCATGGATGATGCTTTGCAGAACGACTTTTCTTTTTAAGAGCTTCCTGCCCCAAAGAGCTTGCAAATCAAAATATTGATAGAGAGGAAGATAAAGGGGAAATGAGTCATCGCCGTCGTCATCATCATCATCATCATCATCATCATCATCATCATAATTTATACCCCGCCCATTTGCCTGAGTTTCCCCAGCCACTCTGGGCAGCTTAGGTAAGGTAAAGGTAAAGGTACCCCTGCCCGTACGGGCCAGTCTTGCCAGACTCTAGGGTTGTGCGCCCATCTCACTCAAGAGGCCGGGAGCCAGCGCTGTCCGCAGACACTTCCGGGTCATGTGGCCAGCGTGACAAGCTGCATCTGGCGAGCCAGCGCAGCACACGGAACGCCGTTTACCTTCCCGCTGGTAAGCGGTCCCTATTTATCTACTTGCACCCGAAGGTGCTTTCAAACTGCTAGGTTGGCAGGTGCTGGGACCGAACGACGGGAGCACACCCTGCTGTGGGGATTCAAACCACTGACCTTTCGATTGGCAAGTCCTAGACACTGAGGCTTTAACCCACAGCGCCACCCGCGTCCCCTGGGCAGCTTACAGCACATCAAAAATTGTAAAACATTAGACATTAAAATTTTCCCGATACAGGATTGCCTTCAGGTGTCTTCTAAAAGTCAGATAGTTGTTTCTTTCCTTGACGTCTGATGGGAGGACATTCCACAGGGCGGGCGCCACTACCAAGAAGGCCCTCTGCCTGGTCATACAACATATGGGAAGGGAGAAATGATGTACTGTATCAGCCTCTTATATCCTTTTTATTAATGGTAGCTAGGCTAGAGATAGCTAAAGCCTGGAAATTAGCAGAAACTATGACCCTGGAAGCAAGGCTCCATATCTGAAATGTGGCCATGGTAGAGTAACTGACCTTTGCAATGAAATTGTCCAAAGGGAAAGCAAAGTTGGTGGATTCCGTTTCCCCCTCCCCCGCTGTGTTCTGGCACTCTTTTTCTGGATTATATTAACATAACTGGGGGAAATTGTGCATTCTTTCCATTCTGGGACAAAAACTGACTTTGGAATCAAATGATAAATAAAATAATAAATAAAAATATCTGTCTCTTTGCTGCAGGAAGTAATGCATGCAATTTAACTTGCTGAATTAGCTACTCTTAACTGAATCTGGGAGGGGAGGGGTAAGATTTGGAGTGGAATGTTACCCACTTTTGATTTGATTTACCTGATCAATTTTCTGCTATGCATTTTAGTGTGATTCATTGATGTGTTTGTTGTTTGGGTATTATTATTATTATTATTATTATTATTATTATTATTATTATTATTATTATTATCTGTCCTTCACACTAAGGACCCAGAGCAGCTTATAGCCATTCAAATACAACACTGAAACAACTTACAATCACAGAAATTAGGCAAGTCCTGAAAAATATACAGTGGTACCTTGGGTTAAGTACTTAATTCGTTCTGGAGCTCTGTTCTTAACCTGAAACTGTTCTTAACCTGAAGCACCACTTTAGCTAATGGGGCCTCCTGCTGCCACTGTGCCGCCGGAGCACGATTTCTGTTCTCATCCTGAAGCAAAGTTCTTAACCTGAAGCACTATTTCTGGGTTAGCGGAGTCTGTAACCTGAAGCGTATGCAACCTGAAGCGTATGTAACCCGAGGTACCACTGTACATCTCAGGTGCCCAAGGCCAGGGTGAAGTGGCAGATATTCAGCATTCACTGAAAGTTGTATCATGAAGGTGCCAAGCACACCTCTTTTGAAGACCGCAAGGGTAGCTGCCCACCTCTTCTGAAAGTTAGTTCTCAGAATTTTGCCACTGTGTGTTACCCTTGGGGACAAAATTGTTCCCCATCCCTGGTTTAACTAGCTCTACATTCTCTTCTCAAGAGTGACCAATCAGCTTTCCTGCCATTGCTTGTCCCCTGCACCTCAACAGCAACTGAAATTCAAAGGTATAGGTAAAAAGGTAAGGGACCCCTGGACGGTTAAGTCCAGTCAAAGGCGACTATGGGGTTGTGGTGCTCATCTTGCTTTCAGGCCGAGGGAGCTGGTGCTTGTCCACAGACAGCTTTCTGGGTCATGTGGCCAGCAGAACTAAACCACTTCTGGCACAATGGGACACTGTGACGGAAACCAAAGTGCACGGAAACGCCGTTTACCTTCCTGCTGCAGTGGTACCTATTTATCTACTTGTACTGGCATGCTTTCAAACTGCTAGGTTGGCAGGAGCTGGGACTGAGCAACGGGAGCTCACCCCGTCATGGGGATTCGAACCAGAACCTTCCGATCGGCAAGCCCAAGAGGCTCAGTGGTTCAGACCACAGTGCCACCCGCGTATACTCCCCTTGAGCATGGAGGTTCCATGGCTCACAGGACTGGGGCCCTCTTAGTGGGTGGTTTCCTAGATCAGATGGGTGGGCGATGGCTTGCCCTTGATGGGGTTGCACATTTACACAACTTGGGGTTAGGTTACTTCCAGATCCTTTGCTGTCACTCAGGTGGCCTCAGTGGCCCGGAATGCCTTCCATTAGCTTGCGCTGGTGGCCCAGCTGCGCCCCTATCTGGACAGAGATAGCCTAACTTCTGTTGTCTAGGCTCTGGTAATCTTTAGGTTAGATTACTGCAACACGTTACACATGGAGCTTCTCCTGAAGATGGTTCCCAAACTTCAGCTGGTGCAGAATTCAGCAGTCAGGTTGCTCATTGTAGCAAGACGGTTTGAGTATATTAAACTGATCCTGGCCCGATTGCACTGGCTGCCAATTAGCTTCCGGGCCCAATTGAAAGTGCTGGTTTTGATCTATAAAGCCCTAAAAGGCTCAGGACTCCAATACCTCAAGGACCACCTCTCCCCATATAAACTGCCCCACATCCTGCAGTAATCATCTGAGGCCCTTCCACAAGAAGTCTTGAGGGTGACAACACAAGAACGGGCCTTTTCTGTGGTGGCTCCCCACTTGTGCAATGCTCTCCCCAGGGAGGCATGTCTGGCGCCTTCGTTATATATATTTAGGCACTAGGCAAAATCGGTGTTCATCTCCCAGGCCTTTGACTGATTAAACTATCTGTGGGCTTTTAAACTGCGGTATATGTGCAGCCTTTTATTGGTTATTATGTTATATATTTTTGTGCTTTTATATTGTAAACTGCCCCATAATCCCCCAACAAAGGACAGAATAGAAATTTGATTATTTAATAAATGTATAACTATTTGTTGTTGTTTAGTCGTTTAGTCGTGTCCGACTCTTCGTGACCCCATGGACCAGAGCACGCCAGGCACTCCTGTCTTCCACTGCCTCCCACAGTTTGGTCAGACTCATGTTTGTAGCTTCGAGAACCCTGTCCAACCATCTTGTCCTCTGTCGTCTCCTTCTCCTTGTGCCCTCCATCTTTCCCAACATCAGGGTCTTTTCCAGGGAGTCTTCTCTTCTCATGAGGTGGCCAAAGTATTGGAGCCTCAGCTTCAGGATCTGTCCTTCCAGTGAGATGTATAACTATAATCATAACTATAACTGGTTATGATTATGTATGATAATGATTATGTATAACTATAATCATAACTATAACTGGTGGCTGGTCTGTCTTCGAAGGATTGGTGATATCACATTTTAAATTAAGAGCCTTATGTGCTGGTTTGCATTATTTATTATTATTATTTAGTCCCTTTTCTTACAAAATGACCCAAAGCAGCTTACAAACCGTTTCCTGCTTGGCAGGGGGTTGGACTCGATGGCCCTTGTGGTCTATTCCAACTCTATGATTCTATGATTCTATGAAACCCAATATAAACACTAAAACCAATTACCACAAACCAACCAATGAAAAACTACCCCCCCATCTCTACAAATAAAAAACAGGTCCTATAAGACTCGCCCCACTAAAAGAGGCAACAGGTATCACCTGATGGCTGCAACTTCCAACTGATGGTTTGCATGTGTGAAACAGAGACATCTCAGCTTTGAAGCACAACTACATGATCATACAGTTTCCATTATTGCTGACAGAGAGGGCCGCTCATTCATAGATAGCGCCAGAGGGAAAAAGAAGGGGCAAGGGCCCCTATAAGGAACTTGCCCACCCCTCTCATTGCTGGACCTTTTGGTTTACTTATGTGCTCAGAATCCCCTTCTCCTTTAATAAAACGAATGATTAATATACACATTTTCTCACCCAGGTTATTAAGTGGGTTTTAAAGAGGGAAGTTAAAAGAAGGCTAAAACTCATTTACATATCTTAAGAAAATAGTTCTAACCCCACCCCTTTTAGGGCAGAAGAAGTATATATATTTCCTGTTAAACAACAGCCCCCTGCAGCAATACACCATCAAAGAAAAAAGAGTTGTTAAAAACATCAGAAGCGGTTGGGTAAAGGGGGTTCTCTCTGCGCTCAAACGACCAGCTTAAACCAAGCCTTGTCGGCCTGAGGAAAAGGAGGCAGCTCCGCGGCGGAGCAGCTGTCCTGCATGCAGAACGACTGGGAGAGACTCCCCGCCTGAAATCCTGGATAACCAGATGGACTGTCTTCCGTACAAGGCAGCTTCGTGTTGAGGATGGGGGCTGTCTGTAACGCGAGATGGGTCTTTCTGCCTTTCTCAGAAAGAAACGGGGGGGGGGGGGGGATCTGGCACGCGCGACAAGGCTCGCCCCTTGGCAAACGGCGCAGGTTGCTGGAAACGCAGCCCGTGCGTAAAACGCCCACCCCAATCTTTCCCTCCCCTGTGGGCTGAAACCACTAGGCCGCACTGCCTCCCCCCTTCCCACCCTTCCTGTTCCAAGCCTCTCTTCTTTCCCTGTGTCTTCCCAGAAGCCTCTGCTCCGGCCTCTGCGGCGGCTCCGGCTGCCCAGCCCGCCTTGACCTCGGGCCCCCCCTGCGCCACCACCATCGGCCTCCTTGACAGCGCTTCGCGGGGAAGCGCGCCTTGGCGCTGCTGCAGACCCCGGGCCAGCGCAGCCCTGAAACCCAAGCCCTCTGCGCGAAGGGCGGAGGGGAGCAGATCGCGAGAACCTGATAGCTGGAAACTCTAGTCCTCTCCAAAAGCTCCCTGGACGTCTCGGGGACGGATCAGGAGTCCGCCGAGCGCCAGCGAGTCGCCAGGCAGGGTGTAAACGTTAAATGTTCGCTATTTGTTCCAGGAGATTGGCATGAAAGTCGAGTCCCCTCGGCCTTTTCCCCGCCTCCTCCTCCTCTTTCCTTCTCTCTCTCCCCCACCTCGGATCTCACAAACACTCATTCATTAAGGACTTTAATAACCCTGCCGGCTAATAACAGCCCCGATTCTTTGCGCGCGCCTCCGCCTCCCCGCCCAGCACCAAATGTCCAGACACCGAGGAGGCAGAGCGAGGAAGAATGGAAAAGGATCTCCCTCGCGCGCTCTCGCCTTTCCCATTTACTCCAACTTTAATCTCTCTCGCCCGCTTTTGCCTATGCGTGTGGGTGGTGCGTCCATTTGCAGAGGCGTTAGTCAGTTTGCAGTTTTTTTGTTTAAAAAGCCCACAAGACAGAGAGGCTGTCTTTCGTGGCACCTTAAAGGCTGGAGTCCACTTTGTCTGTCGCTTGGCGGTCCTCAGAGAGAGGTAGATTACGCACGCATGGGTGAAAAAAGTGCAGGGTGTAAAAGTTGGAGTTTAATGGCACTAGAATGACGACCCCTTCGATTGCTGAAGGGTTCCTTTGCGGGTCTGTTCTGCATTATGTCCTTGGCGCAGAGTTATAGCGGGTTAGTGGTGGATCGATGACGAGCAGTCCACACACGTGTTCCCTCTTTATTAGCTGCAATGCAACATATAGATTTGCGTAAGGGCGTTGTGATGTGTGCAATTGTGCTTTCCATCCTTTCCCTTTCCTTTCCTTTTCACAGCTGCCACACACAGGGTCGACCTTTTTCATTGTGCTATATCTCAGCAGCCCGAAGTTCTCCTTCCTGGTCAGTCCCTGCTAGTTCTGTTCTCAACACGTGTTGAGGGTTTCTTGCCCTAGTGTGCTCCAGTTGGAGAACAGCCTTTACCAAAGGTGTCATGGGCTTTGAAGACACCCGAACTCAGGACGCAACAGAGAAAGGTGCGAAGAGGAAGGCACGCTTGGCAAATCCACACCGTGGTCAACTCCCACCTGGAAGCCAATGTCCCCACTGTGTGTGGATCCAGAATTGGCCTCCACAGTCGTAAGTTATGGACTCATTGTTAAAACCGTGTTTATGGAAGACAATCTTACTCAGCTACGAGTGATCGCCAAAGAAGAAGTGCTTCACTGTACAGCAGGGCTGAGGAACCTGAATCCCTCCAGATGTTGTTGAACTCCCAATTCCCAATTTTTGGAGCATCGCAGTTCTCCACCCCTCCCCCCACTTTACACACATCCTTGTGTTGAACCACAGCTCGCATTTCACGGAATCAGAGAACTGCAGAGTTGGAAGGGACCACGGGGGTCATCTAGCCCAACCCCCTGCAATGCAGGAATCTTTTGCCCAATGTGGCAAAAGTTAAACCCACAACTTTGAGTCTCATGCTGTACCATTCTATGCTCATCTTCCCAGTCTGGAGAGATCCCTTTGGAGCACAATCACACTCACATTTTCGTATTCTTACCGTGAATAATTTTGTGTGGTCTGTAAACCATAGCTGTCAACGTTTCCCTCTTTTTAAGGGAAATTCCCTTATTCCGAATAGGATTCCTCGCAAGAAAAGGGGAAAGTTGACAGCTATGCTCTAAATACAGCTGCCCCCCTGTTTGCCTCTAATTTGAGGTCGGCATTCCCCAACCTGGTGCCCTCCAGCTATTTCAAACTACAACTCCCACAGCTGCCTGGGGCTCATGGGAACTATAGAGTTCAAAATACATAACCCTGAACAAGTTGAAATGCATGGGTCCAAACACAAATCCTTGGGGCACCCCACTTCTTACATCCTTCTGAGTTGAGAACTGTCCATTTATTACTTTTCTAAGCTTTCATGAGGACTTGAGCTTCTGCCCTATTAAAGGTAAAGGGACCCCTGACCACTAGGTCCAGTCGTGACCGACTCTGGGGTTGCGGCGCTCATCTTGCTTTATTGGCCGAGGGAGCCGGCGTACAGCTTCCGTGTCATGTGGCCAGCAGGACTAAGCCGCTTCTAGCGAACCAGAGCAGTGCATGGAAACGCCGTTTACCTTCCTGCCAGAGTGGTACCTATTTATCTACTTGCACTTGACGTGCTTTTGGACTACTAGGTTGGCTGGAGTAGGGACTGAGCAACGGGAGCTCACCCCGTTGCGGGGATTCGAACCGCCAACCTTCTGATCGGCAAGTCCTAGGCTTTGTGGTTTAACCCACAGCACCACCCGTGTCCCTATTACTACTAAGTTTATTCAAAAACCTTTACTTAGGGACTTTGACAACAGCTTTCTGAAAGTCCAAGCAAGCCCTATATCTCAGATATCCCTATCAGAATGCTTATTGATGCTCACCCCGCAAAAGAACTCTAAAAGTTTAGTAAAATTGGAATTATCTTTGCAGAAGCCATTCTGATGAAGGCCCCAGTCTGACCAAAACTGGGCCCTTTTAACCACCTGATCCCTTTTAACAGAAGCAGGCCCCATCCTTTCAAACGACCTTACTCCCAAGTAAAAGCATATAAGATTTCAACCACAGATAGCAATGTGAAAGATTACTGAAAGGAAAAAATGTATGTGTTTTCTTGATTTCAATGGAGTGTTTATTCTCAAACAGGCAACTTAAATGATTTCAGTGAAATCTTTTTTTTTAAAAAAAAAAAGGTTAGTGAGGACTGCAGCCTTAAATCGCCCCAATGAAATCAATGGGGCAGTCAAAGTCCTTCCTTCAGTCTGGATATTTTGTCCAGGGTCTTTAAGATGAATGTTCGGTACATAAATATATATGTATCACTGATCATAAGATATAAACTAGGTTCTAAGTGAGTTTTCAAATGACTAATTTCCATTCAACAATGCAATAAACAGATATATTTTCTGCAATCAGTGACAAAGGTTTCGTTGCCCTGATTGGATCGCCACCCAATAATAGGCGGAGTTTACTAAAAACGGGACTTTTTACTTTCACTCAGTATTGGGCCCCACCCAGCGAAAGTGAAACTGTCTCCAGTCCTGATGAGTCCAGGGGCTTAAATCTCTGCCGTTAAACGCAACAGAACTTAAGGGTTCTGTACCCACTTACTCGTGAGTAAGCCCTATTGAGCGCAAAGGCGTTACTTCTTAGTAACACATATAAAACGTCATCGCAAGGCTGCAATCCAACACCTGCTTACCTGGGAGTGAGCCCCACTGAATTCAATGGGATTTACTTCTGAGAAGACATGGGTAGGATTACATCGTTAAGTGTCCCCCTGTGACTGGATCGAGTCCAAGCGTATTTATTAGGATCGAGAGGCGGTTCATCTTAAATATGCGTGGGAACTCGTCGTCAGACTTTTAAAATTACTTTTTAAAAGAAGTATCCGGTGCAATTTTTTTCCTTTAGAGTGTTTTGGAAGAGAATAAAATCCGAAAGCAAAAATTGTGAACTGCTTTGATATTTTTTAATGATAAAGCGGTCTATATTTAATAAATAAATAAGTAAGTAAGAGCGATGGTTCTCCACACCACGGTCTCCCTAGTCTGGTTCCGCCCTTTCTGCCTCTTAATGTGACTACTCGAGAGTAAACGGTATGTGACGCATGGAAGAAAAAAAAAAGATCTCTCCAGTCCTTTAATCCAGGCAGGCACAGGAGAACCTTTCGCCCTGCAGATGTTGACGAACTACAATTCCCATCCTCCCAGGCCACTGGCTGGTGCTGGCGGGAGTTGTAGTTCAGCAACACCTGGGGGGGCCAAAGGTTCCCCATGCCTGCTCTAAAGCAATTGCATTTTCTTCTACACCAGCCCCAACTCAGTTAATGAATGCAAATTCATTCCTCTTGAGGCTGCTTTCAGGCCTGTTAATTCCAGTCACCTTAGAAGGTTGGTAGCTTGGTCCTACTAGACTAGAGCCAAGCCGGTTGAGTTTAAGCCAATACTCAGTATGGTTGCGATCTCTGCACCAGTCGAATTCACAGCACAGTTGGTGATAGTTGCCGCTGTTAGATCTTTTAGCGGGTTTAGCGCTGTCCAGACTTCTATAATGGGGTTAAAAAACAGGTCCCGGTCACCAAGTGGCTTACAATCACATTTTTGTTGTTTCTTTTCCCTTAGAAAAAAAAGGAGACTTCGGTTTCATCCCAAGAATTTCATGTTAACTGGTTTATAGTCCTTGTTTTTTTTAATGTAATCCATTGATCCAAGGCAGGAGATTTAAGATCGGGATTATTTAGGAGTATTTAGGAATCCACTTAATTCTGTATATTAGTACTCTGAGTGATGGTTCTTCTTTCTTTCTTTTTTTTGTACGGGGTAGATTTCCAACCTCCCCCCGTCCCGCTCCAATTTTCGTCTAGGGCTAAGCGGATTCGATTCCACCTTAACTATGGCCAAGACCGAAATCGGATGGGGCCCGGAACTCCAGATTCATTAATGCGGAGTAAAAGAACATTGGTCCGGATAGGTTCCGAATTAGACCCTTGGTGGTGAGGGCAGGAGCGGATGGTGTCAGGAAGTGCAAATCGGTTCATCGGAAGTTGCGTTTTGAGCCTACTCAATTCGACCCATGGGTTTCAATAGAATTAAACAGGTTTAATTTAAATGCAAGTCCTTCGGGGTGAAGGGGTTCAATATGAGGAATCACTGAGGTGCCCACATGAAAGGCAGTAAGTTCTCCTGCCGAGCTCCAATGCACTGACTTAACTTTCGATAAATGAGTTTTGGGCTGGCACAATAGTGGGGATTGCCCTGGTCGCGTGGGCGTCTGGATAGTAAAATGCCTTGAATTTAATCTGCCTTTCACGCGCGACATTTCCCCTACAACAGCGTACAATGGCGCTGGAAAAGTCCTGAGTATTCCAGGGGGGGTTCAACCTCCGGGTAAAACGGGGTCTGGAGCGTGCACGTCCTTGGAGGGGAAACGTCACGTGTGAAGAGAATGGAATGGTTGTGGCGGGGAACCTGTGTCCCTCTAGATTTTGTTGGACTGCCACCTCCTTCAACCCCAGTCCGCACGACCAATGGGCAGGGGTGATGGGAGCTGTAGTTCAACAAAGTCTGAAAGGGCACAGGTTCGAGAGCCGAAAACGCGCATCCTCCGGACTACTGGAACAGCCTCTTGAACTTGCTCCTTGATGGCCATCCCAAGCGGGAAAGGCCCAGATGCGGGGTTTGCTCGTCTCGGGACCATTCACACGTGCAAGTCAACACCCGAGAATGACGCCGTCACGTGTGAACCAACCCCTAGCCCTAGTATTTTCTTTCCTGTCCCGCGAGCGTTTAGGGTCTCCGCCTTACCTGGAAATGTCCCACTAAGACAAAACTTCACAGCTCTGCGGATGCACATCAAAGGAAACATGCCGACATAGTGAGGTTTTATTTTTCTCATTCAGTGATCGGATGGCGCCTGATAGCGGGTGACGATCAACCTTAGCCATGCTCAGAGTGTTAAATTGCCCATTGATTTCAATGGGCCCATTCTGAGTGTGTCCAATGTTGGGTCTCGCCCAAAGTCTTCCTCCCATTTTGTCTGTGGGGAAGGACTCTCCTATTCACGCTCTCCTTCCCCCTCCCTTTTGAAATTTTCTGGTAAGAGGGTGGTGGTGTTTTCTTTCTTTCCTTTTTTTTTTTTTTAATGAACGGCAGATGTGAGATATTCAATATCCTATCGGGGACACTCATAATATTGGAAGAGCAAAAAAAAAAAAAGGGGGGGGGGGGCTTGCCAGCCTCTGAAGACCCAAACTGCAGGCAAAACAAAGGGCGGGGGGAAGAGGGAGAGGAGGAGAGGGGAGGGGAGAAAGACCGGGAGATGCTCATCAGCTAATTACAACTGCAAATATTATGCAAATGGCGCTTGGCAGCGCAACCGAGGAGGCGAGTTTAAGAGCGGAGATAATGCGAGAAAATGAAACATGCATCCAAGCGCGGGAAAACGTCCAGGAGGATAGGTCCTCTGCGAGTCGCGGTGGGGGGATATTGCCTTTATGGGCTTTGATTAAAGATTATCTAAATTCCATCTAGTTATATTGCACCTGGTATGTACCGCAGAGGATGCAATGCGCACGGGTATCTTGAGAATGCCATACCCATCCATATTTGCAGTACTGTGCATGGCACAGTCCTTAAATAATCGATGCAAAGGGCAACCAAAACCGTAAAGGATCTGGAACATCTCCCCTGTGAGAAATGGTCCAGAGGCTTTTGATTTTAGGGGAGATTTAGGGGGAGACGTGGTCGAGGTGCAAACAATTAGGCATGAGTGGGAGCCTAGTTGCCAATGCCCTGGGGTCCTGAGCGCATGAGCACCCACAAAATTCCCCACGAAGGGGCTGGGCACCCGCAAATTTCGGTGCCACGGCCATGCACGCTGCACTCCTGAGTGGGAGAAAGTGGATAGAGATCAGTTGTTGTTTTCTCTCTCTGATACTAGAGCTTCCCCTAGTTAAACGAAGGGGATTTGCTCCCAGAACGGGTAATGAGGACCACCAGCTAAGGATATCTTTAAAAAACAAGTACAGTGGTACCTCGGGTTACATACGCTTCAGGTTACATACGCTTCAGGTTACAGACTCCGCTAACACAGAAATAGTACCTTGGGTTAAGAACTTTGCTTCAGGATAAGAACAGAAATCGCGTGACGACGGCGCGGCGGCAGCAGGAGGCCCCATTAGCTAAAGTGGTGCTTCAGGTTAAGAACAGTTTCAGGTTAAGAACGGACCTCCGGAACGAATTAAGTACGTAACCAGAGGTACCACTGTAGGCAAATTCATGGAGGCCATGCCAGCCTGCACAGCTCAGTTGGTTAGAGCATGGGTAGGCAAACTAAGGCCCAGGGGCTGGATCCGGCCCAATCGCCTTCTAAATCTGGCCTGCGAACGGTCCGGGAATCAGCATGTTTTTAAATGAGTAGAATGTGCCCTTTTATTTAAAATGCATCTCTGGGTTATTTGTGGGGCATAGGAAATTGTTTTTTTTCTCTCCAAAATATAGTCCGTCCCCCCCCCCACACACAAGGTCTGAGGGACTGTGGACCGGTCCCCTGCTGAAAATGCTTGCTGACCCCTGGGTTAGAGCATGGGGCTGATAATGGCAAGGTTGCGAGTTCGAGCCTCACATTGGGGCAGCTGCACATTCCTGTGTTGCAGAGGGTCCCTTCCAACTCTGTGGCAAGGCTGTCTGTGGTTACAAGCCTGTGGCTGTGTCCCACCTTCGCTGTCACAGAAACATTAGGCCTCTGAATGTCAGCTGCTGGGAAATACTAGTGGAGAGAGATTGCTGTTGCTCTCAGGTGCCACTTCTGAGCTTCCCATTGCCCTATGGCTGGCCACAGTGAGACGAAGATGCTGGACTTGGCGGGCCTTTAGTCTGATCCAGTTATAGGGCTCTGCTAACGCACCATATGGGAACACAGTACAGTGGTACCTCAGGTTACATACGCTTGAGGTTACATAAGCTTCAGGTTACAGACTCCGCTAACCCAGAAATAGTGCTTCAGGTTAAGAACTTTGCTTCAGGATGAGAACAGAAATTGTGCTCCGGCGGCACGGCAGCAGGAGGAGGCCCCATTAGCTAAAGTGGTGTTTCAGGTTAAGAACAGTTTCAGGTTAAGTACGGACCTCCAGAACAAATTACTGTATTTTTTGCTCTATAAGACTCACTTTTTCCCTCCTAAAAAGCAAGGGGAAATGTGTGTGCGTCTTATGGAGCGAATGCAGGCTGCACAGCTATCCCAGAAGCCAGAACAGCAAGAGGGATTTCTGCTTTCACTGCACAGCGATCCCTCTTGCTGTTCTGGCTTCAGAGATTCAGATTTTTTCCCCTCTTGTTTTCCTCCTCCAAAAACTAGGTGCGTCTTGTGATCTGGTGCGTCTTATAGAGCGAAAAATACGGTAAGTACTTAACCTGAGGTACCACTGTATGGAACTGGAAAGGGGGCAGAAACAAATAGCCAGCATGTTAAGGGAATGTAGTAAGGAAATACTGCAGACTATTCTGGTTCTTGTTTGTTTAGAGTTAGGAGACGGCACGAGGGACGTGGTGCTGTGGGTTAAACCACAGAACCTAGGGCTTGCCAATCAGAAGGTCGGTGGTTCAAATCCCCACGATGGGGTGAGCTCCCATTGCTCGGCTCCTGCTCCTGCCAACCTAGCAGTTCGAAAGCACGTCAAAGTGCAAGTAGATAAATAGGTACCACTCCAGCGGGAAGGTAAATGGTGTTTCCGTGCGCTGCTCTGGTTCGCCAGAAGCGGCTTAGTCATGCTGGCCACATGACCCAGAAGCTGTATGCTGGCTCCCTCGGCCAATAAAGCGAGATGAGCGCCGCAACCCCAGAGTCGGCCACGACTAGACCTGATGGTCAGGGGTCCCTTTCCCTTTAGGAGACAGCACAGCTTTTACAAAATTATATATAGTGAAGAGAAAGGAACCTGGCTTCTCCCGATGAAGCTGGATGGTTAGAAGACTCAGGGCAGACAGGAGGAAGTATGTTAATATCTTCAAATAGCGCGAAGTTAAACTATGGAACTCTCTGCTCCAAGATGTGATGAGGGTCACCATCATGGATGACTTTAAAAGGGGGATCTACAGAGTCAGGCGGGGAGAGGCTATCAATACCAGTCATGATAGCTATAGGTTACCTCTGAGTCCAGAGTGAACCTTTAACAATAATTAATAATCATAATAGTTTTATTATTTATACCCTGCCCACCTGTCTGGGTTGCCCCAGCCACTCTGGAAGGCTTCCAACACATATAAAAACATAAAAATTGTAGTTGCTAGGAAATGTGAATGTGGAGAGTGCTGTTGACCCCATGGACTTTGGCTTGATCCGGAGGAGTCACACACAGATGTATACTTCCCTACATACACATACATGCAAGGTATGGATATACAGTCAGGACGTGTGGGTCCAGAATTGGCCTCCACAGTCACTTATGGACTCATTGTTAAAACAGTGTTTATGGAAGACTTTGGCTATGAGTGACCGCCAAAGAAGAACAGTCAGACAACACAATCCTATGCGTGTTGACTCAGCTATGCTGACTGAGAATGTCCCAAGGCTTGCAGTCAATGCTAAGCCCTGCTGATTTCAGTGGGAGAGGTTAAGTCAATAGAGAAATAAACCAAATGTGCTCAATGACACTAGGGTGCCTGGATTTAAGCTGCCCTAGGCCCTGAAGCACATTCACTTGGTAATGAATTCCACTGAAATCAATTGAATTTACTGCCCAATATTTTGAAGCAGGGTGCTAGTCCATATGATTTCAACCATTCGGAATTCACTAGGTTGTGGATGAGGACAATATTCTGAACACATGTGTCAGTACTTGAAATACTTTTGCAAATACTGTAATGGCTTCCCTTGGGATTGTGCGTGTGTGTGTAGGTAACACAATCTATGGATATGTTCCTAAGTAAAATCGAAGATACCGCAGCTTGAATCCATGGTTTTGACTTGAAATTCCTTGGGGAGGAATGTCACAGAACATACTTCCTAGAAAACCTTCAGGGACCAAACACTCCTCGCTCACTTACTTGGGAGCAGCTTCCATTGAGCTCTGCGGATCACCGAAGAATTTATGCTTTTGAATTATGGTGCTGGAGGAGACTCTTGAGAGTCCCATGGCCTGCAAGAAGATCAAACCTCTCCATTCTGAAGGAAATCAGCCCGGAGTGCTCACTGGAAGGACAGATCCTGAAGCTGAGGCTCCAATACTTTGGCCACCTCATGAGAATAGAAGGCGCCCTGGAAAAGACCCTGATGTTGGGAAAGATGTTGGGCACAAGGAGAAGGGGACGACAGAGGACGAGATGGTTGGACAGTGTTCTCGAAGCTACAAACATGAGTCTGACCAAACTGCGGGAGGCAGTGGAAGTCAGGAGTGCCTGGCGTCCTCTGGTCCAGGGGGTCACGAAGAGGCGGACACGACTAAACGACTAAACAACAACAAAACAAGGAAGCAAACAGAAACGATCACCTAGATCCCTCGTGGGTGGGGGAAGAGAGGATCAGCTCAATCTTCCGCTTTGAAAAAGGAGCGTGAGATTATTATCCTCCTTGCCTGTGTGTCTCCCCCCAGCCAGCCCCCTCATCCTTCGAGGAAGCTCTCTCTTTTTTTTCTTTCTTTGATGCTCGCACGCGCGCCTGCTTGGAGAGACAAGGCGCGCGTGGGTTGAAGAGAGCGCTGGGAAGCCTCCAGCAATCAAGCCCATAATGAATCCGATTGGATGCTTTTTAGAAGGGAGCTGGCAAAGGGACGCCGCGCGTTAGGGAGCCTGACACCTTTCCTCTGCCGAGACGGGGGAAGCAAAACACACAGGGCCCCACCGAGGCACCTCTTGCGAGGCTGACATGAGCTTGGGCGCGTTTCAAATGCGCCCCGGCCAATTTAGAACCAGCCTTGATCTGGAGGCGTCAAGGGCAACTCAGGAGGGGGAATCGGAAAGGGCAACGAGCCCGCCGCCCCTCCCTTCCAAAAAAGAGAAAAGGGGGGGGGGAACAACCCCTACCCACCAATTTTGGAACCGAGCCGGGAAATTTCCCCTCGCCCACTCCCCGCCACCGAATTGCAAACGACAAAGATGCTTTTTTAAAAAAGGGAATTCCTGCTGCACGGTTAACCAACGGCACAGAGGAAGTAAATAAGGCATTAGCTTATCGGAGGTGGGCTAAAGATAGGGACGTCGCGATCGCGGGTGGGTGTTAGGAAAATAAAGGTTCCGCCGATTGGTGGTTCCTTTTCAGAGATGTTTGGCCTCGATCCCTCCTCGGGAGTAGGTCTCTCTGAAACCAATGAGGTCTCCAGCAAGTATAACTGCAGCCCTTAGCTAAACACGCCTGCTAGAGAGTAAGCTTCCTCGGGACTTATTCCTGATTAAAGAGGGGTAGGATCCGGCTTCACCAAAGCGGCTTTTCCATTTTTTTTGGGGGGGGGGGTGAGCTGGAGGTCCTCTGAACGTGTCGCTAATTGTCAACAGATTCCAACGCTCTCCCCATCCCACCCTACTTTCCCGATTTGCACGCATATAATTTCAGGGGAATACCTCTTTAAGTCTTGGCAAACGAGAAACAAACACGTCCCCGCGTTCATTTGCATACAAAGCAGCCAAAAGATTTGCTTCAACGAATTTGGGGGGGGGGGGAGAGAGAGAAAGAAGAGGGGAGGGCAGGGGTCCTGAATCATAAACAACAATGAAATCGGTCGTCCAAATGGCGAATCGATTTTTCCCCCTGTTGGTTTTCTGCACGTGTACTTGTGTTTGGGGAGGGGGGTATATGAGGGCGGGAGGGGTTGAATAAGGAAAGGAAAAAGTATATAGACAATCACATTTTTTTATATAAAAAAGATGCAAATTCCCCCTTATCTCGGCTTGGCTCTGTGCTTTCCTATATATAGAGAGAGAGCCAATCGATTTTTTTTTTTGCTTCATATATGTGCGCGGGAGGTGTGTATTTGTGAGGGACTAGTAAAAGGAGAACCCCCCCCAATACATTTATTTTTATTTTTTTTAACAGATGCAAAGTTCATCTTATCTTAACTTGGCTTTGTGATATGTGTGTGTATGTGTGCGCCGCTTCGAACCCCCCTTCCGTAAAGTAAATAATGAAAAATTTAAACCCTTCTCCGTTCTGAGAACATAAGCGAGTCGATTTTGCTAATTTCGTGCTGAAATTGACACATTAATTAAAGAAGCACTGAACATCTCGGTTTGGGGTATATCAGATCTATTTTATATTTTCCCCAATTAAAATTTGTTTTTTTTTTTTTAAAAAAAGGAAGCAGTTTTTGCTGTCCCCAAAAAAGGGGGGAGAGTGGGGAGGTGGGGGAGAGAGAGAAAGAGGGCTCCTTCTTTTTCACAACGTTCCCCATCGCTTTCTGCCATCAGATCCATTGTGATGTATTAGATGCAATAAATTATCCCAAGTAACAAAACATTGGAAGCTGAAAGGTTGATAATCTGGAAACCAGAGATAAGAATTCATTATTCTGAATCATTATGAATCCAGCGTTGCCTCTGACTCCTTTCTTAATCAGCTCCTCTGATCCTGGATATGTGAGCGGCAAAGATAAGGACGAAATCATTTATAATTCTTCACCTCGCCTAATATTTTAAAATAAAGTCAGAGGCAAGGAAACGTCATAAAACACACGCGCCCGCACACGCGCGCACGCTCTCTCTCTCTCTCACACACACACACAGACACGCAGGGGAAAAGATGGCAGGCTCAGAATGAAAAATCACTTCGACGTTACTTGAGCCCAACAGTAAGATTTAATTAACACCGCCGCTCCCACCCACTTAATCGCCACCCTCCCTCGATACAAACGTGCACTTACTTACACGTGTATTGGGAACCGAAATTTTAAATAACACGAGACGTATATTTTTTTTCAAGAGTGGGGATTTTCAAGTGTGCCTTTCTGTTTGTAGGAAATCTATAGCTACCTTCATTTATTCCAAAGGCATTGATTTAAACACACAAGCACACACACATATTTTTTTTTAAAAAAATCCCCCATTTCTTCAATAGCAGACATGTTTTAATTCTAGGTCTAACGGAAATCATTTCTAAAGGCACAGACATAAAAGCAGCGAATCGATGGTGGGAAGAGAGGTAGGGGGAGAATAGTGATAAGGGGGCAGGGATTGTGGCAGAATTTAAAACAATTAAGAGCCTGCGATCCAGTGGGGTAGATTTGTTGAGCGAGCCCCGTTGAAATGAATTCAGTTCCAATGGAACCGAGAACTGGTCCTCGTTCCCCTTCCATCACAGTGCTTGTGATAGCAGTGTGTGTGTGTGTGTGTGTGTGTGTGGCAGGACTGTGGTTACGCTGCTCCGGATCTTTAGCATGGCTCAAAGCCATCACACCAACTATGGCGTTAAATAAGCAGGGAGAGAACATTAGCGATAGGATTTCATCTCGGTTTGTGCTTGAGCATAACACGTGCGTGCGCCGGTTTGGGAAAAAACGTTGCACTCAGTTGGCCCTTTTACAAAGTGAAGGGACCCCTGAAAACTCTTATGGAACGATTGCCATAAGGGGTGGTCCGGCAACGTAGGAAAGGAGGACGACCTCGTTCAGGCGATGGTGGCTGAGCTTACTGGGTGGCGAGAAGGCGAATGCACACGACCACATTTCACGAAGCGAGTGGAGAGAAAGATACCTGGTTCTGGAACAACCGGGGACGCGGTGAAAAACTCAGTGGTGGGCCTGTGTGTGTGTGTGTGTGTGTGTGTAGGACTACCTTTAAGCAATACGCTGGGGATCAGGCCCCTAATCCCCTTCCCATGAACATGCTACACGTGAGAGTTACACGGATTTCCCAGAGTCTCTCCAGTCCAGGCCTAAGGCTCTCGCTCTCCCGTGCCGGCACACTTTCTCAGGAGCCCGTGGTACTGAACTCGGTGGGACTTACCGCCGAGTAAGGGCCTCACACAGAGTCCCAGTCTCAGTGCTCTAGTTAACGGTGGCGCCAGGATCGTGGCTTTTACGCTGGAATCCCACGCGCGCGCTCTCTCGCGCGCCCCCGCATATACACACGTGTGCGTTGCTGTGAAAAAGAGGTCACCCTCAGAAAACACGAATCCTATTCTATGATTTCTAAGCCAATGGTCTACCACAATCAAACATCTACGCTCCAGCCATCCATCTAACTAACTGGCGAGAGGGACTTAAATTGGTCCTCTTTCGGTTTCAAGCCGCGTCAGTAACCTTTGAATCGCCTGCCAAAGCTTTCGGAGGGCTCTCTTTCTGTGCGTGTGAACGGAGAAGGAAAGCCACGTGGCTGCTTTCTGCTAGTACTAAGGGAGAAGCCGATTTTGGTGGGCTCGGTTCGGAGGCTGAGGAAGAACCCCCATTTATTTTGGGGTGGGTGGGAAGGACGGGGGGATGGATGGATGGATGGAGACACCATCAGCCGAATGTGTGTCTCTCCCCAAGCCCTTTCCCAAACTGGGGAAGTACTCGAGGATGTCACAATGAGCGAAATTACGCGTGTCAGTTTCCAGAGCGGGTGGGTTTGCCGAGACAGATAGTAGGCAGCGCCACTGGGGAGGGACGGAGGGAGACTTTCGCCTTATCACCCAAGACATCAACCGATCGCTTTCCTCCTTTCTTCCTTGCTTATCTATTTCCCATATATACCATTAATTTCATTCTCCAGCCGCCACCCCCCGCCATTTTCTTCATGGCACTGTGCTAACCCAGTCTCAGGTTCTCTGTGTTTATGCCCCCCCCCAATTTCTCTGGCGCCCTCCCATTCCCCCAAATTCTCTTCCCTTCTTTCCCTGCAAATCCGCCCTTTGTGCTTACATTTCCAATTTCATTCAGTTTCAAGACCACCCCCTCTGCTTTACCCAACAGCGAGCCACTGATTTGTTTCTGATATTGGCATTCTTATTATTTTTAAAGTTTATGATGATCCGTGAGTGGCATTTTTTTTTTTTTTTTGTTCCAGGCAGACACGCTCAGGCCGCCGCCGCCACCGCCTTCCCTCCCGCCCCCCCCCAAAACGATCTTTAATTTATTACCTTAATTGAATTTGTTTGCTAAAGATAGACGTGGACGTCAGATCGCGTTACCTTTCACCTTAGAAAGGGAGAGTCACTTAAGAAGTAGAGATAGGAAACTCCCCACGTCAACAGAAAAGAAGGGGGGGCGGGGAAGAGGGGACGGCGCGGGGAGAAGATATTTGCTAGGTATAAATGTGCTCATTTTACACCCCCTGATTTAAGATTTCAGCGGAGGTCTGTGAGGGAAGCAGAGAATAAAAGCTCTTTCGACCCTGCAGAGAAACCCCACCTCTTCCGTTAGGGCGAAATATAGGGCGGTATTCAAACCCATTAAAATAATAATAATAATAATAATAATAATAATAATAATAATAATAATAATAATAATAATAATAATAATAATAATGCTTCAGCCTTGTTAAATTAAACCTATAAACTAAAAGGATTCAATTTGCATCCGACTAGCATTGCCAGCTTGCACTGATGCTAAATATAATCCATAGCCCAAAATGGGAAATAAACAATATTAAACTGAGTACTGATTCTATTGGCCAGGACAAAGCCATTGCGAAGAACGAGTTTACCTTTCCCACAAACAAACAAAAACAAGTAAGCCTGGCTGCCTCTTTTGCTTAGTCAATTTCAACCTCTGGCTCTCACGGCCTTGTGGTTTGTGAGTCTTCCCTAAACCCGACCGCCGTTTTCTGGTGTAAACTCAAGCAAATCTGAATACAGTTGGAAAACCAAACTCATGCCGATTGGAAATCGTTATCATTTGACTTGTGGGGTGGGCGGTCGATGCTCTGGATTTATTATGTGGGTCTTTTCCATACGTGTGTGTGTGTGCATCTTTACATCTGCGGAGATTTGGGCAGGATTGCGCAAATGAAAGGAGATGATTGATCGGTGCTCGTGTTTGTGTGTGTGTGAGAGAGAGAGAGAGAGAGAGAGAGAAAGAAAGAAAGAAAGAAAGAAAGAAAGAAAGAAAGAAAGAAAGAAAGAAAGAAAGAAAGAAAGAAAGAAAGAAAGAAAGATTGCTGAGCGGGGAGCAAAGAAGGAAGGCGGCATACCTACAGTGTCCACGCTTTACACGCACGTGGCAAAGGAAAAGTGGATCTTTCCCCCGCGTGTGTGCGAATTCAGAGCACCTACGCGCATCTCAGCAGCCGCACTTCCCACTCCAAATCTTTTGTTCTTCTTTCTCTCATCGGCGATGGTCACGGACAATCTCTCTCCCCCCCCCCCCTTCTTTTGTGAGGCAGGAAAACATAGGCGCAGAAAGAACTTCCAGCCCTTAAACCAGGTGGAAATGAAGGGAGTTGACCGGGCGTTCTGTTGCCCGCGTCCATGCCCGCCTTGATTCAAAGGAATCCATGGAACAGATGGTGGAAGAGAAATTGATCTCTCTGTGCGAGAGAGCGCATGTCTCGCGCATCATTATATCTTTTGTGCAGATTATATGTGCGTGTGCGCGCGCGTGTGTGCACGCGCGTACATACACTAGGTATCTTACCTATATAATTAGATAGATAGATAGATAGATAGATAGATAGATAGATAGATAGATAGATAGATAGATGATAGATAGAAACTTGGAAAATCTTCAAAGATATTAACAGCCTCAGCTTTCGGGGAAATAAAGCTTGTCTTTTCCTAACATGTCATTTCTAGCGAAAAAGTGAAGCTACCTGATTCTTACTTACAAGTAAATGCATTTAACATTGTGTTGAAAGGACACGTTTGCAGCCACCGGAAGGTTTCAGGGACTGAGAAAGACGAGTCCTTCTCCCTCCTCCAATTCTATTAGATTTAAATAGCTATAGCGGTTTGTATATGTCTCTGTGTATCTGTGTAATTTATAGATCCGACAAGGTAAAAATAATAGGGGAACCCAAGGCTCTTTTTAATTTTTTTACGCTCACCATCTTTTCAAACGACCGGCGAGGTGGAGAGAGGGAGGGAGGGAAACGGGAGCCTGGCAAGGTCCTAACAACGGAATCAGGACATCTCTGTCGGTGGAGCAGGGGTTAAATGTGGCCCTGCAGCTTCTAAGGAGCTAGAGGGAGGATTGTTGTGGTCGTTGCTGTTCTGAGTGTATAGTTTGGCCTCGGACAATGGCGAGGGACTTGACGTGGGTTTAGGGGCTGCTGCTGGCGAAAAATACCCCAAACTGCGGCCAGGGATTCCCCGTCGCCGCCTCCGGAGGCATTAATAAGGTAAGAGGCTAAAGCTAAGTTAGAGATAAGACACTGTGTGTGTGTGTGTGTGTGTGTGTGTGTGTGTGTGTGTAAAAGACAGAGCGGGGGGTTTCTCTCCCATCAGTCTCCCCGAGGGGTGCTGCTGTTCCCTTCCAGGCCCTCGATCCACAATCCACTTAAGCCAAACTGGTCCCAATCCTGAAACACCTTAATGCGCGTACGGGTGGGTGATAAAGCGGAACAATGGCATTTGCTCACAAGGGAATGTGTCACAACCCACGCTAAGTCTAATCGATTTCAGTCCAGCTTCTCCAGGGCGCGATTGGTGGACGTGAGCGTGTTTTGTCTCATTCCCCATCGCTGTTATGTCTGGATTCAGGCGCGGGGGCGCGCGCACGCTGGAGGAGAGGGGTCCTTGCTTGCCTCTCTCCTTCTCTCCCCCTCCCCCGCCCCGCAACCCCCCGCATCTGGGCGTTAATTTGGGTGGGAAGAAAGCAAGAGACGTCATAAAACAAACAAACAATCGCGCGCGCAGAGTGATTTCATGCGCCCACCCCGAATATCCCTCCGCCCAGAGAATCTTGCGAGCAGGGGTAGTTGCCTCCAGGGTGCTGGGAACTGGAGCTTTGGTAGGGGCTGAACTACAGTTCCCAGTATCCTTTGGGTAAGGGAACTGTGCTTTTAAAGCTGCGGGGGTGTCTCCGGGTGGATGTTTCCGTGTCAGCTCTCTGCTCCCTAAATGCGCGCATGGTGGCGAGGACCCTCTCTCTCTCCCTCCAGAAAGCGCACGGTGCGCCTTAGATCCAGGTCGACTTTGGTCAATGACAAAAGCTTCCGACGCCAAGCCCCTCTGACGGCCCACACGCTTCGCCCTGCTCCTGGCTCTTTTATTTGTTATTCCCCAAAGCCCCCGCGAGCTTTCTTGGCTACTCCTGCCTGTCTTTGTCAATCCTTCAGGCGACAGCGGCAGGCGGGCCCGGGCCGGGTTGATTCCATGACATCACATGCAGCTCCACTCGATTCCCGAAGAAGCCTCCTCCCCTCCCCCCTCCTCTTCCCACCCCAAACCCCACCTGCGATTCGCGGGGTGGCTGCGTAAAGACCCGCCCGTCCTCTTTTTCTCCCTCCCCTCCCCTCCTGCGTCTCTTTCACTCTTTCTCTGCCCTCTTTCCAACCCGGAAGCGCTCCGCTCGCTCTCTCTCTCTCTCGCAGGGTGGTGAGGAAGAGGAGGAGGAGGGAGGAGGGAGGGAGGAGGAGCAGGGAGGTCAGAGAGATTTGGGCTGGGCGCTTGGAGGATGCGGATCACCCAGATCCCTCGATCTCGGCTTGGCAGCAGCTTCGGCAATGCGCGCGGCCCCGACGGCGGCACCGGCAAGAACCGCGGGTGGACTCGGCTGCTTTTCCTGAGCGCACCTCTCCAGCAGATCGAGAGAAGATAAATCGCTCTCGGCGCTCGTTCCCAGGTCAGTGCAAAAAAAAAGAGAGAGCCATTCCTCAGCTCCCCCTCGGCTTCTCCTCTTTGCGCGGTCTCTGGTTTTCCACGTGGGTCAAGGCGGGGGACCCCGTCGAGAATCTCCTTCACAAGGCTGCACGGAACGGAACGATCCGCAAATAGTGTTTCTCAGGATGCACTTGGATGATATATTTCCACCCCTCCAACATCCTCTCTCTCCCCATCCCTCCTTCCCTCTTCGGTGACCTTGGAAGGGGACTTGGGAAGGTGGGTGAACCGGACTTTCCCCCTGTGAGATCAGATGACCTCTTGCATCTGATTCTCGACAGCCCCGACTCGGCTTGTGGCTAAGCCTCCGGACTGGGGTGGTGCTGGTCCTGGTGGAGCAGGGAGGGTGCTGGGGGGAGCAAGTCCACGCAAAATATCTGAAATCGCCCCTGGTTCTAAGAGAGAGAGAGAATGCAAACGGGAGACGGGCCCGCGTTTCGTAGAAAGCCTGCGGAACGCTCAGGAACCCCACATTTCCTTGGGGGTGAAATGATGGCCGGCAGGTATCTGCAAAGGCAGGCGCGATAACTGGGATGCATAATCTTGCGTGACATCCATCGCGCAGCCCAAGGGGATAATTTCGTCCTTGTATCGAAATAAAATCAAATGGATGCCGGGGGTTTCTTTTTATTTTTTATTTTTTTTTTAAATAGTGTTTATTTAATTGATGCGAGTTTGCTGCTACCCTCCCTTGGGCCTTAGGAAGCGGCGAGCAATTTAAAAACACCGATACATTAATTCAATCAAATAAGGATATACGCTTATTTAACGCCCATAATACCTTCTCTAGCCTATGTCTTCTCATTAGGCTTGGAACATCGAGATAAAGCATCGCCCTTCTAATCTATATGTATCCGTGAAGATGCATATAGAGATTCCATAGAGATGCTTAAGAGATTCCATTGGAGTCTAGCCTAGACCATCGGGGGGGAAATGCTCCCTGTCTCTTGTCAATTTCACTTTCAAGGTCCGCCTTTGTCTGCCTCCATCTTTGCAGTCCCGCCAGTTACTTTCCATCTTCCTTTAATCCGCTGTAAAATCTGCAAGCCGCCTTGCTATCCCTTCCACAATTTATACCTGCCGTGCCCTGCAAATAACGTCTGCGGGCTCGCTCCGATTCAGCTTCCTTCGCTTAGGTTATTCAGTAATTTGGCATCACTAGTTCTCCTTCCTAAAACAATCGGGCAGGCACTCTCAGGATACTGAGCACACCTGCATGTATCAACAATTCCGACTGCACCTTCTTCCAGTTGTAAATATGCAATTGGTTGTTTTTGTTTTTTTAATGGGATCGGAGAAATTAAGCACTGCAGCTGTATTAAAATGCTAGCTCGGGGATATAAATATGCGTAGGAATAGAAACATGGAAGCGAGCGAGGGGAACGGATCCACCAAGAAATTATGCCGGAGAAGGAAACACTTAATCCCAGCCGCTTTCAAAAGGCGCGTCCTCCTTTGCTTAAGTGCCGTGTGGATCCAGAAACAATCGCCCCTTGGCAGGCGCTGCCCGTATCAAAGGCACCCTTTTCTCCGGAGCCGTTTTAGCCTCTGGATTCTGTTGCGCGAGGTATTAAGGGCAGTGTCGCGTTAAGAAAGGAGGGACGGAGCGAGGGACACGAGACCCAGCCACCTGGGGCGTAATGATAACCGCAATTCAATTCGTGGACCTGAAAGGGGAATCTGGAAAGGACCCCTGAAATGTGTCAAGCCGGATTTGCAGAGAGGAGTCTTGTCTGGATACTACAGATCCGAGCTGGGGCGGCGGGAGTGTGGGGCTTGCGGAATTTTACTAAATTCATTTTGAACAGAGCTCGGATCGTTGGAGAATCTCTCTGTGTGTGTTTTGTTCCCTTCGCGAGAAAGGAGAAACAAAGAAGCCTGCATTTTGTTGGCGTAAAAACGCGCGCGGGGAAGACTTTTATCGTAAGCAAGCGGCAAGCGTATTCCTGCGCATTCTCACACCCGCAATTGACAGATCGCTGTTTGAAAATGGGATGGGTGGGTGGGAGAGAGAGGAGATGGCCGTGATGGCGAAATCTTTGCCGGGTCCTGCGTGCAACGCATTTGCTAAAGAGCTCCCTTTGCAAAGCGGTAGGTGTGCGCGTGCGAGACAGAACCGGAGCGGCCCTTTCTATATATATTGTTTTTAATTCGAATCCTTCTCGTTGGTTTCGCTGTGGAAATCCTCGAGACTAATCTGGAACAAGGGGCTCGCGTTGCTGCAGTTCCTCCCCTTAATTCACAGGCTTCCTTAGATCTCTGTGTGAATGGAATAGTTTCTCCTAGCTCTGTCCTGCCCCCTCTCCTTTTTGAAACACCTAGCCTTTTTTTATTTTTCTGCTATGAAAGAAGTGACCCCCACTTCGGCGCGTCCTTGACCGCGGCGCACGCGTGTTTGTTCAGCCCAGTACTCACGAGTCTCTTGACCCTCGCGGGTTTTCGGATTGACCCGGATCGTGAGTGTTGCTGACTTCGAAGGAAGTCAATTAAAAAAAAAAAAAAATCAACGGAATTTCCTCCCACGCAAAAGGCAGAGCGGGGAGTGGAGAGGGGGAGGGAGCCATAAGTATTCTGATACTTTCCTTGGAAGTAAGCTGACTTCAGCAACCAGCCTTCCAGGTAGGTGTGCTTATGATGCATTTGTGGACTTTTGCGGTCGCTAGATCGGAATTCACCGGCGCACGGCGACAGTTCCAGAGAAAGAGGAGACGGTTTCAGGTAGCTGCAGAAGTCCCCCATCTCTGTAGCTTGTTCTCTGGGCATGGATCCGCTTTCCAGGCATCCAGATCACATATTTTTGCCTTTTTCTCTCTTTTGGGGGGTGCCTTTTGGCTTAATACACAATGAGCTTCCATCTGGGCATTTGCTTCGCTTATGGGCGCGCGTCGATCTATATTGCTTTGGGGCAGAATCTGGCGGTTATGTCTTCCTGCGCAAACCCCACAGAAATGAAGGGGAACGATTTCCCGGAGGGTCGTGCGTTTCTTCGTTGCGATGCACTTCATTGTGTTGTGGGGGATGTAGAGGTTCCTGCCAGCTGTGTGTCTGTGTGTGTGTTTTTTTGTGTGTGTGCGTGTGCGCGCGCGGGTCACAGAGATTTAAGCTCTCGAGGTTCTATGAAGTGCGTATTACTCTATGTTTCCACCTTAGCCGTCTTCGCTGGGTTGTGTGTGTGGGTGTCTCCTTGCTATATTCGTCGATGTCGCTTTGAATCGAGTCAGTTTCTCCTCTGGGCAGCGAGAAGCGGCGCGTCTCCATCGCCCGCGCGCGTGTCACTTTCTCCGGGATTTCTCCAAGACTTCCGTGACCCGGTGAGTGTGTGAAAGCACACCTTGCTTAGGCACGCACTTTCGAGAAAAAGATGTGTCTGTGACCCCGCGTGCTAACCGTTCCGCCACACTTCACGACCCAGTTAAACAGGAGCGAGCGCTCAATTCTAGTCCAACCGCTGGAATATGTTATCCAACGGGTTCTGGAGCAGCAGCGTTGCCTGACATTACCCTAGAGAGGCTGTGGATCCGGCGCACAGAGATTTCAATGCAAAGATTATTGTGGCCGCCAATCTACTCCCCCCCCCCCCCGAACCGTCCTGGATCACTGGGCCAATTTTTCGCTTTTGAAGGAAAGCCACCACCGTCTGGTTTTTCTTTCCTTTTCACGTCGGCTTTCCAAAGCCGTTGATCCAAATAGCAATCCGAATGATCAGCTCCCTTTTGCTTCTAGAATTGATGGCGGTAGAAGTGAGCAGCCCCCCCCCCAAAAAAATTGGCTTCAGATGCCAGAAAAAAATGTGTGTGTGGGCGTGCGTGAATTTGCAGTGGCGCAGTGCCGTGGCTGACTACGGCTGACTTCAAACAAGGGGGCTATTCCAGGACAGTGATCACGGCGGTACCCATCACGCCCCCCACCCCACCCAATGCAAGAGGGAAGGTCTTTCCTTTGCTCCTCCTCTCATCGCTCTGTTCAGTTTTCTAAGGAAGCCCCCGAATGAAAAGATAGCCAGAGAGGGAGACCCAGAGGAAAGCAGTGACCTTTCCAAACTGTACACTGGACCATCATCCTATAGATGCGAAATTCCTTAAGGTTTCCAATGAATCATTCTTTAAATTACAGGGCAGCCCGCAATTCGGGATTAGTCGATAACAATCAGGTTCAGTACAAACTGGGCTGTTTTGGCAAGTCTATGAAATCACGTTTTGTTTTGTTTTTAAATGCTTTGTTAGTTGTGGGTATACTACTGACAAAGGTTTGTTCCAGGCTAATGAACCCAACCAAGAGGCTTCATTTAGAGTTTTAAATGGATGCGTGTACAGACACCTACACCCCTCTATGTGCATATGTAGACACACCGAGATATTTCCGAATTGCATTTAGCATGTATATAGTGCTTTAGTATTCAAAGTGTTCATCTACATAAGGAATGAGCAACCTCTGGCCCTGCGGATGTTGTTGGAATGTTTCTAACCAGGCCCAGTTAGCATGGAGCGATGGTCAGGGATGATGGTAGTTGTGGTCCAACAAACATCTGGAGGGCCAAAGGTTCTGCAACTCTGAGCTACTTCCTTAGAACAATCTGCACAACAATCCTCTAGGTGGGCTGGTGCTATCCTGCCCACACTGAGGATAAAAGTGAAGACTGACTTGGTTTACAGGTTTGTTTATTACCTGGGAGATTCATAGCAGGAGCAATATTAGAATCTAGGATTTATTGGCTCAGTCTGTCTATCTTCTCTCTTTCTCATCTGTCTGTCTGTCTGTCTGTCTCTATCTAAATAGCTTAAACAAGCACACCCACCAGAGATTTAGAATAAATTTATTTCAGCTGGTTAACATGGAGACCAGGTATAAGACTAACTTCTCAAGAAGGCCTGAAACCAAGAACCTTGTATCTCATATTGGAGAGAGCTCAGCCTTTCTTCCACATCCATTTCTAGAGAAGAGGCCGATTCAGAAATCGGGAATTCCTTCCTGTCTGTCATCTTTGTGCAGGCCTGGGAAGACCATGTGTTCACTCCACACAAGGTTCATGGGTTCTTATTTACCCTGCGCCACCACCAACCCCCACCTCTCCTCTGTTTTTGACATGACAGGTCTGAACAGCAGAGAAACATCAACAAAAAACTTTGAGGGCTTGGTCCTCCCCCTTCCCCCCAAAAAAACTCTTAGGCCTGGAAAGCTGCCTAAAAGATTAAGCCAAGATTAATTTCTTTGTTCAGTTACAGAAACTTCTTAGAAACCACAGGCCCTTCATGTACTATTCTAGAGGCCAGAGAATGTCTAGGTGTGTGTGGGGGATGGGGGAATCATTAAAAGGTATCATTTTGATTGACACCATGACACCATTCTAAGAGCATTATCTAAGAGCCGACGCATTCATAAACAAATCAATTTCAGGGTTGGGTTCCCGAGCAGGGTCAAAGGGCTGCTCTTAGAGGTACTCAAACCTTGCATTCAAGCAGCCACCGTGTATTCCCCCCCCCCCCCAATGCATTCCTCTTGGCTCCTTTCAAGCTCATAACAACCAGAAATACAAGTGCTCCGGATTCACACGTGGCAGCGAGCCCGCGGACACGACTCCCCATCCCACACTCGCGCAGAGCAGGTCTGAAGGAAAGGCGTCAGAATACAAAAAGAATTCGGGGGTCTTGAGGTGAGTAAAGGTTGAGAGATCTATTGCCTTTAAAATCGACGCGGGGAAAGACAAGATCTTTATCTCGCGCCGGTTACGTATATTTCCCAGAACTGCACGTTTCTGAAGACGTCTCCGGATTCTTAGACGTGTCTGCTCAGAAGCTTGAGCCAACGGGCCCAGGATTGTAGGTTTCAATAGAGAGAGCCTTTCTGACGAATTTCTTTTTAAACACCTACTGCTAAGTGGGGGGAGCGCGCGAGAGAGGCCGGCAGAGAGAATCACTTTGTGTCGGTGTGTGTGAGAGAGATTTCACCACCTTCTCCTCTCTCTACGCGCGGTTTGTTCAAGTGCGCGTGCACACCACCGTGTGGACATAAACAAACAAGCAATCAAGCAAGCGCGCAGGGGTATTTGTTCTTTTGGGAAGGGGCTCTTACGGAGAGAGGGCAACAAGGTGCCCAAAGTGTGTATCTGTTGACTTGCAAGCTGGTCTGCGTGTTTGCAGGGGGTGGGGAAGGGAAAGGGGCGAGTTGATATGGTGATGGTTGCCGCTCGCTTAAACCCCCCACCCCCGACGCCGCGCACACTCCATTCACCAGGAAATCTTGTGGGATCTTCCTGGCTCCCAGCGGAGAAAGTGAAACTTAACTAGATCCAAAGCTGAAACTGACTGGATCCTAGGCAGCCTTGCAGTTTGCGCGGGGGCGAAGGGAGATCCCCGTGCAGATTCTAGAAAATTAAAAACCTTTTTTTTTTTTTAAAAAAAAGCCCCCCTAAGCGTGGCTTGCGACGAGGTTGTTTCTTACTTTTCGACTCCCCCTAGTACAACACCGTCTTCTTTCCCTCTCTTGGGAATGTAGAAGGGGGAAGGGTCGCTTCCTGGACTGGTGTAGCCGGTTTGATTCTCCCGTATCTCACTTTTGCTTACTTTTTAAACTGTCCTGAAGGCAGCGGATCTTTTAAGTTCAGAAAAGGATTTTTTTTTTGGGGGGGGGATGGTGGGTAGGAAAGAAAAGAAAAGAAAAGAAAAGAAAAGAAAAGAAAAGAAAAGAAAAGAAAAGAAAAGAAAAGAAAAGAAAAGAAAAGAAAAGAAAAGAAAAGAAAAGAAAAGAAAAGAAAAGAAAAGAAAAGAAAAGAAAAGAAAAGAGAGAATGTATATATTTTTCTTTAGGCCACCTTCCTACTCGCCAACCATCTGCTCCCCTTCGCAAATGGGCCTCTCCCCAAATTTTATTCTAGCAGTCAGACTTCTAGAGGTCTGAAAGAGGGTCTCCTCGGACCCCGCCCCCCACGTCTCTCCCGATCTCTCGGGATCTTCAGAGGGAAGCTGGCCACCCCGTCGGTGGCGGTGGAGGAAGATCATCCGAATCGACACGATCGGATGCTGAGGCGTTATTTCGCTTCCTCTTTTTCTCCCTGCAATACGCACGAATTTCCAGTTTTTGACCCGTCAGGCTTGGTGCTTTCCAGGCTTCCACAGTTGGCAGAGAATGGAGAATCGATGAAGAAAGAAAGAAAGAAAGAAAGAAAGAAAGAAAGAAAGAAAGAAAGAAAGAAAGAGGGAAAACGTTATAGGAAAAAGCGCCAGAAAACCAATGAGAACGAAGGGCAAGCCAAGTTGAAAGCGATGAAGGGGTTATCCTCTCTCCGCGCTCAGACGGGGGGGGGGGGGGGGCAGCCTTGCAGCCTGAATTAAGCATCTGCAAAGTCCCGTTGAGTTCAGTGGAAGCGCCGTAGCACGTGCTCGAACCGCTCTCCTTTGCCATCCCTGAGATCCACTGATGCTCTTTTGAAACTTTGCAAAGCTGCTGTTTCCTTGATCGCCTGCACCACCGAGCAGGGCTGGTCTAGGGGTGTCAGCGCCTCCACAGGGCAGGCAGGCAGGCAGCAATCCCAGACAAGCTTACCTGAGAGTAGCCCCCCCTCCCCATTGAATTCAATAGGACTTGCTTCTTTTGCGTTAGGCAGGCACTGCCAGGCCTGCTTGGTGTGACTCCTGCGTTAGGATCGCGCGGCTGAGCCGAAGCTCTCGGTCCAGGCTTGCAGAGCTCACCAGGGTGCGCGGAAAGGCGACCCCTCCTCTTCCCCTTTCGGGTGTTTGGTTTTGATCGACGTTTCGGGCGCTGAACAACCGCTCCCTTTTGTCCCCCGCCCCCCCGGACAGGGATTCAGGGCTCGCCTGTTTGGGTTCCTTTTGCAGAGATTGTTGTGTCTCACGTCTGTCTTCGCCGGGGAAGCGTGCGCCGTCCGGCCGCTTTTGGCAAGGAAGAAGCGACGCGCCCTTTTCTCCCGACCCCCACGCGCAACAAAAGTTGTCCCCGAATCCTCCCACTCCCGGGGAACCCGAGTTGCTTTGCGATGGGGTGGGGGCTGGGGGCTGGGAGAAGAGAAGCCTTCAGATCTCAGCCCTGGGCCGTGTCCCTTCCATAACCCTCCGATGCCTCGCTCGGGGCTGTTTACACAGCTTTACCTGCGCTGCGCTGCTTTCCCTGTCAAATCCCAGCCCAGTAAACGTAACATAATCCTATTCCAGTCAATTGTATGCGGGCTAAAAGCAGTTCGGCGACGGGATGAAGTGTGTGTGTGTGTGTGTGTGTGTGTGTGTGTGTGTGTGTTGCATGTGTGTGTGTGTGTGTGTGCTCTCCAAGCCCCCCTCCTTTCTCCCCCAGCAAGGAGACAGGGAAATTCAGACCAGGTGCCAGTAATCTAGAAGGTCACAGAGGAACTCGGAGAGGCCAGGCGGTTTTGCTCTGTCAGCTAGTCCCGAGTCTGTCAGCTAGACCCCTTTGCCTATACCCACTCATGCTTGAATGAAGGACACGTGCTGGGCATGCAGAAGGCCGCAGGTTCACTCCCCGCCCTCTCCACCTACAGGATCCCAAGGGCCAGGGAGGCGACTGGAATATAACACCCCCTCCCTTTTGAAAGCTGCTTTACTGGTCTACCTTGGCTCGTGATAAACAGAACCACATTATTTTGTTAGCTACCTGATCACACTAGATCCGGCCCTTCTTCGGGTGTGTGTGTGCATGTTTCTTCTTTAACATGCTCAGTGCTAGTTACAGGTAGGTAGCCGGGTTGGTCTGCCGTAGTCGAAACAAAACAAACAAACAAACAAACAAACAAACAAACAAACAAACAAACAAAATTCCTTCCTTAGAGGAATACTAAGTTAGTTATTGGTATGAGCTTTCGTGTACATGCACACTTCTTCAGATACATGCTCAGTGCTACAGTCCTATACACACTTAACTCGGGAGCAAGTCCCATTGGGCCTGTTGGGGCTTTACTTGCGAGGAGACGCGGATAGGATCGCAGTGCGCGCCGCTCGCTTTCTTGCTGAGCCATCTTCTTAGCTAATCAGAAGTCAAGTTCATTGGAATCAGCGGGGCTCACCCCTCCCTGGTTAAGTGGGGTAGGATTGCAGCGCTACTCACACTGGCTGGTATAAGGATAGATTCCCCCCCCCCATCCATTTAATTCACGAATAAATCACACACACCCCTTAGAGATTGTCTGAGGTCCTGGCACATTGTTTTATCCCGGATCAGTGAATAAGGAATAACTGCTGGTTCCGTACTGATGCATCACTAGTGAGCATGAAGACACTGGATCTGTGTATGAAAGGGAAGGGGCAGAAACTCCGACTTTCCTTAAATTCCTGTATTGCAGGGGGTTGGACTAGATGACCCTAGGGTCCCTTCCAACTCTTACGATCCTATGTCTTTTGGCATGGTGGTGAGATGTAAAAGAGAGTTAAGAAAATGTCCCAGGCTAACTGACCAGCATTAAATTAGCCACCCCTGCAGTAGTATTGATTCTGGATCAAGTAATTCGGAGCACACTCAGACTGGAATGTGTAAACCACCCCCCTCTCCCTCAGACCTGGAATATCCTCCTCCCACTGAAGTCCGTGTACAACCTATTTATTTGAATGAATCAGCATCACACACCCGGCTTCTGCAGTTGCTGCACCGAGATTCTGAAAAAATATAAAATACTGCACATCTTTACTTTGTCTATGGACAAAACTCCCATAAATTTTAATTGTTGAAAACTGCAGAAACGTACTACGCTGAGCAAGACGGAAATAATTATATTTATTTTTTAAAGTAACAAGCACGCAACTACCACCCACGCAGAACCAAGAAGGAGAAGGCCTTTTATGTTGCTAAACAGTATCTTTAAAATGCCCAGGTATAGTGAAATAAGCGTCTTTTTCCCCATTTTTTAAAAGAGGTCTTCGGTTATAGCAAGAACTGGTCGTTTTGCAATCCCAAAAAGTTGATGCAGCTGTTCAGCTAGAAATGTTCATCGATTTTGTTTGATTTTTGTGTGGGTTTTTTTAAATAAAGATTTTTGGGAAAAGATCTCGGGACTATCGAGCGAATCAGTCTCCCCCGTGTGTGTGTGTTGGTAGGGAACAGGGACCAATATCTCTGTGTCATGTTGTGGTCATCTGTGTAGTTATTGGCTGGGAAAACCGGCTCTCCTCCCGGTCTCCAGTGCGGATCTTTTCGGTTTGAAAGCTTTGGCGTGAGAGAACTTTAGGACCTGATCCGCGCAGGACGGAGCAGGAGAGTTCAGTGGAGGTCAGGTGTCTGGTAAACGAACGATACTGTGGCTTGTGGACCTCGTTTTGCTGCAACGACCCGGATGGTTGCTTGTGTTTGAAATTAGAAGCAAACTGCATTGAACTCAATGGGACTTGCTTCCAAGAAATTGTTTTCTTCAGGATCAGACTATGCGCAAATAAACAGGCACTTCCGTTCGCCTGATTTTGTTGCACTAAAATTTGTTTGCAGTCTCCGAAGCAGATGTGCTTTCTGGGAAGTGAGTTTAATTTGGTTCAGGAGAAAGTTCTTAGGATTAGAGCTTTAGGGAGCGATCCTACGCATCTCTACTCAGAAGAAAGTCCCATTGAGTTAAATTAAGCTTGCTTCCAAGTAATAAGATCGCACCTTCAGGATTTCAGTTTTGATGAACCTACCTTGGCACTATCTGGTGGGTACCTACCTACTTGACACGGAATATTTCAGACCAAAACAAACTCTTCCCGCGGAATTAAGGGGGTGCGCTAAAATGTTTTTAATTTATTTGTTCACGTTCGAATGGCCCCCTCCATTCCTGAACTCTGACCGTGGTCATTACTCCGAAGTAATGAGAACGAGGGCTTAAGGTGAGTGGGTTATGGAAGCAAAAGAGATGTCAGAAGCTACCAGCCAAAGCTCACTTTATCTTCACAACAACCATGTGAGGCAGAAGAGCGACTGGCCCAGTTTACCGCAGAGCCTAGGGCGAATCTCAACTCTGCTCGCCTCCTCCAACCACTACACCGCACTGCCCTCTCCACTGAGCAGAATTGCGCTTCGCTTGGGAATGAACAGGACTCTCCATCTGAGAGTCAGTAGGTGAACATGCACCACACACTTACAGCATTCCCCACTCAAAGAACCCTGGGAACCACCACGGAACTACAATTCCCAGCACCCTGAACAAACTACAGTTCCCAGGATTCTTAGGATGGGGGACATGTCCTTTAAGTGTTTAGTGCGTCTGTAGCCCGAGAGAAGCCGGGAGAGCGTGCGCGACCCTTTTTCACAAACACTGCCCCATTTATCCTCGCTTTCCCTTCGGGCTCAGCTTCGCCTGGCTTCCCCCGGCTCCTTCTTCTCTGCCAGCTGGAAATTCGGCCTCTCGCTTCTCCTCCCTGCTCCGCCAGCAGGGGCTTTAATTGACAGTTTTGCCCTAATAGGAGCTCATTGTTGGGAGCAATTAGCAAAGCAACCAGTTTGGAGGAGGAGAGGGGGAGACGAGGAGGAGGAGACGGGGATGGGGGAAGAGGGGCGTTTAATTCGATTTGAAGGTGAGGGGCGTGTGCCTGAGATCCCGGCCCGCGCTTGGTCGATCTTTTCCAGCTGAGAACGCGGGGGAAAGCCAAGGCGAGGGGGCTGCTTCGGGGAAAAAAAAAAGTGTAGAGCGCAGAGAGAGAGGGCCCGTAGCCAAATGTTAATGAAGGATAGAGGAACAGCTTTGGCTGGCGACGCAAAGGGAAGGAGAGTAGGAGATTAATTCGCTCCAGAGCGCGCCGTTTAGAATTCGAATTTAGTGAAAGTGCCCAGGATGGACCACTCCGGATCTGCTTTAAGCCGATCTTGGGGGCCCCATCAGAGATCCCAACTTGAATAAAATATTGTGGGGGCCCAGGTAAGCCCTGCCCCGCACAACCGATCACATGACACAACGCACACGCACTATTTGAATCGCAATGCCGATCAACTTGGGGGGAGGGCGGTCCTCTCAAATATTTTATTGTGGGGGCCGAAGCCCCCACGGCCCCTAGGAGTTGGCTCCTATGGGCCCCATCCCTTCCAATCTTTCTTTGCGCGTTTGCTCGCAAGTAAGTCCCATTGAGTTGGATAGGACAGGCTCCCACGCCACTCCGCAAGGCGTGTATCCAGATTTGTAGCCTTTCTTGGCGAGGGGGGGACGACGACCAAACTAAATCCCAACTCATTTGACACTCCTAGGCTTGCTTCGAAGTGAATCCCATTGGCAAGGGAATCTCCCCGAAAGCCGAGAGGAGACTGAGATCGTCGCGTTTGCTTTTTAAATCGACCGGTGCAATTTCGGTGGCTCAGGCTACCTAACTCCGTTGGTGTAGGGACGGGCAGGGGAGAGGTTTTGGAGAAGTTGCGGGTGCGTCTTTGTGCAGGAAAATGCCCCTCGAGAAAAAGGGAATTCCCCTCGGAACTCCGGAAGATTTGGCAAGCTTCGCCTTTCTCTGATGGAAAAAAGGTGCGTCTGTGAGTGATGAATAATCACTCGGAGGCGGCAGTTCTACACGCGCTCCTTTGACAGAAAACCCCACTCCCACCGACCTCGGGGGGACTTACTCCTGAGTAAAAATGCGGATGTCTTTCTGCAAACCGATTTTTTTGCTCGCATTTGGAGAAGAGCGCGCGACTGCGTCTTCTCCGCGCTTAGGAAAGCGGGATAGGATTCCCAAACAAAACTAAACCTCCATGTGCGCTTATTCCGTAGTAGACTAAGTCAGAAACTTGGTCGGATTGAATCTAGTTTATATATGTTGAGAAGTTTCCCCTGAATAACATTTATGTGGGGAAATTTGGGGCGCCACTTCGCGTTAATTTGGCCTTCTCTTCGCTGTATATACCTAGAAAGGTTCGTCTGGGAGTCAGTCTTACTGAATTTAGAGTCTCTCTCATCTGCAGCGCGCGGGAATTTTCAAACCGTCTTACTCTAGAGGAGTCCCATGGACGTCCGCCCGACTCAAGCCACATAGAATAAATGCAATTATGTTAATGGCCTGGGAAACGCATTCGGTTTGCCTGGTCAACAGATCTATTCTGCTCCTACCTTTAGCCACCTGGAGGAAAATAAGCCACACTTTTTGCAGCGCACTGCCTTACTCAGAAGTAAATCGTACCGAATTCAACGGGATTTACTTCTACGCAAAGAGTGTCTCCTCAATCTGCACCCCTTCGAATGGTGCTCAAATAAATGTATGTATATATGTCGTGCAGGGCTACCGCTTTTAGAGGTCGGAAATGAATACGATGGTCTTGCCAACTTCCCTTCCATTCTCTTGGGTCTCCCAGTGGTCTCCTTCTGAGCACGCGCAGAGTGCCTTATTTATTTATTTCATTTGTATCCCCCTGTTTCTCCAAGGAGCTCAAGGTGGCGCAGATACTCCCCCCCCGCTGTTATCCCCCCATCAACATTGGTTAGGCGGAGAGTGAGCGACTGGTCCAAGGCCACCCAGGGATCTTCGTGGCCGAGTGGGGGATTTGAACCCAGGACTCCCGGGTCCTAGTCCAGCACCCTAATCATTGCACCACCCTGGCTGCCCAGACTGTCACCATTCCGCATGGCACCCCTTACTTACACCGCGAAGCATAATTGGATTCCTGAACCCCCCTCGCTTGAACTCAGTGGGCCTTCTGTGTGTGTAAACACACAAACACTGGGGGGAAAGAGGATTCCCAGGCAGACCTCAGCTACTCTCCAACCTACCCACTTTTCTTTCTAATAGCATCATTTTAAAGGACTTCTTCCCAAGCTTGTAGAATCCCGGATGATCCAAACAACATTCTGACCCGGTGTGGCGAGGGTAGTGTAACGTCTGTACGAGGAATCCCTCTTACACGTGTATCCAGTGCTGGGAACCATAGCGGGACTGCATTGAAGGGCTCCTTCTATTTCCGCCCTCCCCACCCCTCCGCACCCCGGTCACGCTCCTCTGGCCCCTCCCGGATGGGCACAATGGCCGTGACGTCAGCCCCCAGTGGCGTCGGCCAGGCTGGCCCAGGAAAGGGGCCTTCGGCAGAGCAGCCTCCCAATTACAACCGGTCAATCCAGTTACCAAGAGGGGAGGGAGAAGAGGAGAGATCTGCTCGCAATAAACCCCCCACCTTTACAGCAGCAGGCACGGTCGCTCCAGGTTTCCTCCGTTGCTGCGGTGGCTAAGAGGTTCTGGGTTCGAATCCACATACCCACTGAAGAGCTACTGAAGAGTAGCAATAATGATGATGATGATGATGTCCCACCTAACAGGGCTGTTAGTTCATTGCTTTTTCCTGCTACGCCTTTTCTGCAGCGCGCGCAGAATGCGCCGCCTCTGATCCTCAAAACAATATTGCGAGGTAGGCTAGGCTACATACTATGCATTAAAAACACATAATCTCCCCCCCCCCAGGAACCCCAGGGGAACTGTAGTTTGCCCTCTCACAGAGCTATAATCCACAGCACCCTTCGCAAACTAGAGTTTCCAGGATTCTTGGAGGGAAGACATATGCTTTAAATGATGCCTTGGTCCCAGGCATCCTAAATCTTATTTGGGAGGGAGAAGGCAGCGAATAACACCACCCCAAAAAGCCCTCCCCTCCCCAGAAGCTGATATTATGCAGAGCTTGGGACCTTCTTCAAACAAAACTATTCTTTACCTGTTTTATCTAATACAAAACCTAGCCTTCTGAATAAGGACACGGGGGTGAGCCACTTACATTTTGCCTGGAATACTTTTAAAAGTGACCAATGCTGAACATTTTTAATCGTCTTACCTTTTTAAAAACGATTACAATTAATATTTTAAGTTTCCCAAGAGAGTGTGCGTTGAAAGATCACTTCGTGCGCCCCTCCAAATACCACGTGGGAATGAACAAATAACAGGAAAGCAAGCCCTTCGATTAATCGACTTTATATACTTTTCATTTAATCATTTAGTTGGGACAAGATTCCTCTGCGCCTGCAGCTAGGGACTTTTTACTCTTTCTTTTCCCCATTACTCCTGTTTTTAAAAATAATAATAAAAACGCAATCCTAACCATCCTAACTAGGCAGATATGTCCTATTGAATTCAACTGAATTTACTCCCCAGGGGTTAGAATCGCAGCCTAAATCGCGGGAGAGCACTGGGTCAAAATTATTTTTTTTTGAAGGAAAGGTGTCTCCCTTCCTCCAGAAAAAAAATAACCCCATCCGCCAACCTTTCTGCGTCAGTTATAGTTAGAGATTTACATGAAATGGTCTGGACAGATTTTCCCCCCACAGTGCAGTTCCGATTCATGCAGGAATCTCGCAACTGTGAATGAGGCAAAAATGTTAAGGCTCTTTTAACTGCCACAAAGAGTTAGCAAAGGAGACACATATATAGAATTGGGCCCTTACTTTCGGAATGGGTAAACAACAACAATAATTCAAGTCGTCTTTAGGCAGGCGGCAAACATGTTTAATGACACTAATCGCAGATTCCTGCTTGCTCTAAAGTTTTTAAAAATTATATTTTACAGTGGGCATTATTTGTACGTTTTCGGGCTGCGATCTACAAACCATGGGGGGGAATTCTTCTCAGCTTTACTCTGAGTAGACCCATTGAAATTAATCAACATGCCTAAATTCGGTCCATTAATCTCAAACGTGTCGGCTCTGAGTAAAAGTTAGTTGAATGCCACCCATTGCGATTCTTACTCCGAAGTAAGCCCCACTGTATTCAAGGGGACTCGCTGCTATCAAGGGTGCATAGGATCGTAGCCTCAATCCGGGGTCAATGACTGAGCGTCGGGAAGATTTGGGTCTGCCCTGTCGGCGCCTGAGGATTACTAGTAGGGCGCTCAAAGAAGGGATTCCCCCTCCCCTTTTGGTTAGGAAAGTGTTAAATTACGCCCCAAGCAGCTCCTAGACATCTCTGATCATCAAAACAGACTGGAGATGCAAATCTGTCAGTGAAGGCAAAAAGGGAAAATAAATCCTTGAACCCGATCCACAAACCAATTAAGCTGAAACATTAGGACCATCTCCCCGCACACTTAACTTAAAACTGATGTAGTAATAACTTTGGTGGAACTTCCATAGACTTCCAACGGCGTGGAGGCTATCATCTTCTGCGCATTTACGCACAGGCAAAACACATTAAGTTCAAGTGGGGCTTCCCTCTGTGAGTAAGCACGCTTACTCTCGGCCTACATTAACACTCGTGAAGCCAAATGCTTTCGCTTAACTGGGTAGTGGATCCTGCGAAGGGATAGCAGTACAGCATTAGGAGATCTCTCTCTCTCTCTGTATCTTATCCACACACACATATTTTTTTACATTAAAAACAACGTCCAGTTCAGGGACAATGACCACAATTAACAGAGCTCTCTCTCTCTCTATATATATATATTTAAAAATGCAACTGTTAGCATTTCAGGAACAAAGCCAATACTCGGGTCCCTTGCGCATATTTTAAACACTTGTCTAATTCTTCCCAGCAACAGTTTGACTTCCCCTAATTTAACCCAATTTATTGTATTGCAAGGTATGCGCGAGTGGGAGAAAGGGCGACAAGAGAAGACGGGTGGAGCCGGGGTGGGGGAGCAGCGGAAAGGAAGACGATGCAACTTGTTGCGCTTTCAAAGAGAACAAAAACCCCACCACCACCCTTCAAAATACGGTAAATGCTCAGGGCGAAAATAGCTCCTCCGGGTTCTTGAGTTTGAATGAACCACTAGGGGATGCAATGGCTCAATGGAGAGAACGTTGAGAGAGTAGTTAAAAGTTCGAACGCCAGGCGAGCAGCCAATCGCTGACGGCTTTGGCCAGCAGACGGCTCTTGCTGCTTCCTGATTGGCTCTGAGAGTACCCCTTCCTTTCTCCTCCAGCCCCTTTCATTTTCGCAAGCCAAGTGGCCCGTGGAGGAGCTCAGGGGCCGAAGCCTCGCATACGACTCAGCCCTCGCCTCTTCGGACCGATGACGGATTATTATGGGGCAGTTAATGGCTTTGAGAACTGAAGTCCACAAGTCAAATCCACTCCTAACTCCCCCACTTTCAGACTTTCTCCCAGTGGCTCCCTTTCACCTGCAAGCAGGAACCCTAAACTCAGCTCCCTCCGGGGATTACATTGATATTTCCTCAGTTCTGTGCTCCTGAAAGAGGCTCGCCCCTTGCCGTTTCATTCTCGGCAGACCGCGAACGGGGGGGGGGGGGGGACGTGTACTCCTTACTTGCTAAAGTCGAACTCGCCATTATTTTAAATATTACCCCTCTCCGTTTGCCAAAGCAGGGCTAGCTTGAGCTGATCAACTCTCACACGCACCCGCTTTGTTTTGCGTGTGAACGGTCCACGAAGTACTAAATTCGCCCCTATTCACTCACTTTCATCTGCTCAGAAATAGAGGCTAACTCGTATCCCAATATAAACAGCCACCCAGTTCAGTGTCCTTACATTATATGGTGCCCAGTCCTTCCTCCGAAAGGATGATCCAATAAAATAAAAACCATTAATAATAATAGAGGGCTGGTTCCTTCCCCCCCACCCCCCAAATCATCAACTTATAGGAACTCAAACTTGAGATGGTTAAGTCTTTCTCCCTCGCCCTCAAAATGAGTTTATTTCTTTCCGGCTCCGGTACGCGTGGGTGGAGGGGAGGTGTGTTTTCTTTTTTGGGGGGGAGGAGGAAGAGGAGGGGAAGGGATCAGCCCTAGTTCGCTTTCTTCCTTTCCCCCCTCCCTGCCCGTCCCCCTGTCCCTCCTCGTTCAGGGACAGACTCCACCCCCTCCCTGCTGATGACACTGGAACCTCCTTAAGTTCTGTCTCGCCGCAGCTGTCTGTGGATACTGAGCCGGCTGGCGCCATCCTGGTTCTTTCAGAAATAATGCCTTCTCTTTAAAAAGAAAAAAAGAAAAAAGAAAAGCAAAAGAGAGAGAGAGGGAAGGAAGGAAGGAAAGGGGGAGGACAGGCGGGCAGGCGAGAGGTGGAGTGAAATGAGGAGGACGATTTGAGCCGATCAAGTTTTCCCTGGCTTTTTTCGCACAACTTTTCCGAGGGTGCTTCTGTATTCATTTTTTCTTCCTTTCTTGTCTTCCTTCCTTCCTTCCTTTTCGGGCTCCTCGCACCCCGTGGTTTCTCCTCCCTTTCTCGTTTTTTCAGCATGCTCTTAGAAATAGCATTTTAAAACGTCCGCCAAGTTTTTTTTTTCTTTTTTTGGGGGGGGGGGGCAACGCTTGCTGGTTTTTGAAAGGGGGGAGGAGGAGGAAGAGGAGGAGAGATGCTCCCCGCCGCAAAAAGCAGCCCCCGCCGACCAACGCACTCCAAAACAACCTAAAAAAAAAAAGGGGGGGGGAAGGAAGGCGAGAAGAGGGGAAAAGTAATCTCTTCAACAAACCAGAAAATCAATACAAAAAATAAAACAAAAGCGAACTTCTCACCGCCGCTTCTGCAGGTGAAATTGGCCAAACAGGAGACTTTGTGGGAATCGGTGTATTTCTTTCTTTTTAAACCTAAGAGAGGGAGAGAGGCGAGAGGGTAGGACAGCGCGGCAGCGCAGGCTGAGCGCTCAGGGATCCCTGCGGCCAATTTCCCCGCGAGGCTGCGGAGATCGAAAGAGAAAGAAGCGAGATGGTGCCTTCGCTGGGCGGATAGGTGAGTCGCGAAGACTTGTTTGAAAAGGCGGGAGGGGGGGGGGAGATAAGAGAGGCACAGGAGGTGGACTTTTGCAGAGATCTCTTTGGCGCTTGGGGAGGGGGGGCGCATTTTCTGTGCGCGTAAATGAAAAAATTAATCCAGTGTTTTAAAAGTTTTTTAAACCAAGTTTTTTCTCTCTCCCCTCTCCTCCTTTCTCTCTTTCTCTCTCTCCTTTTGTCTCTCCCCCTTCCATTACAGGTGATCGACCCAAGGCAGGCAAGCTCTCTCCGAGAAAAGGAAAACTCCTTTTGCCTCTCGGCCCCCCCTCTCTCTGCAGCCACCCCCACCCATTTTGGGGGAGATGGTTATTTAAGCAACACCTTTCCCCTGTACCTAGACACTCTCCAAATCTCTCCCTCTCTCCAGTCCTTCGGGCGACTCACTTTCGCGAACTTTTTTTTTGGTGTGTGTTTAATTAATTCAGGTGTTGGCATTTGTAAAAAGTTATTTCCCCACCTCGTTGTCTCTCCCATCCCCCGCTCCATTAAAAGAGAAAATATTTTTATTTTTTTTGCACTGGTGTGTGTGAGAGAGAGAGAGAGGGGAAGAGAGAGAGAGGCCAGAAAAAACCTTCGTTGCAACCGACCAACTCAAACCCAGCCGCCACTGATCGTGAGAACAGGATGGAAGTAAGCACGGATCAGCCCCGGTGGGTAAGCCACCACCACCCGGCCGTCCTCAACGGGCAGCACCCGGACTCCCACCACCCCGGACTGGGCCATTCCTACATGGATCCCACGCAGTATCCTCTGGCGGAGGAAGTGGATGTACTTTTTAACATCGACGGGCAAGGCAACCACGTCTCTCCGTATTACAGCAACTCGGTTCGGGCGACGGTGCAGCGCTACCCCCCGGCCCATCACGGTGAGTGCCAGGATCCTAGCAGATCCCGGGGAGGGCGACCGACCCGTTCTCCCCTCCTCTCGCTTGCTTGCTTGCTTTCTCTCTCTCTCTGCCTTCCCTCCAACAACTGCTACATTTTGACAGCCAGCAATGAGCCCCGGAAACTAGACAGAGAAAGCAGGCGCTCTCTCTCTCGCTCTCTGCTCTTTCTGCATGCTTGGTCTTCTAAACTGCTGATTTAATGCAAGCCCAAAAGCCATTAGCAACTGACAAGAGAGAGGATCGTTTCTGGGAAATACCAGGTCTGTGTCTCTCGCTCAGGCTCGGCCTTGTCGTGGTGGAAGAGGATGAGCTCTGGGCCTCTTTGCAAACCAGCCACGCTCACCGCGTGGAAAGTGCTCCTTGCTGCCCCGATCCTGTAGCATGCTTTTAAAAATATTACTCGGGAAGCAAAACTCCCCCCCCTTTTTTTTGGTTCAACGGGATTTTCTTCCCCAATACGCGCGCACTGGGTTACAGGCTGCGGTCGCGCCAGCTTCCCTTGGGATTTCCTTCCTCCCGTGTAAACGTGTCCTAAGATGTGCTGAATCCCCATTATTTGAGGAGAAACGTCCCAATGGCCTCCGCGGAACCGGCTTGCACACGCAAATCCGATTTGAACTGCAACCTGGTTGCAGCCACTACTAACCTGGGAGCAAGCCCCACTAAAACTCAGCGGCGCTTCCTTCCGAGTAGACATGGCTCGCTTTGCAGCGTCAGGCTGAATGCCGATGCTTGCTTGGGCGGTGGGGACTGAGGCCCACGAAACTGAGCGCGAGGCTTACTTGCGAGTAAATGTTGGCCTAGGGACAGGTTGTAACGTTTGTGGGTTAAAACCAGCTTGGGAACTGGGTGGTGGATGGGGCCCATTTGCACAAAAAGCAGGGTCTATCTAGTAGTCACACACTGAAGCACTTTGAAATCCTAATGGATTTCCGCAGGATTCCCACGCTTTTAAGAGGCGCCAGTCCCCTGCTCTTTTACCTAAGAGTAAATCCACTGCACACTTGTTTCCGAGTAAACGTGTCCCTTCTGCTGGGAGGTGGGTGGGTGGCTGGGTGCAGATCTTTGCTCTTTGAAAATATTTGACTAGCTTTTAGATCCTGCCGCTATTTTAATCCCTCGCCTTCATTATTACATCCGGAACCACGATCCGGAGCAGACAGGCTTTAGTGTAAACAAACAAACAAACAAAAACAGCCCATCAACTACGTTTACTCGGACGTAAAGTGAGGTGAAGCCGACCTCACTGAGGACTTAAGACCGCATGCAGATAGTTCCAGAAGTTTGTCCTTAACAGAAATTGTGGCTAGTTAGGAACCCACACAGCTCCCCCACTCAGCCGCCCCCCTGGTCACTTTGAAAGCCCCCTCGCGCGTGTTTTTTAAATTATCCCTTGGCTGTCATTTCTAGTTTTTAATATTACTTGTAATGATGCCGCTGCAAAAGACAACAGGCTCCTTTTGACAGTGATTATGAAAGCACTTGGGAGAGAGAGAGAAGGGAAAAAAAAACCTTCCCAGTTGGGCGATGAAAAGACAAACTTGAACCGTTCTAAACTAGAACTCTGGGAGGGAAAAGAAAAGAGAGAGAGATGTAATGACTTAGCCTCCGGGCTGAGATGTTAGAATTAAAAGCTGTCAGGGAAAATAAGTGATATGATTGTCTCCCTGGGACTTCGTCCCATTAGTATGTATGAATCTGTACTGAATATTCACAGAAGCAATACAATAGCACCTTGTCAGGACCTTCCAAGTCTGACAATGTGGCCTGCCAGTTTTCGGAGTGACACAGAACGCTTCAAGCGGGATGGCAACAAAGCACAGGCAGTCAAAAGTTTCTTAAGATTTTTAAAAAACATACACATAGAAATATAAATATATTAAAGTAGTGAGAAGCAGTGCAAGAACCTGTGCCTGTCTACTTAGAAGTAAGGCCTACTGAGTTTGATGGCGCTTACTTCCAAGTCAACACTGCAGTCGGAGCCTCTTATCTATTTCCCCAGGAGCAGGTCCCTTTAATTTCTCAGGGATTGCAGCCTTTAACCGTGTGCTTAACAATCTGCTCCAAGCCAACTAAAAGTATTTAACTTTGGGCTGGGTCGTGCTCATTCCTGTTTGATTTTAGCATTCCCCCTGAGGTGCTCTGTGTGGCTCCCAAACTCACCCACTTAGTTCGGTCTTTCCAAAAAGCTTAATTTACTCTCTCTCTCTCTCTGTGAAATTTTATTCTAGAATTAATTTTTAAAAGGGTGAAGAAATAATGTAGTAGGCAGGAATGTATCTATGCAGTTAAGGAGAGCTCGATAAATTGGTGGATGAGGAAGAATAATATCTGTGAATATATATCTCAGAGATATATTCATCCCCCCCCCCCAAAATAAACCCCAAACTTTTCCAGCTGCAGATTTAACTCTGGCTTTTCAAGCCCTTCTCTAGTTTCCCTCGCCCAAAAATTGGGAAATAAAGTTGGGGGTGGTGGAAGAGAACTAAATTTCCCCAAATGTTTGAAAGAGCAAAAAGGGGCCTCCTCCGCCTCCGGGGAACTGAATGAGCAATATTAATCCCTGATTAGTAATTGCCTTGCCCCGCTGTTAGTCTTTACAAGACATTTCAAAATATCGTTAACCCTTCCCCTCCGAGTTGCAAAACAATCGCTTTGATCTAACGTGAATTTGAGCGACTCTGACGCCGCTTGCCCAAGAGCGTTTTCACACCTGAGGACTAAACTGGGTTAGAAGGAAAATCTCTCTCCATACCCTCAGAAGAGTCTTCATTGTTCCAAAATACCCATTCGATTTAAAAATGGGTCCCTTTTCAAACACACCCTCGCCCTTACAGTCCACAATATGCACACACGGCAGAATAGCTTGCGAGGGCTACTTCGTTTTTCTTGTGAAAGTTGCCTAGTTTATCTCGTCTTGGGCAAACAGATCCAAGCCGCCCCCACCCCGCAAACTCAGAGCCAAAGAATTTCGGGGCTTTTGCTTGTTGCTGCTTCACCCTTGATTTAATTGGGACTGACTTCCAAAACGAACCTGGGAAGATCGTAGTTCTGGCTGCGTAGCAGGCAGGGGGACGCCACTGGGTTTAAAAACAAAGATCCTAGCTTAACTTGGGTGGCTGGAGAGTGCTTGCTCCAGAACTTTGATTTCTTCATCCCAAAGTCTGGTTACAAAGCAAGAGTTTAGGTCGTTGTGCTTGCAAAATCTGCAACTATCTATCCGCTCGGAATCGTCTCTGTATATTTGAACTCTCCGAATAATTCACAATATCACTAAACAGCTACAGGAGAAAGCTGGCTTGAAAAGTTGCAGATTCCCCCTCCGTTTACCCATTAGAGTAGACTGCTCAACCCCCCAGTCAATTGCAACTTGGTCAATTAAAATGAAATGTAAGGGGTTTTTAGATCCTTAACCTGAACTCATTTTTTAAAAGAAGGAATGAATGCCTGTCTGATTTTTTCCTCTCTGTGGAAAATGTCTTGGTTACATTTACTTGCAAGGAAGTCCCATGGATTTAAGAGGCACCTTAACATGTGGTTAGGATTGGGGAGAGACCCTGTTAAAACCCTAACTTGGGAAACTGTAGAAGTCATTGATTTGAATGGGACCTTCTTGCTTCGGAATACATATAATAAGGATGTCCTCTTTCTCTCTCTGTGAATGCTTTAAGCTTGAGCATGTACATGTTTACTCAGATGTAAGTCCCCTTGAGTTGAACAGGGCTCCTTTCAAAGGAAGTGTAAAAAGGAGAACCGCCTCAATTTGGATCATTGTATAGTTTTCTGGTTCAAAAACCAACACAGGCAGACTCAGGAAACTTTTAACAGCTACCATGAGAAATTCTTGTGGAAAAAGTAAAATTTGGAGCTGTCTGACTGACAGAGGTTTCTTTTTTTGGTGGGGGGGGGGTGTGAAGAAGAAAGGAAAAGGAAAAACTTGCTCAAATAATTCTGCAAAATAATAATATAATTAAAAAAAGAGACATTTTCAGTCAATTTTTGGCATGTGTCGCTGAACGACATACTGGAAAACTGCCTTTCTTGCTTCGATCGTAAACCTATTAAATTGGAATTAATACTTCCAAGTACTTGGATTTAGCATGGTAATTTGTGTGTGGGAGGGGGACTGCCACCCAGTCAGCCACAGGTTGACTTAAAATGTTTCTCATTGGTTTCAACAAGATGCTAGTTGCAATCTGAAAGCTGTAACGTCATATGTGTCTACTTGGGAGTAATCCCCTTTGAGCACAAGGAGGCGACTGTGGAAACACAGGTATTTTGTATTTGCAATCGTACACCAGGCCAGGTTTGCTGGTACCCATGCATGTTTATCTGGGAGCCGGTCTATGTAATTTGGTGGGACTTACTTCTGAGTAAATACGCAGCATTTTGGACTGCATAGGGCTTTCTTGGAAAGGAGGCTGCAAGGTCCGAAACAGGATATTTTAATAATAAGCAGGAGTTTTAAAAGCCCATTTAAAAAGATGTGCAGCGTTTGCTCTCTGAAGATTGCTCCACTTTTACTCCCAAGTATGGCACAGGTTTGAAACTTGATTTCTGTGAGGTGCAGGCATGATCCTAAACACGTTTCCTCAAATGTAAACCCCCCTGAAGTCCATGTGGCTTGGTCCCAAGTAAAGTGTGATAGGAGGGCTGCCTTATCCAGCATTTACTTAGCAGGAACTAAGACTGATTGAGCGGAGGTGTTTTACATCCGAGTAGATCTGCTTAGGATCAGGTTGTTGAAGTCCCAACTCCAGTGCGTTGGGCTGATTTTTCTAGCGAACATGATTTAAGTGCCCTGGGCTCCTTTGGGGGGAGAAGTGCAGGATATAAATTTAATGATTATAATCATATATATATAATAAATCTATGGGCAGGCAAAATCAGCGCTTCAAGAGGTAAAGAGCTGAAAGAAGTCTGGCTTAAATCTATCCTTCTCGCCTAACTGGGTGATTATTCCTCCTGCCCGATGCTGTTGCAAAGTTCCCCCTGCTATCTTGCAAAAGGTGGGAGTCCTCGTTAAGGGTTTTTGTCAATTTCACGTGGCCTCCTGGTTCAAGAAGCCGTGCAGGATTGATTGGGGAAGGCCCATTAGCAGGGATTGATTTGTCCAAGGGGGGTGAGTGGGGAACATTGCGAAGAGAGAGAAGGAGATCTGAATGGGATCATTCACCAACAAGGAACGGTTGTTCTCAGTTACACTTTACCTTAGAGTCTGTGTGAGAGTGTAAACATCGAATTGGAGCCTGTGCGTGTGTTCACAGGCAACTTAGCTCCTGGTACATTTTATCCACGTTCACAACATTCTTCTAGAGAAGCGTGCGTAAGACCATTGTCTTCTCACCTTCTTAAGAAGCACACAAACACGCAGGTAAATGGAAGGGCCCCTTCACATGGTACAAACTCTGCTATGTTATCTACTCCTGTGGTCCTGGGCTTTCTGACCCAGCAGGGTTGCCAACTGATCAGAAAGGAAGTGAGCTGGCTTCCTCTTCTGCCTCGAGCAGAAGGCAGCCTGACACAGTAGGGAGATACGACAGCATTCTCACCTGTTAATGCCTGTGGAACAAAAGCCTGCTGTTAAAGGCACAGCTACAGTGTCCAGTCGAAAAGTTGGCCTCGTTACTGAGGAGGGCATCTTTAAGGTCCTTTCCTTGCACTGCGACATTTTAGGCATACACTTAAAAAATGTCAGGTGTGAATAAATCATTAAACACCATTGAAACTTCCACTGAACTAAACCCCAGAATTTTAAGGGGTTGGACTAGATGACCCGAGAGTCCCTTCCAACTCTACAATTTTACGATTCTATTATCAACTTGTATTTAAGATACAGAGGTGAATGTGTTGTGTGTTCATGCCTAGCCTAAGCATTTTTTACTTGGAAGTATTTGAAGCTCCACAGTAATCAGTGTAATGTACTTGCCTGTCGATGTTTAGCCTTAGCATGTAAATGGGGTTTAGGGTCCCCCAAGCCTGAAGATGTAGATGTTAGTCCCATTTATTCCAAAAAGTTGTACTTCCAACTCTTGAATTTGAGATCTGAGTGTTGGAGAGTTTTGTCTTTGGGCCTGACCTAATCTAACACACATTTCCGAGAAAAACAATTACTGTACCACTTTGTTGAATTTAATTTCAATTTACATGCCATCATAAAATCAGGAATGGATGATAAATCCACCAGTTTGAAATGAGCCTGTCTTCTACGTAGATGTCTGTTTCCTTTCCAAATAACAACCTCATCTTGAAACATATTTACTCTAACACACCTGCCTCTTTTCTGTTTGTTGACTACAACTGAGAATTCGCTTCCAAGTAAGTAGATTAATTTTTAAAACATGGAGATGGGGAGGAAAACCTCAGACTGCCTTTTTAAAAAAATTTAAAATAAAATCAAGTATTAGGTTTATGTAAATTTCCCACTGTATTAATAATACCAACAAAATATTCTTAAGGCAAAAGATCTGGTGTCTTGACCTAGTAGATTGTTGTTGGAATATGCTTTGCAACTTGCATGCATCAATTTTATGTAGCAATTCAAACTTTTGCCTCTTGTTTTCTCCCTTCTCTGCTGCTGCCTTTCGCTTCAATACTGGGGTAACACTCCATCTGGGATTATGTCGTGTGTGAACCTATTTATGAGAACTGAGGAAGTTCAGGCCTGGGGAGGGAGGGCAAATGTAGCTCTTTAGACCTCTCTAAACCTCTCTTGAGCTCTCCCTAGTACATATCCCGCACTGGTCCATACCAGCACCGCATCTGACTCCCCATAAATGCTTTTGACTGCATGTGATGTGGCTTTGAACTCTTGAGAATGCCCTTTTGTGCCTGGATGGAGAGATGTGTCTGTGTCTCAAAACCTCTGGCTTTTGCATGGCCTGTTGGACAAAGGCTCTGTAGCCTCGTCCACCACTGTCATGCGGCCCTCAGAAGCTTGTATTATGAGGAAATGTGGCCCTTCAGTGAAAAAATGTTCCCCTCAACCACTAAACACTGAGAGAGATTATTTAGCGTTCCCCACAGTGATGTGGGGAAAGGTAGAGGAGCGTCTATGGAAATCCACTAGTCCCACCGCCTAATTTTAGCAACATTATAGCCTTCTAAAAATAACAGCTGAAGGGGTTGAGTGCGAACACAGCACAGGACCCAAATGGGTTTTACTCAGAGAAGACCCACTCAGATTAATAGACCTAAATTAGTCACGTCCATTGATGTTGATGGGCCTGTTCTGAGCATGAGTCATGTTGGAGACAAGACACAATCCCCCATCACATTTGCTCCAAAGTAGTCTATCGGAGACCGCCCTGGAGAGAGGCGGCAATTTGAGTCACGCTTAATTTGTTAAACTTGTTGGAACTTACTTCTGAGTAGCCCTGTACTGAATTGCAGTGTCAGTTGGGTCGGTACCATCGCCATTTCTCTCCATTTCTGATCTCAGACTTCTATCCTGAGCAGGGCTAGACCAGCTATAGAGGCAAAAGAGACATTTGCCCAAGATAGGACAGTAGAATTTCCACGGCTCCTGCAAAGTAAATGCCACCTCCTCTGATTTGGCAGGATGCAGAGGCTTTCAAGAGCTTGGGTGTGATTAGACTTGCGCTCAAAGCGTTGGCATTTGGGTGTGAGAAGGTGGGTGGCAACGCTTCTGTTTTGCACATGGCAGCCAACGCTTCCTCCCTGCAAACCTCAAATCTCGAATCGATCGAGGGATTTCCGTTTTGGGTTGCCAGCAGATCCGTACTAAAGACATTCCTCGACTGGAGCCCTGGGAGAGCACCCCTTTTGCATGCAGAAGGTCCCAGATTCAGCTCCTAGCATTGGCAGCCAGTCCTGAGAATATCCATGGTCTGAAAGCCTGGAGAGCCACTGCCTATGGAAAATACTGAGCTAACAATAACAATAACAATTATTTATTATTTGTACCCAACCCATCTGGCTGGGTTTCCTCAGCCACTCTGGGTGGCTTCCAACAAAGACCAAAAATACACTAAAATGTCACACATTAAAAACTTCCCTGAACAGGGTGTCAGGTAGTTGTTTATCTCTTTGACATCTGATGGGAGGGCGTTCCACAGGGTGGGCGCCACTGCCGAGAAGGCCCTCTGCCTGGTTCCCTGTAACTTTGCTTCTTGCAATGAGGGAACCACTGGAAGGCCCTCAGCGCTGGACCTCAGCATCCTGGCAGAATGATGGGGTGGAGACGCTCCTTCAGGTATACTGGGCCGAGGCCGTTTAGGGCTTTAAAGGTCAGCACCAACACTTTGAATTGTGCTCGGAAACGTACTGGGAGCCGAACTAGGTCTTTCAAGACAGGTGTTATGTGGTCTTGGCGGCCGCCCCCAGTCACCAGTCTAGCTGCCGCATTCTGGATTAGTTGTAGTTTCCGGGTCACCTTCAAAGGTAGCCCCACGTAGAGCGTAGTGCAGTAGTCCAAGCGGGAGATAACCAGAGCATGCACCACTCTGGCGAGACAGTCTGTGGGCAGGTAGGGTCTCAGCCTGCGTGCCAGGTGGAGCTGGTAGACATCTGCCCTGGATACAGAATTGACTTGTGCCTCCATGGACAGCTATGAGTCCAAAATGACTCCCAGCTAAATGGACCATTGGCCCGAATCTGTTCCAACTGAGCCCATCTGACTTATGGGTCCCTAAGCTGTCCCACCACCCTACCTCCTTTGGGGAGACGTTGGCTAATGGGGATCTGCTTTTGTCTTTCTGTCCTAGCAGGTGGTCAGGTGTGCCGCCCGCCATTGCTGCATGGTTCTCTCCCTTGGCTGGATGGGAGCAAGGCTTTGGGAAGCCACCACAGCACCGCCCCATGGAACCTCAGCCCCTTCTCCAAGACCCCCATCCACCACAGCTCGCCTGGACCTCTCTCCGTCTACCCTCCGGCATCCTCCTCCACTTTGTCTGCGGGCCACTCCAGCCCACACCTCTTCACCTTCCCGCCGACCCCTCCCAAAGATGTCTCCCCGGACCCCTCCATCTCCACCCCAGGCTCCACTGGGTCCAGCCGGCAAGAGGAAAAAGAGTGCATTAAGTACCAGGTGTCTCTGGCTGAAACCATGAAGCTGGAGTCTTCTCATTCCCGAAGCAGCATGGCCTCATTAGGAGGGGCCTCTTCCTCAGCTCATCACCCCATCTCCACTTACCCTTCCTACGTCCCTGAATACGGCTCTGGACTTTTCCCTCCCAGCAGCCTGCTGGGGGGATCGCCGACCGGTTTCGGGTGCAAATCCAGACCAAAAGCACGTTCCAGCACAGGTAGGGTCCTTAACGGATTCTTAAAATGCTTCTGTTTCAGGTTCAGGAAAGACTTTTTTTATTAAAAAATGAGCAAAGGTTAAGGGCTGGGAGGAGTAATAATATGGGGAAAGGGGGGTTGTATGGGTTTTCAGCTGCAAATTCAGACCAAAGAGTTTCCAGTGCAGGAAAGGTGCTGAATGGATGACCAGTTAGAAGACAACTCTTGTTTTATTTTTAAAAAGAAGCCGAGGATCGTTATAAGCAGAAAGCAAACTCTGGCAATGCAAAGGTCAACAAAGAGATCAAGCAGATACCACAGAACCTTTCTTCCTAAAACACTGTTGCACTCCACAACAGTTGCTATAATTTTGCTCTTCCTTTAGAAAGATCAGAACAAGCTAAGGTGGGTTTCCTGCTGGTCTCCCAGTCAGGGCTTGACCAAAGGTGGGGTGGGTTAGCTTTAACAATGTGACAAGAGCCCCAGGTTCTCCCAGGCTACTCACTATTCACTCTGTCCATTTGCACATGGGAAACTCAATTGATTTTTAATGGGGATCATTTACCAGAAGAGGGAATCTTGAACGTGTTTCCAGAAAACTCAGTAGGCCTACTAATTTTTGATATTTGCAGGGTTTATGCACTTTCTCTGTTTTATACACTGAGATATTTGATTTTATATCAGTTCCTCTGGCATTTAGAGACACAAATCTCTTTGGCCAGGGATCCAAATTTCACCGTTTGCAAAATGGTTAAACCAAACTATGCTGGTTTAACTACATTATGTCAATTTCGACTTCCTTTTCTTCCCCCAGTTGTTATTTTTTCTGAATATAAAGTGGATTGGATCCCCCCCCCACAGCAAAGGGCCATTAACACTTACTGAAAAGTAGGTCCTATTGATTTCAATAGAACTTACTTCTGAGTAAGTGCACTTGGAATCCTTGCTGAAACTGATTGAAATGCCAGTTTCCTTGGCTTGACATGAGTTGCCCCAGATTTTATAAACCCTATTTTGAGCGTGTTTCTTTAGGGAGCTGGTGAAGCAAACTTTGTTGATTTTGACGAAATGTTCGTCTGAGACAAAGTTCTTACAATTGCATTGCTTTGGAGTTGCATGAAATTAATTGGCTCTATGTCTGAATATCTATGTCTGAATAAACATGTTGGATAGGTTATTCAGCTTTCTCCTTATTATCACATGTACTAAACCACACTCACTCACATCACCCCACTCCTAGGTTCAGAAAGATTTGTACAAGGTGGTAGTGATTAAAAATGTTTTCCATACTCTATAGGTCAGTCCTTTCCCTTCCTATTTGATTTTTGCCTCGTGGGAGAGAGAGTTGAATCAGATTTAAGCTGAAACATCACTTCCAGCCCCACACATTCAACAAGTGGGGCGGACCTGATGTCCGTGGGAGGGGGGCTAATCCCAAATTCTCTAGAGCCAAATATAGCATAGGACAGAGGTCAGGAAACTTTTTCATCAGCGGGCCAGTCCACTGTCCCTCAGACCTTGTGGGGGGCCGGACTATATTTTGGGGAAAAAATATGAACGAATTCCTATGCCCCATAAAAAACCCAGAGATGTATTTTAAATAAAAGGACACATTCTACTCATGTAAAAACACACTGATTTCTGGACCATCCTCGGGCCGGATTTAAAAGGCGATTGGACCGGATCCAGCCCCTGGGCCTTAGTTTGCCTACCCATGGCATAGGACATCACCCCACTCTGATGGGTGATGAAGGATCAATGCACCCATTTAATGCGGAGATTTCACTCCTATCTAATGGACTCCATTTGCACACCTCCACAAATGGCTGTTCAGCCACATATACACACTTTTTGGCTGGGCGTTCCTGCGCTGTGAACATTCAGTGAAACAGATACGACAGTGAAACTTGAGAGAGAGAATGTGGAATAGATACTAGGGATCGGGAACTTTGAGATGTTGTTAGACTACAACTCCCATTATCCCTGACCATTGGGTATGGTGGCTGGGGCTGATGGGAGCTGGAGTTCAGCAACATCTGGCAAGCCACAAGTTCCTCATTCTTGTTACATTCAATATGCTTGCCAACTTTTTAGCTTGGCTTGGTAGCTGACCCCTTTTAGCTGCAGCAGACATTAGGAGGGGCTCACGTTTATCCACTATTGTGAATGGTTTCACTGGTTGGCAAAGGCACAAGAGCAGGCCAGGCCAGTGTATTTTTCCAGTCAGTTGGCAATCTGTAAGAGTCTGATTGTGCATTTGTCCAGCAGCCCTAATCCACTTACGGATTAAAACAGCAATTGCTTTGGGTGTTTTAGCTGAAATTGACACACCAGGTGGAACATTGACACATGATTCTAAGCCATGGTTTAAGCCATGGATGAACAAACCATAGGTTAACTTATTTTATTTATTTATTAGATTTATATACCAGCCTTCACCAAAAGATCTCAGGGCGGTTCACAAGATAAAAACATGAGATAAAAGCACAAATAAACCATGCGTTCTCCCCACAAACAAACCATGGCTTGCTTCTTCAAAGTTTGTTTTGTTTTCCAGCTGCTGCTGCTGCCTCATGCCTTTGCAGTGTGGTGAGAGTGGGGGAGATAAAACAAACCGAAGTTAAGGAAGGGTAGTGGTTTTACACGGAATCCACCATGGTTCAAAAGCCGACAATAAACCATGGCCTCAGATTGTGGTTTCTTACCAGTAAACAAACCAGGGTTACGCTGCTGAGCAGGATTCACGTGTAACACTAAGACATGGTTTAATAAACCGTAAATTAACAAACTCCCATTTAGCATATGTGTAAACCAGGCGATTCGCTTTCCCTCTGCTGTTTTTTTCCTTGGATCAAGGTCTCTTTTCTTTGTAAGCAGAAACGCAAAACCAGAATGCACGATTCATTCATTCCTCTTGCTCCTGTGTAAGCCTCATTCCTAACCTGCTTGCTAAACTTAGAAACTCATTTTAATTCACTTGAAGCTACCTGCTGCTAATTTGAACATTTCTGGAAAGCTGGTTTTTACATGCACAGAGAGAGAATGTGTGTGTGTGTGTGGTGTTGTTGGGGGACCACAAAAACCTAATGTGTTCCGGAAATGTTATTTATTGGTTCAGTGACTTCCTTATGCAGAGAAAAAAACTGGATAGGACTGTGTTCACTTTCCCCACTCAAAAGTCTCTCTCTGCACTTCCCCCAATTCTTTTCCCAGATCCCAGGAGCGAGTTTATTTTAAGTTGGTTTCTTTTTTTTCTTTCTGTTGGGGGTGGGAGGGGGAGAAGGGGAACTACCTAAGAAAAGAGGGAAGTTTTGTTTAGACTGCCTGATCTGGGTCTGTCTCCGAAATATTTCATAATCCATAGGCTATATAGTGAAAGAAAGCAAATTCGCCCACAGAGGCAGTAGTGCTCAGCACAATTTCTAGAAAGTGTATTTTAGAAGGCCTTTGGGACTTGCTTGCGAGTAAATGGCCATGATCCACAGCAGAATTATATGCAGTTTTTTTGGTGCAGTCCTGAGCATCCTTGTTCAGGAGTCAGTTACTCTTTAATAAGTGTGAGTGGGACCTCAGCTTCAAGTCTGTTGATTTTTGTGTGGACATCCTTACATTGTGCTGTGTTCAGAATCCAGGCCTGCCAACTTTTTAACCACCCTCTGCCATTGTGGTTTCAACAAGAAGCTTGGATCTGCAGCTGCTAGCTGATCACCATGCTTATCTTCCTGCTGTGAAAAGCTAGACCAGTAGATCAAGCGGCTGTTAAGTGCAGAAGAGCAGGGCATTTGGCAACCCTAAGTTCTGTTTTGTGATTCCTCCCCTGCCCTCCATCTTTGAACTAAAATCTTGGAAATATGCACTGAAATAAGTGGGGCTGGTCTCGGAATGAATGCCTTTAGGTTCCAGGCAGTTTGCATATTAAACAAAGATCAAAATAAGTCGCTCCCTCACCTTTCCCCTATTCCTCCCCCCACGTTCTTCCTTTCCTCATTGAGACTCCTGCAAGTAGAAGTTGTCCAGTGTGAGTCAGATCAGTTTTCAGGGTTTTTCCAGGGTGACATTTACTCTGACTGTCTGAGCAGGGACTGTCTCTATTTAGCTGATATGTTTTAGCTAATCCAATTATTTTCAGACGGCTGCACGCGACAGTTACATTGTTTATCCAGCGCCAGGAACTTTAATAGAGTCCGGATGCGGTTAACAGTGACAAAAAGAAAGAAAGAAGTAAATGCAGAACTGCCTCTTTCTGTATATGCAAGCAGACTGGGTGTGTGTTTGTATGAGAGAGAGAGAGAGAGAGAGAGAGAGAGAGAGAGAGAGAAAGAAAGAAAGAAAGAAAGAAAGAAAGAAAGAAAGAAAGAAAGCAGAAGAGAATGAAAACTCAGATCTCCTGCCTTTCCTACTTCTAACAGCAGACCTCTGCACCTTTAACAACTGCCATGTCAGGCAGAAAAGGGAGAGAAGAGGCTATCTCCACTGCTACTACAATCATGGCCAGCATGGGTAGACTCACAGAACTGTAGAGTTGGAAGGGACCTTCAGGATCATCTAGTCCAACCCCCTGCAATGCAGGAGTCTTTTGCCCGACGTGGGGCTCGAACCCATGATGCCGAGATTAAGAGTCGCATGCTCTACAAACTGAGCTATCCATGTCATTGTGGTCCAGGGGAGGGCCATAGAGCACCTGCTTTGCTTGCAGAAGGCTCCAGGTTCAATCCCTGGCAGGTAGGGCTGGGAGCATCCCGCCTCCTTGAAATCCCTGGAGAACTGATCAGTGTAGAAGTTGGATGAACTGACGGTCTGATCCAGTATAAGACAGCTGCCTTTCTAGGGTTATTATGGGTAAGGGCCATAGTTCAGGGGTAGAGCATGCCGAAGGTCCCAGGTAAGGCTTGAGAGCCACTGCCATTCAGTGTAGATAACACTGAGGCAGCTTCTTATGCTCCTGTGTCCCATGGATGATGTTTCCAGGGCCTACTGACTGAGATCCTGGGGGAATTTCTAACCCACCCTCTTCTAGTCCTTAGGAGACCAGTGAGAAGGTGGGTGAAGGACCACAGGAGTTAGAACGGTCTGGTCTCCCTGTTGTGTTGTACTGAGTGTGCAGGGAAGGTGCAGACTGCATGTGATGGGTTGAGATGGCTCCCTTTTTTATCTTATTTTTTTTGCCCAGGGACCCACGCAGACACGGAGTGGCCTTGGCTGTGAGTCTCCAGAGCTGAACGCACTTGGGAAGTAGTACTATGGGAACCAGTGGGATTTTTTGCCAAGTGGAAGGGTTTAAGATCAGGGTGCTTTGGAGGCTGCAAATGAGGGTGTGTGTGTGTTGGCTTCCCATTGGCTATTGTTGTAGACTACCCAGGTATTTTGCTTGCTCCACTGGGTCTTCTTAGGTCCTTGGTGATGGACAAGAAAGATGGTCTTCTTCTTCTTCCTCTCCTCCTCCTCCTCCTCCTCCTCCTCCTCCTCCTCCTCCTCCTCCTCCTCTCTGCCTAGGGAAGGCCTGTAGCTCCATGGTAGAGCATCCAGGTTGCATGTGAAGGGTTCCAGGTTCGAATTCTTAGCATCATCTCCAGGTAGGGCTAGGAATGTCCCCTATGCAAGACCCTACCAAGCCACTGCCACTCAGTGTGGACCATACTGTGCTAGATGGACTCAAGGCGACTTCCTCTGTTTCTGTGCAGAAGGCTGTTAAGATATATGGAACTGCCTTATTATTACATATTATATCACTGGTCCATCTAGCCACCAAACTGCCCACAGAGCAGGCTGAAGGTAGGTTTAGATCTGCAGAGCCAGCTCCAAGTTTGAGTGGGGGTTCATCCTATATCGGTGGGCTTGCTTCAGTCTGGTGGCGGCGGCAGCAGCAGCAAACAGCTCTGTCTGGGAGCCACGGCTGAAGTTTCCCACAATGCCTCTGATGTAGCAATAGCTTCTTCTTTTTTGATGATGTTAGGAAAGGGTCTTAGCTCAGTAGCAGAGTGGTTACCTTGCACGAAGGAGGTTCAGTCCTAGGCATCTCCAGGTAGGGCTTGGAGGGACAATTGTCTGAAATCCTGGAGAGATAGTCAGTGCTAGTCAGTGTGGAAAATAAAATAATAGAACTGTAGAGTTGGAAGGGTCCATGAGGACCATCTAGTCCAACCCCCTGCAATGCAGGAATCTTTTTGCCCAATGTGAGACTCGAACCCACAACCCTGAGATTAAAAATTTCATGCTCTACCGACTGAGCTATCCCAGGAGGAGGACAAATACTGAGCTAGATGAACCAATGGTCTGACTCTGTACAGGGCACCTTCCTGTGTCCCTATGTTCTTTCCCTCTGTGTCTGAAAAAGCAGGTAGGCCTGTGCAAAGGGCCTTGGCAGATACCTGCATGAAAGGACTGTGAGCTAAGTCTGGGGACTGCAAACAGATCCCAAGCTCAGAATGAGCTCCGGGGCACCCAATTCCTTAAATTTAAGTGTGTGTCTTTGCACTTGCCTCTGATTCATGGGCCTTGGCACTCTAGCGTAAAAAACAAAGTAGGTCTCTCAGGTCTTCCCACTCTCAAAATCTCCAGTCCTGCTCCTTGAGATATTTTCACCTTAGAGGGCAGCAGGGCTGAATCTTGTTGAGGTCGCCAACATCCTCCTTAGTTGGGATTCCTGTGTTTTGAACGCGCAGGCACTTAGCAGCTGAAACTTTTCTGGGCAATGAGCTAGGGAAGAAGCATCTTCTGTTCAAAAAAGTATCTGCCACGTCACCTGATTGCTAAAAGCGCAGGAGCTCTTTCAGAAAAGAAGGTGGCAACCCTAGGCATGCAGAGTCTGGACTGCGCCTTCTGCAAGACTTTGGAAAAAGCTTGTAGTATGGAATCCTACTTATTATTTTTTAAAGGCCTAGCTCTTTTCCGCCTTCGTTGCAAAAGTTCCCAAACAACCCGAAAGCCAGACATAACATTGTTGTGTTGCAGAGAGCTGGGTTGAGTTTGGATCTCTGGCTGGGTGGAGGTGAAGGTCCAGAGATGGGAAAGGAAGGAGGCCCAGGCGAGATGGTGATGGAGAGGATCAGGAGAGGTGTCCTGCCTTCTTGGTTTCTGCTGTTGTTCTAGCTTTGTTGTGACTTTCTGGTGCTGTGCCTAACGCGGACCAGGAAAAGGAACCAAAGAGGAAACTGCAAGCAGGTGACAGACACCTTTCTGGTTGCGGATCAGACAGACTCAGATAGAGCAGTTGGCTTCAAATGATTGCCTTATCATTGCCGGGTCTCTCTAACCGCCATCCCTCCTATCCTCCGACATCAAAGAGCCCAGGGCTGCTTCTCTTCTGGGGCAATCTGAGAACAAACGCTGACCACATTTTGCATTCTCTAGTGCTTCAGTTATCGTGCACTTTGTCTGAGTAGTGCATACAATAACCTTGGAAGGTGGGGCCATTGCTTATTGATTTACAGAAAACATTTCTGTGCCGCGGTCTCACGAAATACGAAACATAAAGCACTGTTAAAAATAAGAACAGGCAAACCCAGCAAATTGTGTCCACCAGAGAAGCCAAAATAAAAATTAAAAAATGGGATGAGTGTAGGCATTAGGCATCAGTTTTAACTTTTATTCAGGGGGAAAAAAACCCCAAAGGAATGACTGCCTGTCTCTTGCTTTAGGGTAGTTCAGGATTAGGGTGAGATTTGAATGGGGGACTTGCTCACAGACCCAGGTGGGCGGCTGTTCCTAAGATAATATACCTGAGACAGCTTGGATGCACATTAAGCACCAAATCAATGCCAAGGCTTTTCATGGTAGTCCGCTGCAATAAGGGGGGAGTGGAGGGGATTCTCATTAATTACATTTGGACCCCACTTTTCTCTGCGAAGCTCAAGTTCTCAAACCTCCCCAATTATATTCTCACAGCTGCCCTGTGAGGTAGGTTGGGCTGAGTGATAAGGAGTGCTTCGGGGGTCACCCAGAGAACTTCATGAGGATTTAAACCTGGTTTCTCCCCCCCAGTCCTAATCTGACTCACACTCTAAATCAGGAATTCTGTTGAGAGTCACACTCCCTGGATCAGAATCTGTCGGGGGCTACATGGCTGTGGTAGGCTGGGAACCTCCTCTCTCTCTCTCTCTCTCTCTCTCTCTCTCTCTCTCTCTCTCTCCTGCCACCCCCTTCTCTATTTCTCTCCCGTCCCTTCTGCCACACTCTTTTCTTCATAATTCACTCCCACTTAAAACTAGGCTGTGTTTTCTTAGGCTACAGACTGCCCATTCCACGCTAACTACTACACCACACTGTCTCTCAGAGGAAGCGTGAGATGAGTTTCCCATATCCGGCAGCTTCCTAGATCCAGGCTTTTTGAAAGAGACAGGATTGTTTCCCAGAATGCACACGGGGAGCCCTACCGCATCATTCCCGTCCTACTTGTACTCTACCAAATTATTCCCATTTTACAGAGGAAGAACTGAGGCAGAGCAAGCAAGGGAGCCAGGGGTGTGGCAGTGGCGAAGCCATCGTGATTGGAATGTTTGCATTTTGGCCTCATGGCAGTCTGTGTGGACGCGGCGTCTGCTGGCGGTTAGGCGACCTCCTGGCATTTCATTGGCATGTGGAATCTGCCAGAGGTGATGAGTTGTGGTTCAGACTTCTGCTTTTCCTGAGTTTCCTGCCTGCGTGTTTAACAGCAGTCTGAAGCGCAGAGGCGCAAAGGAGATGAAGCGTTTGTCGGCCTGGCGAGTGGTGGTGAAAATCGCAAGCTCCATGGGCTAAAACCTTTGTGCGTCAGCTTGCACAATGGAGTCTGCTCCATTAGAGCAGACCAGACACTGCTCTCGGTCTGCTTTCACTTTTTTGCCTCCTTCGCTGCAGCCAGTTTGGGGGAGGATGACATTGACCATCAGATTCCTCCTCCTTTGTCTCCATGTTGCCTTTGCAAAACTCAGTGAACAGGAGGATGGGGACCAAAGTACAGTGGTATCTCTAGTTGCGAATGGGATCCGTTCCGGAGGCCCATTCGCAACGTGAAAAGCCCGCAACCTGAAGCACCATATCTGCACAGGTGCATGGTGCGATTTGGCGCCTGTGTGCATGCACGAAGCGTGATTTAGCGCTACTGCACATGCGCGAGTGGCAAAACCCAGAAGTAACCCTTTCCGGTACTTCTGGGTTGCCGTGGGACGCAACCTGAAAAAACGTAACACGAAGCAAACGTAACATGAGGTATGCCTGTAGAATCAGTTGGTTCTGCCACTCACTGGCTCTGGTTTTAACTAGCACAGGGCCTCCTTGTCTTCTGCTTCACGAATCCTGATGGGATTTGGCCTCCACTGGGGCCAAAGAAAGAAGATGCCTAGATGTCTGGGTAGCTATGCACCCTACTTTACAGAGAACAATCCTCCATTAGAAGTCAGACCTCGTTTGGAGTGAGTCCTCTGTTTCGGAAGGGCTGTCCCGTTGGTTATAGAGGGGGCAGCAGGAACTGCCCATCAGCAGTTAGTACTAGGACTGGGCGATATCTGGTTTTCCACATTGTGACATATCTAAACATTGTGATATACCGATGTATCATGATGGCATAAATAAAGATTGAGCTAAGTAGTGGCATTGGCTGGCTTCACGGTTTTCCTCACATTGTGATTTTTGCATAGTGCGCAGACACACACATCGTAATTCGAGATATGCAGCCAGCTCAAAAATTAAGAAACTGATATTACAGGATCCTGGATAGCTCAGTAGGTTAGAGTGTGGTGTTGATAATGGGACAGCTGCATATTCCTGCATTTTGGTCTAGTTGATCCTCAGGGTCATCCCCCCTACCAACCCTGTGATTCTGTGATATGGACGTCAAACTGGTTTTGCACAATATATCGATCTATCACCCAGCCCTAGTTAGTACCTGGACAGGAGACAGATTACCTGATCTGTGGTTCCATTCTTACCCAACTATCGTGAGACGCATTGTGGTTCGATGACGAGTACACTTGTTGTTTGTTAATGAGCGTCTGCATATATGCAAATCTGTGTCCTGATTTGTCCCCTGTTTTCAGTGATGCGTTTCCTCTCCCCCCCCCCCCCCCGGCAACGTGAGTGACTCCATCTTAGCAGGCTTTTGTTGTCTGGAATGCTGTGGAATGGCGGTATCCTGAAATGAGGAGCACATATTATATTCAGGGGTTGGGATGGGTTTACTTGTCTGCGGTTGGCAAGCCTTGAAAATGAGAGGTTCCTCTAAGAATATTCTGGATGTTCCAAGTGCTGAAACCTCAGTAGGCCGGTTCTGTTGTTGGTCAGGTGTGAGGGATTATAGAGTTTGGGTGGAGAGGGTCCCCAGCATTTTCACATAGGGCTTGGAAGAGTTTGTGCTCTAGAACCCTGGAGAGCCACTGCTGACCTGTGTAGACAATACTGTGCTAGATGAGCCTAATGGTCTTGGTTCCTTGGCCATCCCCCTCTGTTGGAGTTCAGAGCTGTGTGCAACACCCCATCACCAACGTCACCTGCTACGATACTGTTGCCACTGTTGAAATAAGACACTACTGCCTCTCCACTCTGCTTATGTATATTGGGAGGTGGTGGGCAAAATTGTTCTCAGCCTCAGGCGGCAAAATGTGTTGGGCTGAACCCAGTTTGTTCTTTGGAGCTGCATGGCATGGTCTGATTTTTACTCTCAAGGAAACGGGCATCCGTGCATTTGTTTCGACACCTCTGTGTGCGCTAGGAAACCTCAATGCAAGGACAACCCTCCTCTCTTTATGCACCCAGTACTTTTCCATTTCTGAAAAGTAGCTCTGTAGCACTCTGCAGACAGCAGTGGGGAGTTCTGCTGGAGATAGCCAGGGAATCTACACTTCTGTCCCTTAAGTGCAGAACTGTACATTTGCCCCAAACAAATTCCAGGAGGTCCTCTAACCTGCAACAGAGGCTGCATCCACACAGACTGCCATGAGGCCAAAATGCAAACATTCCAACCACGATGGCTTTGCTACCGCCACACCCGTGGCTCCCTTGCTTGCTCTGCCTCAGTTCTTCCTCTGTAAAATGGGGATAATTTGGTAGAGTACAAGTAGGACGGGAATGATGCAGTAGGGTAGCCAGTGTGCATTCTGGGAAATGACACTGCCTCTTTCAAAAGCCCTGGATACAGGGAGCTACTGCAGCTTGGCTCACCTGTCCCCTCCTCTGAGAGACAGTGTGGTGTAATGGCTCGCATGGTGTGGACAGTCTGTAAGCCTGAGGAAACTCAGCCTAGTTTCACGTGTGAGGGAAAGAGGCAGAAAGGAGAGAGATAGAAACTGAGTAGGGGGTGGCAGGAGAAGGGAAGAATGAAGGGGTGGCGGGGGGGGGGAGAGAGAGGTGGTAGGAGAGAGAGATGGTGCCACTGCTATTCAGCCCCTGACAGATTCTGATCCAGGGAGTGTGGCCCTCAACAAAAGAACAATTCTGCACTGCTGAATTAAGAAAGTAAGTCAGACTAGGACTGGGGGGACGACTGGGTCTAAGTGACAGCCCTTAAGATATTTGAAGATGGCTCTCAGTCTCCACTTTGCCAGGCTAACCGCACACAGCTCCTTTAAGTGTTCCTCGTAAGGTTTAGTTTCCAGACCCTTGATCATCTTGGTTGCCCTCATCTGCACACGTTCCAGCTTGTCAACATCCTTCTGTAATTGTGGTGCCCAGAATTGGACACAGTATTCCAAGTGTGGTCTGACCAAGGCAGAATAGAGTGGGACTATTACGTCCCTTGATCTGGACACTATACTTCTGTTGAGGCAGCCTAGAATAGTGTTAGCTTTTTTTTGCTGCTGCATCACACTGTTGACTCATGTTAAGCTTGTGGTCCACTAAGACCCCTAGATCCTTTTCACATGTACTGCTAGTAAGCCAGGTGTCCCCATCCTATATTTGTGTATCTGGTCCTTCTTGCCTAAGTGCAGAACCATACCTTTGTCCCTATTGAAATTCATTTTGTTAGCTTGTGCCAAGTTCTAAGGGCCTAACCTTGGATTAGAGGGATGGTTTTCTGATTAGAGGATGGTGTCTCCAGCAAAGTTGAACTCCTTTATCTGGCTTGAGAAATCAGGTGTGGTTTTATGAATGGTTTCTTGGGCAGAAAGTAAACAACTGAGGGGCTTGGGGATTCCGGGTTCAGTGGCCACCTGGCTAAGTAACTGCAGCAGTGATCCTTCAGAACCCAGCTTCCCAAAATTTAACCTGGGCATAGCTGCTGTTTGTGGAAAGACATACCTTCGTTGAACAGGTAGATTAGTCTGTCTGGGAATGATGGTTTACCCAATTGAAAGCACCCACGAATTGACTCATTTGGCTGAATGAGTCCTTTGCAGACAGGGGCACGTTTGTCATAAGAGGAAATTGAATCACCTGCTAATATTCATAAGCGCTGTTATAACTGGGTGGAGGGCAGGATTGCATCAAAGAAGAGGCAGATCTAGGCTGGATCTAAGGAGGTTGCTTTGCTTCTGTTTATCTAGGTCAAATAAGAGATCAATGTAATAATTAAAACAGGATTGTCGAACATGCAGTTCGGTTTCACTTGGAAGCAAGCCTGCCTTACCAGCTTCCTCGCCCAGAATTTATGTCTGCGCCTTTAATTTCTCCAGGATGCTCAGATGGGAAGCATTCATCTACCTTCTTGCCCATGTTTTCCCAGGCTGAGAGAGCACAGTCTTCCTCATCCTTGCAGGGCTTCCCAAACTTGTGCTTCCCCAGCTGTTTTTGGACTACAGTTCCCATCATCCCTGACCACTGGTCCTGCTAGCTAGGGATGATGGGAGTTGTAGTCCAAAAACAGCTGGAGACTCAAGTTTGGGAAACACTGGTTAAGAACATAAGATGAGCCTTCTGGATCAGACCAATGGTTCCTCTAGTTCAGGATCCTGTACTCACAGTGGCCGACCAGATGCCTTTGGGAAACCAGCAAGTTGTACACAATAGCAGCTGGAACTGGAGTTGGTGGTTCTTAGGTAGGGTGCTGTCAACTGAAAAAACAAAAACTGGCCCTAATCCTGGGTCTTCAAGAGCAACTTCAACTTATTCCTGCATTGCAGGGGGTTGGACTAGATGATCCGTGGGGTCCCTTCCAACTCTACGATTTTATCGTTCTGCAAACTTGCTCTGTCTGCATTCTCAGCATGCTGTAAAAAGCTGGTTTCTCTGGAGATAAAGCTTTAATTAAAAAAAAGGGGATGGCTGGCCAGCCTGTTCTTAGGGGAAGGAGGGAGCAAGGTGGATATCCAGATTTATTCATTGGGGGATATTAATTAGGAATTTTATTTACTTGATTACATTTATCCCCCCTCCCCATTTTTATCCTCACGACAACCCTGTGAGGCAGGTTGGATCGAGAAAAAGGAACTGGCCCCAAGTCACACAGTGAGCTTTGTGGCTGAGTGGGGATTTGACCCGGGTTTCTCCGGGCTGAGCCTGACCCTCTGATCACACCGGGGGTTATTCGCACATTACATTCAACACGTGCACAATCTGCGATCCCGCTGTCAAGGTGTATACTCGCGTAGCTGTTCACACGTAACACCCAACACCTGTGCAGTATGTGTGCCTGTTTACACAATATACAAATCAAGGGGCGTACAGCCCTTCGCACAAACACTTGTACCTATGTAAAGATACCTTGTTGTTGTTTAGTCGTTTAGTCGTGTCCGACTCTTTGTGACCCCCTGGACCAGAGCACGCCAGGCACTCCTGTCTTCCACTGCCTCCCTCAGTCTGGTCAAACTCATGCTGGTAGCTTCGAGGACACTGTCCAGCCATCTCGTCCTCTGTCGTCCCCTTCTCCTTGTGCCCTCAATCTTTCCCAAAATCAGGGTCTTTTCCAGGGAGTCTTCTCTTCTCATGAGGTGGCCAAAGTACTGGAGCCTCAGCTTCAGGATCTGTCCTTCCAGTGAGCACTCAGGGCTGATTTCCTTCAGAATGGAGAGGTTTGATCTTCTTGCAGTCCATGGGACTCCTCCAGCACCATAGTTCAAAAGCATCAATTCTTTTACCTGTATTCAATAAGGAGTCTCTTATTTGCAAGAGTAGATGGAAAGGAAAAACAGCAGCTGCATGCTTGGGAAGAGGAAGGATGCGTTTTACCTTATGCTTTGATAAATCGTCGGTGGGAAGAGAGCTAAGGGGTCTTTCAGGAGAAAGATGAGCAGTGGCTGTGTACGCATGTAACTATGGTGTTATTTCCCCCCGATTTGGATTGAAGTTGGCTTGGAAAAAGGAAAGAAGCTACTTCTGCACGCATCCCATAGTTAAACTATGGAACTCTCTCCCCAAGGGGGAAATGATGGCCACCAACTTGATGGCTTGAAAGGAGGATTAGACAAATTAGGAGAGGGCTCTTGATGGCTACTAGCCAGGATGACTATGTCTCCTTTGTTGGAGGCAGCACTGATTCCAAGTTCCGGTTGCTGGAAACCACAGGAGGAGAGAGAGCTCTTGTGCTCTGATCCTGCATCTGGTTGGCCACTAACAGGATGCTGGATTAGATGGGCCATTGGCCTGATCCAGCAGCTTTTTCTTCTTATATTCTTAAAATGCAGTATCTCATAAGAAACAACAGGATAGGCACAGAGCAGACCTGGACATTGGCTGACGTCACGTGTTCACTGCTTCCCAAACCAGTCATGAGAGTGCATTGGATGCGGAGTTAAATAGCCCATGCAAGTCAAGAGCCACATCTGAATCTTACCGTGCTGGTCTTATGTACTTAGGCTTTATGCTGGCTTGGATTTTAAAGCTTTATTGTGGGTTTTTAACTGTATGATCATTGCTTTCGCTTCCTTTGTACGCTATGCCACTTGGAGGACTTGTTTACGAGCCATTGAAGAAACAGAAATAAGTCCCCATTTTGTGGGCTGTCCAAATCATAGCTGTCAACTTTTCCCTTTTCTTGCGAGGAATCCTATTTGGAATAAGGGGATTTCCCTTAAAAAAAGGGAAAGGTTGACAGCTATGGTCCACATTGCTGCAGGGCAGAGAGACATGGTCAGGAATGAAGGAAGGCACCTCTAATCCTGACCTTCTGTTCCAGTGATTAATGAAATTTAATTATTACAATCTGACCTCTCCAAGAGCACTTTGATGGGCTGTGGGTGATGTTTTGGAAAGTAAAGGAAAGAACTGGGTTAATCTGAGTAGATGTTGGATCAGCCCCATAAATCTTTCAGTTTGACAAAGTAACATTTCGTCCGGCCATCCTCCATAACACGATCGCAAAGGGGGCAGTGGGGGGCAGTGGCTAGTGAATCTGAATGGGATGGAGGTGTCCCGGGTTCAGATCTATGCACTCAGCCATAAACCTCCCTAGGAGACTTTGGGCTTGCCGCTGTCTTGCAACATTACTAGCTTCGCAGGGTTGTTGTGCGAGGGTGGTGAATCCTGCCTCGAAGGAAAGGCAGATTTTAAATGAAATAACTCCTAGGACCCGGAATAAGTGCACACAGAAGATGTAATAACTTTTGGTGTGGCTGCCAAACACATCTGAGCCATACAAGGAGTGCAATAAACAGCTACATTGCTGTATCACTGGTTAGCCCAGGCCTCCCCAGCTGGTGACTTCCAGATGTTTTGGACCACTAATTTAATTTAATTAATTTTGGGGGGGAATATTTATATCCTACCCTTTGCACAAGCCGCAAGACGGTTTAAAACAAAATAAGATGCGATACAGAGAATCCCTAAAACAATGCAGTCCTTTTTAACACCACCATAGCTCATAAGAAATCATTAAATAGCAATTACCATTAGAAGAAGCTGAGCAATCCATTTGTCTAGTCATCTCTCTCCTTCCCCAAAAACCTGCTGGAAAAGGTGCAGGGGCTGAAAATCATAGAGAGGGGGGTCAGAGGTGCCTCAATAGAGAGTCCTACATGTTAGGAGCCACCACCGAAAAGGCCCTTCTCATATCAGCCCCAGCTTGTATGGCCCAACGGTCAGGAATGATGGGAATTGTAGTCTAAATCACTTGGAAAGTACCAGGCTGAGGAAGGCTGGGTTTGTCCTTCCACAAGCAAGGCAAAATGGGAGTCTTTGATGATGAGCAGCTGGCTTTGCTTGCGGACGTATTATTTGCTATATTTTGCTGTAGCAAGAGTGCTGCAGGCCTGGCCTTCTTTGAAGAGGTCCTGAAAGAGAATGGGGGAAAATAAAGAAAAATGAGTTTGGATGAAGGATAGAAAGAGAGTTGGCTATAGCCACAATGTTTTTCTTCTGTGGTGGAAGAGACATGCGCTGAACAGAGAATGAGCCTTCCTACTTCAAGGACAAATTGCAAGTCGAATTTGAGCATGCTGTTTATGGATCTGCCCTGCAAATCCTATATATAGGCGAGCGACTTCACAAACTACATAATTAGCTTTCTGAATTTGCTGGCGCAGGATGTGTCGATGGCTAGAAGCTTAAATGGCTTTGAAAAATGAGAGAAAGAGAGAGAGATTCACAGAGGAAATGGAACCTCCTTGGATATTGGCCGTAATCTCCGAAGGGGGATCCTCCATAGATTGTGGCAGAATATTTACAAATTGATGCCGGAGATAAACACCAGTGCCTTCATTTCTTGCTGATATGCTTCTGTTTGTTTGGAAATGGTCCAGCTAGATGGAGCACATTCTAGCTTTCCATTTCAAGGTATCATTTTCCGCATGTATCTCTCTCCGCTGCAAGTTGTCTTCACAGCATTGCGGAGAGCCATTTCTTAACTCTGCACCGGCGCAAAGTCCACCATCCAGAATATTTGGGGATTAGCCCTGCATGCTCAGTTTTTGCCTTGCCCTTCCCTCGACAGCCGCCCTCTCCGCCCAAGGCTGTTGAGAAAACCGCTTTGACATTTGGAGTGGTTTCAGATGGCGGCGTACAGCTTGAGAGGAACACACGTAACTACAACATAACAATGTAGTCGTCACCGGTAAATAAAAGATTAAAAGAGATGCAGCCAAATGGAACAATTTCCATGTACAGTACATCACGACAAGATCTGAAATGCAGATATAGAAACCCAACATCAACAACCCACTGCCCAACAATAAATGAAGATACTCACAGGAAGGTGATGGACATTCAATGAAGGGACCTTCATGAGAGGCAGGGTAGAGATGCTTCCTCAGGGTGTGAGGCTGAGGGAAGATGGGGAAATTCCCAGGTGATTGCTGGGAGGGTTCACTCTTCTGTGTGTGGAATAAGGATTAAGATATACAGTGGTACCTCGGGTTAAGAACTTAATTCGTTCTGGAGGTTCTGAGGTACCACTTTAGCTAATGGGGCCTCCTGCTGCTGCCGTGCTGCTGCACGATTTCTGTTCTCATCCTGAAGCAAAGTTCTTAACTTGAGGTACTATTTCTGGGTTAGCGGAGTCTGTAACCTAAAGCATTTGTAACCCGAGGTACCACTGTAATTGTGATAGAGGGCTTGGTATTATATACACACATACAGTTGGACCTTGGTTCTCGAACGCCTTGCAACTCAAATGTTTTGGCTCCCAAACACCACAGTTAGCAAACGTTTTTGGAAAGCCGAACGTTCGACGCAGCTTCCGATTGAGTACAGGAAGCTCCTATAGCCAATCGGAAGCTGCGCCTTAGTTTGTGAACGTTTTCAGAAGTCGAATGGACTTCTGGAATGGATTTACTTGTGGGCCTCCTGAAAGCATCTAATTGGCTACTGCAGGGAAGAAAATGCTGGATGAGGCAAGCCTTTGGTCTGATCCAGCTCTTCTCATGTTCTGCAGTTCATCAGACGTATGATTGTCAAGTGCTGCAGATTCAAAACTGATAGACGGTGTTGACCAGTGTTTATTTCATTTCTTTTTAAAAAAAGTTCTAGGGGCTTAGATCTTTTAATCTCTTTCTTTGTTTGCTATGGACAGTTTATTTCAGGAGTTTGCTTGCAGTTACTGAATATTGCACACACTCAAATAATATTTCACCTATTCTGAAATCTTCGCATTTTGATTTCTCATATTGCAAGACTCAGCAGTGACATTTAAAATTGCTCTAGTGCAAGTCAGACACTGTTGTAGATTCTGTCTACCAGCCTAGGAACTTCCATCCCTAGTTGCAATCCTAAGCACCGTTGAATAGTGTGGGATTTACTTCTGAGTAAACATGCATAGCATTGTGCTGCAATTCATAGAATAATAGAATTATAAAGGGATCCCAAGGGTCATCTAGTCCACCCCATACAATGTAGGAATGTCAGTCAAAGCATCCATGACAGAAGGCCATCCAACCTCCAAGGAAGAAGAGTCCACAACCTTCTGAGGGAGTCTGTTCCACTGTTGAGCAGCTCTTACTGCCAGAAAGTTCTTCTAGAGCAGTGGTTCTCAAACTTGGGTCCCCAGCTGTTTTGGGACTACAACTCCCATAATCCCTAGCTCACAGGACCAGTGGTCAGGGATGATGGGAGTTGTAGGCCAAAAACATCTGGGGACCCAAGGTTGAGAAAGGCTGTTCTAGAGGTTTAGCCAGAATCTCCTTTCTTGTAACTTGAATCCATTGGTTCGGGTCCTATCCTTCAGAGCAGCAGAATACAAGCATCCTCCATCCTCCATTTGACAATCCTTTATATATTTGAGGAAGGCTATTATGTCTCCTCTCAGTCTCCTCTTTGCCAGGCTGAACATACCCAATTCCCTCAACTGTTCCTCATAAGGCTTGGTTTCCAGACCCTTGAACATCTTGGTTGCCCTCCTCTGCACATGTTCCAGCTTGTCAACATCCTTCTTCAATTGTGGCACCCAAAACTGGGCACAGTTTCCCAGGTGTGGTCAGCCCAAGGCAGAATAAAGTGGGACTATTACTTCCCTTGATCTGGACACTATATTTCTGTTGATGCAGCTTAGAATAGCATTAGCATCAGTCCAGGTAGTTGCGTCTAGGATAATTTGGTTTAAAAGTCCCTTACTCCTTGGCCCATTCAAAAAGTGACGGCTATTTACGTGCCATTTATTATAACATTTACACTAACTTCTTCCTAAATGTATGTTAAAACTTCATTCACAACAGGAAGATGTTTAATGCTGGCATACGTTAACCTGCGTTGACCTGGGTATTTTCACATGCTCCCATCAGTCTACAATGCAAATGTAAAACCTGCCTTATTAGGATGTATACAATCTTCTGTGTTCTGCTGTGCATTAACACCAAGAATGCATGCAAAGTTTTAAAATCTTGCTCATGAAAACTGCATAAGCCTTATTGGACTCTAGCTTTGATATTGGCAGCTGAGGGTTGTTGTGTTTTTTGGGGGACACATTTTAGTTTGTTTACCTGCAGGGAAGCAGAGCTCTTGCATGATTCGATCTAGCAACTCAGGGTTTTGTAGGGAGAGGAGGTTAAGCAGCCTGGCTTTTTTTCAACAAACCAGTGAAATGATGAGATCTTGGTGAAGGTGATGGGGTGGTGATGGGGGACAGATCTGCCTCACTTGACAATACGGAAAGTGAAACAGATCAGAGAAAACAAAAGCTACCAGGAAGCAAATAAGACCCAATTCTTACCATCAGTTGAGAAAATGGTGCCATCTGTGTTGAGCTGGCAGCACCTTCATTATGCAATGTTCTTCTTTGGCGGAACCACAGCCTGAACATAAACGCTCCAAGTGTCCCTATTTTCCAGGGACAGTCCCAGATTTACAGAAGCTGGTTTCTGATTTGATGCCAGAATGTTCCGCTTTCCCTTAGGATGCCCCTATTTTCGTCCGAGAAATGTTGGAGGGTATGGACTAGGAGGTCCTTATGTTCATCAGAGAGGTGTTGGAGGAGACATCTCTACAGTGGTACCTTGGCTTTAGAACAGCTTAGTTTATGAACAACTTGAAAATAGAACGCTGCAAACCTGGAAGTAGGTGTTCGGTTTGTGAACTTTGCCTTGGAAGCGGAACATGTTCCGTTTCCTGTTGAGTTCTGTTTGTAAATTGAGTACCCCACTGCTAATCAGAGGCTTCCCTTTGAGTCTGTTGGTTGTTGAGTCCCAAGCACCCACGCAACACACAGATGATACTTGGAGCTTTTGTTTTTGCTATTTTTTTGCGTGGCTTTTTCTCTTTTTTTACTGTGACTTGTTCTTCGTTTTATGGGACTAACTTGTGACTGTGGCTTGTGACTTCGTTTTTGTGACTGTGTGGAACCCAGTTCAGCTACTGATTGATTGATTGATTGTGGAAATGGATAAAAAACCCCCATCCAAACTATGACTATCATCAGGGCATGTAAGGAAAAAAAATAATTTTAATTTTTACCATCTACAATACTGTCTTATTTATTTTATAGTACAGTATATTGATTATTGCTTTCATTTTATGGATCAATGATCTTCTCGTTAGACAATAAAATTCATGTTAGATTGCTGTTCTAGGGGTTGTTTTTAAAAGTCTGGAATGGATTAATCCATTTTGCTTTACTTTCTATGGGAAGCACGCCTTGGTTTTGGAATGCTTTGGTTTTGGAACAGCCTTCCAAAACGGATTAAGTTTGAGAACCAAGGTACCACTGTATTTTCATCTGAGAAATGTTGGAGGGTATGGGAACAAGTTTAAGAAAAGTGACCTGCCTTATCTGGATAGACTTCTGAATCCCAGAGCTGAGCAAACATTCTTGGGATTTACAGAGTGCATCATCCCTGACCAGTGACAATGCTGGCTGCTGATAGGACAACCTCTGGAGAGCCATAGGTTCTCTTTCCCATATCTATCTCCAGATTTTGGATAGAATTGTGATTAAAATACAGAGCACACTTCGATTTGGAAAAGGAAGTGCAGTTATGCTCAAATGGTCTCTGTTTACAGGAGGAGGCTGTTTCCTGGCACCTGCCCTTAGGAAATAATTGTTCTTTATTTTGTCACTTCTGCATTTGAGGGGGATACCTTTGCTGGTGTGAGTTGTTACCATCTGTCAGTCTTCAAGGCTAAACCTTCTCCCCTAGTTACTAGCACACCAGTCTCTGAGCATGCGGTGATGATGTGCTGATGATGTGCAGTCGGAACATAGGAATGCTGCCTTCTCCTGAGTCAGACCATTGATCCATGTAGCTCAGTGTCATTGACACTGACTGACAGCAATTCTCACATACCCTCTGACATTTCTGCAATGGAAATGGGGATGTCCTATTCAGCAGCAACAACAACACTCCGCCCATCTGACTGGGTTGCCCAAACCACTCTGGGCAGCTTCTTACATAACAAAAACTAAACATTAAAAAACTTCCCTGTACAGGGCTGCCTTCGTATGTCTTCTAAAGGTTGTATAGTTATTTATTTCATTGGCTTGGGGGTTGCATAACTCCATCCCCTCCAACATTTCTCTGATGAAAATAGGGACGTCCTAAGGAAAAGCGGGACATTCTGGGATCAAATCAGAAACTGGCTTCTGTAAATCCGGGACTGACCCTGGAAACTAAGGACACTTGGTGGGGGTCTGGAATTTCAGGTGCTGTTTTGTCCCAGCCTTACCTGGAAACGCCTGGGATTGAACCCAACACTTTCTACATGCAAGACTGCTGAGCTACGGGGCCATTCTCCTAGGGCTGTAATAAGCATTTTGTTGCTCTAGTGACTGTGCATCTAAATCCATGCACCCAAACACTAAAGCAGCATGCATTGCACAGTCCGTCATTTGCTCCCTGCAGCTACTAAGATATGTATATTTTGAACTACTGACAACATCTTGTGGGAGACAATTACCCCATGCATATTAATGGCAACGGCATCTCTGAGCACTGATCGTTATGTAGTCAAATTGCCACCACCTGTGTGCAAGAGGGATATATCAGCAGGTTCAAGGGAATCCCAAGGTTTTCAGAAGCCCTTAAAAAAAACCACAACCTTAAGGAGAAACTTTTCCCCAAACAACTCATTGAAAGCCAAGCATCCTCAGAGGTCACAGATTTGCTGAGTGTCTGTGGGATGAAGTGGGGAATGCAACAAGATATTCTGGAAAAGGGGCTGGCAGGCACATTGAGCAAGAATGCTCCATGACGCAACGTTTTGGTCACATCCAAATCATATCCAAAGAACCCAGGCAACTGGATTCACAAAGCTACAACCCCCAGAACCCTAAATAAACAACATTTCCCAGGATTCTTTGGGGGGAAAGCCATGTGTTTTAAATCTGCTTTAAATTTATGGTGTGGATGTGAGCTTCATTGCAGGTCCAGCTTACATGATTTTCTATTATATTTTGAACCTAAAAGAAAGCCCACCCCCTTAGCTGTTAAATTATAGTGGAGTGAGTGAATACAACGTTCAGAAGACCAAGTGGAAGGTTTGATAGTAGTCTTGGGTATATTTTTCAGTTATTTCTTCGCATATAAAGTGTTGATAACGTGCACAATGTACTACTGAACCAAAATGGCTCCACCCCTAATGTAAATCAGGGTTTTTGAACTTGGGTCTCTAGCTTCTTTTGGACCACAATTCCCACAATCCCTGACCACTGGTCCTGCTAGATTTTTTTTTAATGGGGCAGCAAGCATAATGGTTTAATTGCACCTAGCTTTTCCAGACGCGCCTGTCTTTTGACCAGGGAGGGTTGGAAGTTAGGAAGGAGAGAAATTTGGTTCACGCCAGATTTTAATGTGAATCTACCCGATTCACATTTTCTGAAACAGTGTGCGAACCGGAAACTCGGCTTCCCTTCGAAATTTGCGCTTCCCTGAATGTTGCGATGTGGTTCTCCACCCATATGACTTGTACAAAAACCTGAATAGTAGGGGAATGTAGGCTGAAAGTGCATGCGTTAGGGAGAATAACAATAGGAAACGCATTCTGTTAGGGGGAATCTCTTGCAAAACTGTGTCTTCTTGGCAAAATTTTATACAGAAAGAATATGAAATGTTCCAGGAGAAATTTGCACTGAAATGCTGATGAATTTTCACGGGAACTTTAAAAAAAATTCACAAACGGCTGCAGGAATATGGGGAACAAGAATTTAAGGTTGGCGAAATGAGAGAGTGAAGTTTAGAGATTCACCTAGCCCTGGTTGAAAAATGTTACAGGAGAAATTTGCACTGAAATGCTGATGATTTTTCACGGGAACTTTAAAAAAAATTCACAAACGGCTGCGGGAATATGGGGAACAAGAATTTAAGGTTGGCGAAATGAGAGAGTGAAGTTTAGAGATTCACCTAGCCCTAGTTTGGAAGGGGAAGCTGAACTAGGTGGAGCAATTGCTAAGACCTCTTTTGATTCTCCCCACCCCCGCCTGTTGATTTTCTTGTGCCCTTGCTGTCCATCAATGAACTGTGTCCCCTCTTGTTTCCAGAAGGCAGGGAGTGTGTAAACTGTGGCGCTACCTCGACCCCCCTATGGAGGAGAGATGGTACGGGGCATTATCTGTGTAACGCCTGTGGACTGTATCATAAAATGAATGGGCAGAACCGCCCCCTGATAAAGCCAAAGAGAAGGCTGGTAAGTGACTTGACTCTCAAAAACTGCACTAACTTCTTATTTTTCTTTTTCTTCTCCCTCCCTGTCATGTTGTGTTTTTGAATTTCCTCAGCCCAAGATGGAGAACTTTCTGGAGGGAGTAGATTTGGGCACCCCCGCCCAAAGTCTTATCTGTCTGTACAGAAGAGGGTTTTTGAGAGAGCCCAACCCCCCTTTTTCACTATGCCTGCCAAGTTATGTACCATTTCTATGTCTCTCTATATATCTCTTTTATTTTTTTATTTTAAAAAAGAATCGAGTAAGGGGTGGTGATTTTTTTCCGGCGGTTTCAAGAGGGGAGGGCTGAAGAAAGTGGGAGCTTGGGGGGGGGGCTGGGAGCATGCGGCAGGCATGAAAAAAGAATCCATTTCATTGTAAAAAAAAAGGGAATGTTTTGAAACTAGTTTTTCTCCAAAGTTGAAAGCGTCCTGGATTTAAAAGCAGTGCATCCGTTTCCCATTCATGACGCAGTTTCTGGAACTCCAAAAGGACTAGTGTCTTTGGGACTACATTTTTTGTTTTAAATGCCACAGGATGGTATAAGGTGTTCTCCATAGTCAAAGCAGACCCATCAAAATTAATACCGTCTGTCATTTTGCCCAGGCTATCCATAAAATTGGACCCTATTATTTCCGAATTCATGTTTTGACCTTCTCCGTTTCAGTTGGTCACCTAGTTCATGGTCTTGAGCACATGATGCGCACAATTGTGGAAACGCATCTTGGCCACTTGGAATGGCTTCACACTCTAGACCTGCTGTGAGTGGGTTGTGTGCAGCTATGACCGATTGTGCTTTTAGCAGGAAGTTACTCAACCTCTTTGGAGCGGTGTTCAGTTATGGTGCTTATGTGCAAACCCAGACACAACCGTGCCGAAATTCAACTTGACATGAGAGAAGAGCCAGTGCCCAGAGGGTTTTCCAGTTGTCCTATGTTATTTGCCCTTTGGAAACAACTGGAAAATTTCCAGACATTTTGGAACTGCGACTGCAGAACAGGCATGGCTAAGCTGTGGCTCTCCAAATGTTGTCAGACTTCAACTCCCATCAGCCTTTGCTAGCATGGCCAATGGCCAAGGATGATGGGAGCTGGAGTTCCACATCATCTGGACGGACACGGGTTTGCCACCCATGTATAAAAGTACAAATCGCAAGTGCTCTATGTGGGAATAGGCGCCGGGGATTGCACCAAGTCCACCTGATAAGGCAATGTGTTTGCATCCAGATGCCTTTGGGAAGCCTGTTACTAAGTCACGAAGGCTACCAAGTCACTTTGACTCCAGCATCTAGTTTTCAGAGGTATACTATCTCTTGAACATGGAGGTTCCATTTAGTTAGCTCACGACCGTTGGGAAACTTGTCCTTCTGACAGGTATTGATACCTGCCCTCCTTGACTATTAGAACCTCAAAATTCCTTATAGCCTTATTTCCAATATAAGAGTATAGCAATCGGCGTGGGAATCTTGTAAGAAGACGACAAAGCTGTGGCTCATCGAGAAACATGCATGTCCGAGGTGACCTCTAGTGTGGATGACTCACTCAGTGGTGAAAGTTGTGAATCCTTACTTCCTCGGTTAAATTAGAAGCATATGACGAGAGGCATGAGTTCAACCGGCAGGTTTTGAATCTCCATTGTTTTTGGTAATGGGCAGATTGGTTTGCCTTTGGAAGAGGCCCTGAACTGCAGGAGACTCAGAAGCTGGCTTAGTCAGTTGGCTTAGGGGTAGGGAGCCTGTGCCCCCCCCCCCCAGGATATTGCTGGACCTCCACCTCCCATCACCAGTTGATCCACATTCTGAGATCTGCTGAGGGTGTTCTTGTCCGCAGTCCCGCTAGCAAGTGTGTTCAGAGACGTGAGACAGGGCCTTCTTCGTGGTGGTGCCCTGACTTTGGAATTCCCTCCTGCTAGGGGTGTGCTGCTGAGATGGCATTCTAGCTTTGAGGAATTGGTTAATCTGTCTTGGAGATCTAGAGCGTCGTGTTATGCTGTTTTTATTTGTATTTTAAGGATTGCATGTTTTAATATACTTGGAAACTGCTTTGGGCCTTTTCAGCGAAAAGCAGTCTACAGGTTTTAGAAATGAAACAAGCATACTTCCCGAGGCCCCAGAGGTTTTCTCCATCTTGGATAGATGCTAATGACAGTCCTTGTTTCTTGCTTTGCCGAATTGAAAAGGAATGTGTTTGTGAACAGTTTTAACCTTTGACAAGTGTTGTGCACGCGTTGGTAGTGATAGTTCTGTCCAGTACTTTTCCCCTGGAAGGACGCATACCCCTAAACATTTTGCGAATCTAAGTTTGGCCTCATTGAGGGGCAGTATTTCAATATGAGTAGGAAAATGAGAGTACCCCTAAATATTTTTTTTAAAGAAAAACAGCACTGGTTCTGTCTGTGGTGTTTGACCTGTGATGACCCATTCACACATGCCTAAATCTTTGATTTATGCTGCTGGTGATCCAGGGTCCAAGTCCTCTTCCAACTCTATGATTCTATGATTCCACCTGAAGGAGCAACAGCCATTTGGACTCTGCAATAGTCATCTGAGGCCCTTAGTCATGTGCCTCCTCCGTGAGAGGCCCAGAGAGTGGCAACACGAGAACAGGGCCTTCTCTGCAGTGGCTCCCCATTTGTGGAATGCTCTCCCCAGGGAGGCTCATGTGGCACCACCATTACACATCTTTAGGCGCCAGGCAAAAACATTCCTCTTCTGCCAGGCCTTTGGCTAATTAATCTACAGCCTACTAAGTTGTGTGTGTGTGGGGTTATTGTCTTTTGTTTGTTACTGGGTTATATAATTTTGTGTTCTTATATTGTAAACTACCCTGTGATCCTTGGATGCAGGACGGTATAGAAAATTTAATAATAATAATAATAATAATAATAATAATAATAATAATAATTAATACCTAGATTTGCCCCCCATTCACAGACGGGCTATCAGTAATTAATAGCCATTGACACCAAAGGGGAATTGCTTCGTGAGGGTTCAGAACTGTGTCAGGATCAGTTAGGGTTGCCATATTTTGAGGAGTAAAAAAAGAGGACATATTTGCCGACTTCTGCTTTTAACCATGGATAGCTATGACGACTCTCATTTTACATACCCATGAAAAAGAGGATGTGTCCTGGAAAAAGAGGACATATGGCAACCCCCGTGGGCTTCCCACAGGCATTTGTGTGGCCACCGTGAGAATAGGATGCTGGACTAGATGGGCTCTTCTTGTGATTTTACGAGAGCGCAGAGCCAAAGAGGGAGCTCAGGTAAGGAGAACGGGCATCTTCCTATCTCTGATACTTACCTTCTTCCAGCTTCTTCTCCCACCTATGTTTCTGCTTGGAAGGAGAAAGATATTGGGGAGACCTTATCTCCCACCTGGCGGAGCGGGACCAGGAGAAGCAGCTTAGGGGAGGAACGTGAATTCAAAACTAGTCCACGGGGAAAGGGTTAAGCAGCCCCCTCCCCTGCCAGTGCTGCAGTCGCGAATGGAAACCAACCCCCCCCTTGGCTGCTTTCGATTAGAAAAGAAAGGGGGAGGGAATGCGAGGAAATTTACCCATGACTGCGTGTACCGTGTCGTTTGGCCCTAAGGAAATAGGACATTTGTTTGTTTCTACATCTGTTTCTCTAAACGCTTTGGATGACTTACAATGCTGTTCCGATAGAAAAAGGGTTTTCGTGCGCGCGAAATATTACGGGGTTGGGGGGCAGAGAGGGGAAACTGAGCGACTCCGGAGTGGGGTGAAACGTGTCTCAGTGCAGTCTGCATGCAATGTCACTCTGGCCTTCCACTTCCCCCAGTGTAGGGTCCTTTTCAGTTGCGGCTGGGCTACACAAGGGTGTGTGGGGAGGGTCCAGCACCCCCTGCGATGGCACCCTATATTGTAGTCTGTTTGCCACCCAGAATGAGAAAGGGTTCACTGGCTTGAGACTCCTTCTATAGCTATGGGGAGCAAACGGCCCTAGCTCAGTGATAGAGTGTCTGCTTTGCACGCAGAAGGCCACAGGCTTGATCCCAGGCAGGGCTGGGAATGTCTCCTGCCTCAAGCTGCCCGGAGACCTACTGCCAGCCAGTGTTGACAATACAGAGCTAAAGGGTGCACCATGGCTCAGCGGTGGAGCTTTATGCTTTGTGTGCTGAAGGTCCCGGGTTCAAATCCTGACACCCCTGGGTTAGAATGATGGAGTGGTTTTGGGAAGATTAGGTAAACAGACTGATGCCTGCAGTCCTGGAGATGCACTGCCGGTTAAAGAAGACCAGGATTGAGGAACAGGTTTTTGATTCGAGGGCCACATTCTCTGCTTGGTAACCTCTCAAGGGCCACATGCCCATAGTGGGTGGGGCTATGCATGTCAATGTTGTGTGTGTACCTCAGGCTTCTTCCCAAAGAATCCTGGGAGTTGTAGTTCATTATGGGTAGCTCCATGAGGGGTAAAATGCAGTTTCCAGTTCCCTGGAAGAAGATACAGGGTTATAAATACTAGGACTAGCCGCCTGAGAAACAGTTTCTGTCCAAATGCAATTTTGGTTTTAAACGCAGTGTAGGGAGTCTCTAGGGACGCGGGTGGCACTGTGGGTTAAACCACAGAGCCTAGGACTTGCCGATCAGAAGGTCGGCGGTTCGAATCCCCGCGACAGGGTGAGCTCCCGTTGCTCGGTCCCTGCTCCTGCCAACCTAGCAGTTCGAAAGCACATCAAAGTGCAAGTAGATAAATAGGTACCCCTCTGGCGGGAAGGTAAACGGTGTTTCTGTGCACTGCTCTGGTTCACCAGAAGCGGCTTAGTCATGCTGGCTACATGACCCGGAAGCTGTACGCCGGCTCCCTTGGCCAATAAAGCGAGATGAGCGCCGCAACCCCAGAGTCGTCTGTGACTGGACCTAACGGTCAGGGGTCCCTTTACCTTTAAGGAGTCTCTATGGGAGTATATTGTATTTTAAAAATGGCGTCTCAGTGTTCTTAGGGTCTAACCAGGTTGGGATAGCTGGGATAGCAGGCTTGTTGGTTTTGAATGTCTTATGTAGTTTTTTTCTTTCTTCCTTTCAATCTCGTTGTTCTGTATGGGACAATGACAATAAAGATTATTGTATCTATCTTTTGGGGAACTGTGCTTTAAATGCATTCTGTTTGTGGAGCCTGAGAGCAGAAGAATCTGCAGCTGGCATTTTTGACCTGTTCCAAGACCCAGCCCAGGGGCCTTCTTCCCTCGAGTGCCCACACAAATTTCAGATGAACTTTCCGCCTGCGAAAGCCAGACACCTGGGGAAGACCAACTCACCACTACTGGTGAGAATAAAAGTGGTTTTTCGCTTTCCCCCCCTCTTCAGAGAAAGAGGTTTAAATTTCCTGGCCCTCCCCCGTTTCCTTTTTACATGAATCACGAACAAAACTCAAGGTGCCACCTTGATCTTTTTCTGGCTGTTTCCTTTAATAGTGTCATAGAATTGTCAAGTTGGAAGGGGGTCCGTAGGGTCATCTAGTCCAACCCCCCTCAATGTGGGAATCACAGCTAAAGAATCCTTGAAAAGGGAAGCCACTGCCCTCCTTAACCAAGGAGGATAATCTTTTTCTTTCCTTTGCTGGGAAAAGCAAAACACCTTCAAAGAACTGTTTTCGAGAGAGGTCTTCCAATTTGGTGCATCCCCTCCCCCTCAAATACCTCCCTTCCTTTTAACTTTCTAAACATAAATTCAGTGGACAAAAGCTAAACTCTTAAGAAATATCTGTGGATTGGAGATTAAACATGATAAATAGTTGTCCTTCTTTCTTCCCTCCTCCCCAGTCTTTACCATTACAACAAGGATGGGGTTGGCACACATCTCCCTGGTCTCAGCCAGCATGGCCAATGGCGCTGGATGATGGGATTTGTAGTCCAGGAACACTGGGAGAGCCGCATCTTCCCAACCCTTACACTCGAGAAAAAATTGGACATATCAGAAGCAGCTGGGATTTATTTCTTTATGAAAGAAAATGCACCTGCTTAGCTATGAGGATTTGCATAGGATGGGCACACAGGGAACTGCCTTACGCTCCCTTATGTTTCTTTTCTCCTGCTCCAGAGGGTACAGTGTCAGATTTACGTATAAGCTAAACAAGCTATAGCTTAGGGCCCCACCCTTAATATAAGGTAAAGGTAAAGGTACCCCTGCCCGTACGGGCCAGTCTTGACAGACTCTAGGGTTGTGCGCCCATCTCAGTCAAGAGGCCGGGAGCCAGCGCTGTGCGGAGACACTTACGGGTCACGTGGCCAGCGTGACAAAGCTGCATCTGGCGAGCCAGCGCAGCACACGGAACGCCGTTTACCTTCCTGCTGGTAAGTGGTCCCTATTTATCTACTTGCACCCGAAGGTGCTTTCGAACTCCTAGGTTGGCAGGCGCTGGGACCGAACGACGGGAGCGCACCCCGCCGCGGGGATTCGAACCGCCGACCTTTCGATCGGCAAGTCCTAGGCGCTGAGGCTTTAACCCACAGCGCCACCCGCGCCCCATTAACCCTTAATATACTTCTTCTTAATTGTATTTCAGTTCAACAATTTATTACTTTGATAAAATACATATTTTCTTATGTGCCTTTCGAGACCACATAACACCGGTCTTGAAAGACCTACATTGACTCACAGTATGCTTCCAAGCACAATTCAAAGTGTTGGTGCTGACCTTTAAAGCCCTAAATGGCCTCAGCCCAGTATACCTAAAGGAGCGTCTCCACTCCCATCATCCAGCCTGGGCACTGAGGTCCAGTGCCGAGGGCCTTCTGGTGGTTCCCTCACTGCGAGAAGCGAAGTTACAGGGAACCAGGCAGAGGGCCTTCTTGGTAGTGGCCCCCACCCTGTGGAACACCCTCCCACCAGATGTCAAAGAGAAGAACAACTACCAAACTTTTAGAAGACATCTGAAGGCAGCCCTGTTTAGGGAAGCTTTTAATGTTTGATGTATTATTGTACTTTAATATTTGGTTGGAAGCCACCCAGAGTGGCTGGGAAAGCCCAGCCAGGTGGGCAGGGTATAAATAATAAATTACTATTATTATATGAACAATAAAAAAGGATGGCAATAAAAAGAAGTTGTTGATGGCATGGATGCCACTAGCGGTACCCACCCAGACTTTGGTTCCGTACACAACAGGCATTTTGAACACAGTTCCCTCCTTCCAAAGACACCTGGGAGCTATAGTTTGCAACTGAATCTCTGCAAGAGGGAAACTGCAGTTCCCAAGGTTCTCTGTTAAGGGTGCTTATATTGTGTGTGCGTCTGAGGATATGGCATACAACCAAAGCCTCATGCCAACCTGCCTTGAGTGCTACCAAGGCTGGAAGGCCTCTGAGATTCAGGAGGAGCTAAGGGTAGCGCCTCGTTCGTCTGAGGGCAGCGCCCAGTGAAATATGCCTGAGGGCTCGAGGCAGAGCCTGACGAAGAGGAGGCAGGGCTAATAGCTACCGTTCTCATGCCAAGCAGGAAAATCAACCTGTTCCCTTGGTGCTGTCCCACTTCCTTGAGATGTAAGCCTCTCCCCTAGAGCTCCTGAGTCCAAATAACAGCCGCAAACCTCTTCGGGAAAGAACGATAGCCCTGCTTTGCAGAAGGTCCCAGGGCTGAAATCTTGGCCTGCTGCTGCCATTCCATGGGAGCCATCGCGAGCTTGGAAACAATCTCAGCTTGCAAAAGCAATACTGAGCTAAGTAGACCGATGGCATGGGAATGTCAGATGAAGCTGCTGGACCAAGCTAGTGGCACACCTGAGTCCAGCTAAGTCCTGCTCTCACAGCAGCCAATCCAATGCCTCTGCAAAACCTACAAATAGGACCTGATCGCAAAAACCCTTTCCCCTTCCTTAGGGGAGTTCTTGAGCATTGTTGAGCTCCAAGGAAAAAGAGTCCACACCCACACACGAAGGAATCATAGAATCATAGAGTTGGAAGAGACCACAAGGGCCATCGAGTCCAACCCCCTGCCAAGCAGGAAACACCATCAGAGCACTCCTGACATATGGTTGTCAAGCCTCTGCTTAAAGACCTCCAAAGAAGGAGACTCCACCACACTCCTTGGCAGCAAATTCCACTGTCAAACATCTCTTACTGTCAGGAAGTTCTTCCTAATGTTTAGGTGGAATCTTCTTTCTTGTAGTTTGGATCCATTGCTCCGTGTCCGCTTCTCTGGAGCAGCAGAAAACAACCTTTCTCCCTCCTCTATATGACATCCTTTTATATATTTGAACATGGCTATCATATCACCCCTTCACCTCCTCTTCTCCAGGCTAAACATGCCCAGCTCCCTTAGCCGTTCCTCATAAGGCATCGTTTCCAGGCCTTTGACCATTTTGGTTGCCCTCCTCTGGACACGTTCCAGTTTGTCAGTGTCCTTCTTGAACTGTGGTGCCCAGAACTGGACACAGTACACAGTACACAGAAGGAGACTGTTCCACTGTCAAACAGCTCTTACTGTCAGAAAGTTCCCCCTGATGTTTAGTGGGAATCACTTTCCTTCTTTAGTGGTACCTCGGGTTACAGACGCTTCAGGTTACAGACTCCTCTAACCCAGAAATAGTACCTCGGGTTAAGAAATCGTGCAGTGGCAGTGCAGCGGCCATGGGAGGCCCCATTAGCTAAAGTGGTGCTTCAGGTTAAGAACAGTTTCAGGTCAAGAATAGACCTCCACAATGAATTAAGTTCTTAACCTGAGGTACCACTGTAATTTGAAGCCATTGGTTCGAACCCTACCTTCCCAGGGCCAGGAATCCTACCTTCCTTGTAACTTGGCTTCTCACAGGGAGGGAACCACCAGAAGGCCCTCGGCGCTGGACCTCAGTGTCCGGGTAGAACCATGGGGGTGGAGACGCTCCTTCAGATATACTGGACCGAGGCTGTTTAGGGCTTTAAAGGTCAGCACCAACACTTTGAATTGTGCTCGGAAACGTACTGTTCGTGTCTCAGAGTGCAGCTTAGGTTTTAATGACCAATTCCAGGGCTGAGCCCTGCTGTCACCCTCGATTAAATTCTGCTCTCTGTCGTGTGATCATATGCCCTTTCCAGTCCTCTCTATATTAAGGTATCTTCAATATGAATTGGTTTAGGGTCAGGGAACTGAGTGTGCCAAACCGTCTTGTGAATCGCCTAGCGTTCTGTACCGGCTGAGCTGATTGACACCCAACGCCCTTTAAAAATGTGTTGTGGGGCGGGGATTATTGGCTTGTCTTGTTTTTATTACGCATTCTGTATTTTTATATTGCGATTTTATGTTGCAACTGCCCTGGAACCTGCGGGTAGAGGGCGGTGTACAAATTTAATAAATAACAATAATCATTTTACAAGATGCATTGCACCACAATGCGGCAGGTGTCTAAATCAATGTTGCTACATCCCCAAGGCGTGGCAGAGATAACTTACCTCAAATAGGCTTTGCTACAGAACTCTGGTGTGCATCAGTCCTTAAAGCCAACGTCTACAGATGCCAAGGACTCAGTGCAGTTCAAGTTATATGCATTTTGTTCCCACTGATTTCAGTATCAATTTTAAGCATGGCCTTAAAGCTCAAATTTGACTTGGATGGCCCTGGGCCAAACTGGAAGTGTGATATGTTTTAAAGGTATCCATGGCTGTGAATTTGGGGTTGTTTTTGTTGGTTTTTGTTGTCATTTTCTGATATCCCCAGTGGAGCTAAGCATACTCCAAGATTGATAGTGCTCTAGGAGTGTGGATTTTTGGTAACTGGAATAGAGTTCAGCATCCCCAAACTCTCATATTGAAAAATAAGCAGATTCCTAGTCCCTCGGGCTATAAACCTAGGCTTTATATGGGCAACAATGATTTGGTGAAAATTCGGTAGGCAGAGTTTGGTACGCAGAATTGCCATTGGTTGCATATTTGCGTGTGGGTGTAGAAGACTGTCGGCAGAGAACTCTCTGTATACACATTTTCCCCTACTCTTTGCAGTTACTGGGAGTTGCAGGTGGGCAGAGTGTGTTATCTCCTGCTTAGGGGCTTCCCATGGGCATCTGGTTGGCCACTGCAAGGACAAGGTGCTGGACTAGGTGGGCCATTGGCCTGATCCTGCAGGCGTATCCTGTGTTCCTAGTCTGTAACCTCCCAGCACAAGCAAAAGAAATAACTGCAGATGGGCAAAGTTACAGGATGCATTCTGCTTGCAGAATTCAGTTTTCCCTTGTGCATAAATTGCACCACTGTTGCACAAATTCAGTTTTCCCTTGTGCATAAATTGCACCACTGTTGCACAGAATTCTGGTGTCAGAGCAGGTTTCTTCCCCTCTTTTTCTTTTACCCCTGGTGCTTTCGATGCGAAAACCTGCTCTTTAATGCAGAATTGGAACAAACGCCAATTCAGGTCTCCTGCCTATTGCCATTTGCTCTGAATCAGCGATAAAAAGCAATATTTTTTTTGGTAAAAAAAGTACTCTGACATTGCACTTTAAAGCACAGACCTGGGTCTCCAGCTGTTGCTGGACTACAACTCCCATGATCCCTAGCTAGCAGGACCAGTGATCAGGAATTATGGGAATTGTAGTCCAAAACAACCAGCTGGAGATGGAAGTTTGGGAAACCCTGCGTTAGTTAGACACCAGTGGCAGAAACAAACTACCCAGCCATTAAACTGTAGTTGAGGACAAAAGATGGGGTCCTATTCTATGGCATACTTAGCATCAGAATGAATGTGACTGCGAAGGATTACCCAGATACGGCAGTTAAAAAAGCAGAGCACACGTGATATTTTGCAGATAGATGGGACCAGGTTCAATCCCCTGGCATTGCTAGTTAAGAGTAAGAATAAATGTTGCAGGCGAGGGGAGTTGCGAAAGCTTCTGTAAAATAGGTTACTGGATGGACTGTTGGCCTGATATGGTATAAAGTCTCTCCGTATGGACTGACGGAGTTTGTTAGTCATGGTATAATTGCGGCTGGAGCCAAGGGAACCTTATTTGGGAGACTGTTTTTCTATCATGTAGAACAACAACATCAGTCCGTGTTTGTGGGTGTTTTTGAGCATTTGTTTATAGCAAACCTGTATGGGTTGCCCCTCCCTAGGAAAAAAAAGTGTTTGATAGAGGGGATGGAATTCAGTGGCAGTGGGGGCAATGGAGGAAAGTCTCTGTTCCTGGTATCTTCAGTTAAAAGGATCAGGGTTTGAGAAGAGTTAGGGTACCAGAATCGTGGGTTAGTCTGACCTGGTAAAAGGCAGTCTGTTAGGGGACCATTAACCATGCATGACTGTCTATCCAGGTGCTTCAAATCTCTCTCCCCAATCTGCCCCATAGATAGCAAAGCAGAAGAGTTATTGAGCCCCGGTGGTTCAGCAAGAAATGTGTTCACGTATTTTGTATGCAAATGTACAAAATGCCTGCACTGAAAACGCAGCCAATCCTCTAAATACACACTTGCCTGAGTTTTCGGCGCAGGTCTTCAGCTCCAAAATGTGCACATTAAGGAAAAGGGCCCACAAAGACGAAAAGAAATTGCATGCAAAATGGATAGGACGGACACCTCAGAATATACATATTGGGGGGAAAAACGTGCAAAATGAATGTGAATTTCTGTGCAGGCTTGAAAAGAGTAATTTGCAAACGAATGCAGTTATGAGGTGGTCTGGATTTAAGATTGTGGAGAACCAGATTCTGCTTGTGGTCTTCCTGTAGACTTCTGGTTGGTCCTTGTGGAAACAGAACTGCAGGAGTCTTTGCCCTGACCCAGAAGGTTCTTCTATTCTTATTTCTCCATCTCTAGTCTCCTTACATTGTTGATGGTGTTAATTTTGCCTTAGTGGGCCATGCAGAGAGTTCAGTTCACCTGATCAATAATGAACAGCAATTGCACCAACACCACCAATGCAATGTTATAGAATTCTATAACATCTCCACTGAAAGCAGCTACTTTGGCACCGGTGGGGTTCTGCTGTAGCCTTAAACTCACGACACAGGAGTAGGTTTTTTTAAAAAAATAATTGGTGTGACTTACGGGTTTATGACTGTGGCGTTAAGACGACGCATCCTTTGCACTGCAAGCCTTTTGATATCCTCTTATTGGAACAACCAGCCTTCACCCAGCCAATCACGTACACAAAAGACTTTAAGAATTACTTTTGGCAAAGATGCCTCTATGATTCATTCTTTGGCAAAACTGCCTATTCTTTTCCATTTGTGATGCAGGAGTCTCTTGGAGTATGAATATATGCTTTATATTTCCAATCCCCACATGCGAAAACAACAAGGCTCCTTCCACGTTGCGAAAGATTGCTAAGCCGTTACAATAATTTCAGCATGACAGCTTAATGATTTGGTATTCCACACTGTGGAATACTCTGGCTTTTCCTCATTTTTGCTATTTGATGCGACACAACGGGGACATGATTTTCGCCTTGCTCTTCTCCTAAGGGACACAGGCTCTCCGTATGACTTTCTTAAAAAACGAGACAGTGCCTCTTAAAATGAACAATAGGGATTCTCTTACCCCAGGATGGGAAGGTGGATTCCTTCACAATGGTGGAACAGGCTCACTCCATACCCTCCAACATTTCTCCAATGAAAATAGGGATAATGCATAATAATAATAGTAATAATAATAGTAATAATAATAGTAATAATAATAATAATAATAATAATTTTACTATTTATACCCCACCCATCTGACTGGGTTGCCCCAGCCACTCTGAGCAGCTTCCAGTGTATATAAAAACATAAAAAACTTCCCTATACAGGGCTGCCTTCAGATGGCTCAGGAGTCGCATAACCCCATACCCTCCAACATTTCTTCGGTGAAAATAGGGACATCCTAAGGTAAAGCGGGACATTCCAAATCAGGAACTGGGATGGCTTCTGTTAATCCAGGACTGCCCCTGGAAAAAGAGGGGCACTTGGGGGGTCTGCCAGGTCTGGGGGCAGAGCAGTTGTTTTGGGATTAATGCCTCAACGCTTACCTCCCTCCATCTCCTGGTTCTGGGGATGGGGAGATGATTCTGTATCCTTGCACATCATCCTATAACTAGGGTGGCCTTTCACAGAGACATAGGATCATAGAACTGGAAGGGACAGGGACCCCAAAGTTCATCTAGTCCAATCCTCATTGACCTCAGGCAGCGTGGCTATTGCTCAGGGATGAAAGGCACTTATTTCTTCACAATGCAGACATGGTGTGTGTGTTAAAGGATGTGGTGTGCCTCTGAAAAACAACAAAAAAACAGGTTTCTAGAAAACTAGGTGCCAGGAAGAAGGGTTTAACACGCAGTGTGTGTGTGTGTGTGTGTGTGTGTGTGTGTAATGATTCACTCCAGTATGTGAGTTCCCCAGCCCTGAAGTCTGAACTGGGACAGTCCAAACAGGGAAGAAACTAAGCTTTGTGCAAAACCTGGGCTGGAATGACTCCCATCTCCTGTGGAACGGAACACCTAAAACACAGGCCCAATTTCCCTAACATTACAGTTCTCTGGCTGCTTGTTATGACTGCTTTATTTCAGACATGATTCTGGCCTCTTCGCATTTTCTAAACGCAAGCCAAAAAGATCCGTATACCACCTGGTGCATGTGCTAGTCAGCTAAACTAAAGATCATAATCCAACAAGATTTGGGGATGCAAGACTTGATACTTTAAAATAGCTTTTTAAACCAAGTCATGAAGTTGGATAGCAGTCAGTGGACCCTTGTCACTGACGTGTCATTTCCTTCCTGGGATATGATGCAATATTTTTTTGAGAGAGAGTTGATGTAAGGTAAATGGCAGGCTAAGAGGCCAAATTCTCTTTTAAATCCCTGGTCAGCCAGGAATGTTCTAGCTGGCTTTACACAAGTCCTTAAATTCAGTTGCCTACCTGTAAAATGGGCATAACAACACTGGCCCTTTGTACGGTGATATTATTGCCACTTTGTACATATTTCTGAAATCCTTGGCTTTCAAAATCAGTTTCTGGAGAATCAACTTGTCTTAAATAAAAACTCCAGGCATAAATTAAGCTTCTGATTTAAGGCAGGGAGATTGGACAAGCTAGATGGTGCTGTGATGTTGCTGTCTTCTGAAAACGTGTATTAACTAGCAAGTCTGTTCCAAAATCCCCATTACTGGTGCACAAAGGGTTTTCGCATATTCATAATTTTTCTAGACTCCTCATATTTAGGAAACCGTTTTCTCTAAAATAAATAAAAAAGTATCAAGAGAATTCTTGAGTATTTTTAGTTGGTGTTGTAGGAGGGAACAGCCCCAGTGAAAAAAGGAAATTTTGCATGGCTTGTGGATAACAGACGATGTGTGTTGTTTGTTGTTTAGTTGTGTCCGACTTTTTGTGACCCCATGGACCAGAGCGCGCCAGGCACTCCTGTCCTCCACTACCTCCCACAGTTTGGTCAGACTCATGTCTGTAGCTTCGAGAACACTGTCCAACCATTTCGTCCTCTGTCGTCCCCTTCTCCTTGTGCCCTCCATCTTTCCCAACATCAGGGTCTTTTCCAGGGAGTCTTCTCTTCTCATGAGGTGGCCAAAGTATTGGAGCCTCAGCTTCACGTTCTGTCCTTCCAGTGAGCACTCAGGGCTGATTTCCTTAAGAATGGAATGTGTGTTGTTACTTTGATGCAATTAATCAATGGGAAATCTATGGATACAATACACTGTGGATAGAACACAACCCAAGTCATCGTCAACCTCTTAATACTTTGTTTCAGTGCTGCAAGATGCATAAATATATATATACAGAACGTGAGGAAATGCCCACAACTATACTCTAGCTGCAACAATCCCTGTAATGTCCTATTTATCGTGGCAAATATCTGTAATTGACTATAATTCACTGCTTTGGATATACATCAATGTTCCATTTTTGACATCTTTGTAACACGCCTGTTTTTTCTTTTTCTACCCCAGTCAGCGGCAAGAAGGGCAGGAACATCGTGCGCAAATTGCCAGACCACCACCACCACCCTGTGGAGGAGGAACGCCAACGGAGACCCCGTGTGCAACGCCTGTGGGCTGTATTATAAGCTCCACAATGTAAGTGAGGCGGTAACTCTCTGAAGAATACCTTTTGGGGTTTAAACTAGGATAGAATATACCGTATTTTTCGCTCTATAGGACGCACTTTTTCCCCTCCAAAAATTAAGGGGAAATATGTGTGCGTCCTATGGAGCGAATGCAGGCCCCTTGGCTTCAGCGATAGCAACGCGAAGCCTCCGAAGCGCAGAGGGAGCGCTCCCTCCGCGCTCCGGAGGCTTCGCGTTGCTTTTGCTGAAGCCTGGAGAGCGAGAAGGGTCGGTGCACACCGACCCCTCTCGCTCTCTAGGCTTCAGGGATAGCCGCCGGAGGCCTTCAAAGCGCAGCGCGAGTTCCCGCTGCACTCCGCAGGCTTTGGGTGCCTTTCGCTGAAGCCAGGAGAGCAAGACTCTCCTGGATTCAGCAGAGAGGGAGAGCTGCGCAGTGCCCCTTCAGTGAAGCGGGAGGAGAAATGGAAGGGGCTCCGTTTATCCTGCCGCTTCACTGAAGGGGCGCTGAGGGGAGAGGGGGAGAAATTTTTTCTTCTTGTTCTCCCCCTCTAAAACAAGGTGCGTCCTATGGTCTGGTGTGTCCTATAGGGCGAAAAATACGGTATTTCCTGGCTTACGTGTGTACAGGCAAACCACAGAGCTTGGTCTTGCTTGGGGCCCCCTTTAGCTGAACACAGTGCACTTCAATGCACACTGAGGCTGTTCAGTGAACTCTAATGCACTCTGAATGAAACTGTGCTAGTCAGGGAAGGGAAAGGGAAGCAAGAGGAGTCAAGCTGAGAGTCCTTTTAATAGGGCTGAACATTGTATGGAATGCTGGTTGGAAGACTTAATAATAATAATAATAATAATAATAATAATAATAATAATAATAAATTACATTTTAATTCTGCCCTCTAATTTGATCAGGGATATTGAAAATGATTTGCTTCCCAACCATTTATCCTCATAACAACCCTGTAAGGTAGGATAGGCTGAGGAAAGGTGATTGGAAAAAGGTCACCCAGGGAATTTCACGCCTGAGTGAGATTTGAACCCAGGTCTTCTTAGGTCCTAGTCCAGTAGTCCAACATTGAGGTATTGGCTAGATAATACATTGCTCTAACCAAAATGAAAATTGCCTGATTAGAAAGGTAGCAGATACACAGGGACCCTTTACAGGTTGTGTCTCAATTCTGGCTAGGGTTGCCATCCATTTCCCCCCTCCCAAAACTCCTGAGGCACAAAGAACTGCCAGACCAGCTGAAAATTAGCAGGCGCAGTGTATTCTCATAACCACACTGTCTCCACAAGATGGGGAAAGGGCCCTCGTTAAATTTCTCTCTGTCGGATGGTAGCCAAAGTATTAAAGGCCCCGCAGGGTGGCAACCCTAATATTCTCACAAAGCTCTGGAACATTTTCCTTGCGCCTCTGCTTCAAGGGGAAGGGGGAAACAAAGAAAGTGACACAAGCAATTCTCCAAAAGAAGGGAATCTGATTTTGTCCAGTGGGTGAAAAGGTCTGCTTTGGCTGTGTCTTTTAGTACATCTGATATTCTTTTAAATCAACGTGTTTGTGGGAGCAAGAGAGGCTATTGTTTCATTTCATTTTTTGCCCTTGTTTTTATTATGTATTTTGCGTCTTTATGCTGTGAACCGCACCGATGAAGGGTTTTTAAACTACAAATCAAATCAAATAAATAAGTAAAATAATGCTCATAAAAAGAGATGGGGAAATTTATATGAAAAGGTGCATCCTGTAACAAAATCTCCCAGGGTGGAATGCTGGCCAATGAGCTGTGCCCTTTACTAGCACACTCCATTCCACCCTCTGTCGTCTCTCACCTCCCCGTAGCAGCCAGTCAGTACTCCTTGCCCTTTCAGCATGCTATTTTGGGAAGTTTCTGTCCCGGCCCCGGGGAGGTTTCCTCTTAAGTTTTTGCACGCACCTGCAAACCTTGGGTTTTCCCCAAGCTACTTAAAACCCCCTTCCTTGGATGCAGTTTTACTTATTCAAGGACTGGTGCTGAGAGGTGACATTATAGACATTTACAAAATGGTGCATGGGATAGAGGAAGTGAGCAGAGAAAAGGTTTTTCTCCCTCTCTCATAAAACTAGAACTCTGGGACACCCAGTGTTGGAAAATCCACGATGGATAAAAGGAAGCGCTTCATGCAGTGCACAGTTCGGCTGTGGAACTCACTGCCACTGGAAGCAGTAATGGCCACCAGCTTGGATGGCTTTAAAAAAGGATGGAGGCAGCAGTGCTTCTGAATCCCAGTTGCTGGGAACCACTGGTTGGCCACTGCAAGAACAGAATGCTGGACTTGATGGGCCATTGACGTGGTCCAGTAGTCTTTTCCTACATTCACATTCTAGAATAACTTTGCTATTTATATATCTGATTGGGTGCCCTACCTCGAAACAAAATTTAAAAATTCCTTCCAGTAGCACCGCAAAGGTAAAGGGACCCCTGACCATTAGGTCCAGTCGTGACCGACTCTGGGTTGCGACACTCATCCCGCTTTATTGGCCGAGGGAGCCGGCATACAGCTTCTGGGTCACGTGGCCAGCATGACTAAGCTGCTTCTGGCGAACGAGAGCAGCGCACGGAAACACTGTTTACCTTCCCGCCGGAGCGGTACCTATTTATCTACTTGCACTTTGACGTGCTTTCAAACTGCTAGGTTGGCAGGAGCAGGGACCGAGCAACGGGAGCTCACCCTGTCGCGGGGATTCGAACCGCCGACCTTCTGATCGGCAAGTCCTAGGCTCTGTGGTTTAACCCACAGCGCCACCCACGTCCCTAAGTAGTTGGTCTCTAAGTAGCACCTTAGAGACCAACTAAGTTTGTTATTGGTATGAGCTTTCCTGTGCATGCACACTTCTTCAGAAATTGGAGGGATTTTTTTTATTTTGTTTCAAATTCGTTTATTTTGTTTCAACTACGGCAGACCAACACAGCTACCTACCTGTAACTGGTGCCCTACCTGACAGTCTTGCATTTGAAGGGCTCTCGGAGGGCATTCCTCTATTTGAGGGTAGTCTTTTATCTGAAGGGCTGCCTGAAACCAAGTCTGGTTTAAAAGACCAAGAAGCATTAGGAAGGGAGGTTTTGCCCATCAGCCACTTGGCAGCTGGGCACGCCTGCACGATTTGTGCTTCTGTTTAAGATACAGTCCTTATAAATTGCTGCCCTGGGCTGCTTTGGAAGGAAGGGCGGGATATAAATTTAATGGACAAATAACAAACTTGCAAATGTTATGCAAATTTGAGCCTTTTGCTTTGGGGATGCACGCTCTCTCTCCTTTTGACAATGAATAAGTGGCACCCCCAAAATATGCTGCCTGGTAGACTTTGTTCCCATATCTAGGTGTAAAGGCAGCTACAAAAACGCACCACCCTTAAGGAAATGACTGAAAAGAATCGTCTTATAGCGACAACAGTAGTAGCAGAGTTTTAGCACTAGAGTTGGCGGTTCTAATCCCCGCAATGGGGTGAGCTCCCGTTGCTCGGCCCCTGCTCCTGCCAACCTAGCAGTTCAAAAGCACACCAAAAAGTGGAAGTAGATTTATAGGTACCACACCAGAGGGAAGGTAAACGGCGTTTCCGTGCGCTGCTCTGGTTCGCCAGAAGCGGCTTAGTCCTGTTGGCCACAGGACCTGGAAAAACTGTCTGCAGACAAACGCCGGCTCCCTCGGCCAGTAAAGCAAGATGAGCGCTGCAACCCCAGAGTTGTCCGTGACTGGACCTGACGGTCAGGGGTCCCTTTACTTTTAGAACTAGAATAATGTGAATGGGGGCAGCGGGGTGAGATTTTTTAATTGCTTTGTACGATGTTCCTTGCACTTTCTTTAATTTTTAAAAAAGCGATTTCTCACTTTTATGTGAGGCTTTTAAAAAAAATATTTTGCCCTCAGCAGCTTTCATGCAGCCCCCCTTCAAAACTAGTGGGGATGGTTGTGGGGTGGTGCTTTTAATGCATGTATTCATTTCTGAATTTAAACTGGGTCAGCTTCCACCTTTCCCCCTCTACTTCCACCTCTCCTGGGCGAGTAAATGTTTTTGCATGAAAGAAAAATAGAGACATGCCCCCCCTCCCTGCACAATTATGTGACTCATACAGTGACTTTATTGATATTAAAATGCTGCCTTTTTCGGATCTGGAATTGAGTGACACTGGCATATTTATGCTGTGAGCTGTCCTGAGATCTACGGGTATAGGGCAGTATACAAATTTAATAATAGTAATAATAGTAATAATATTAATCTACCAACATGCCAACCCAGCTCATTTCTTGGCTCTGTTGTTGAAACGTCATCTCTGCCACAAATTTTGTCTGACCTCCCATAGCTGTGTTTCTGTTCTCATGTGAATTGGGTAGTTCTTGTCAGGAGTTCAGCCTACACTCGAGTAGGACTCTGGCAGAGACACATGCTCGACTGGCATGTTCCCTCCCTCCTGGTTGATTGTTCGGGAGCTTCAAAAGCTTTCTTCAGCCTGAACATCACAGCGACCGATGCCAACAGACATCGGCACACTTAGGGATCCGCAGAGTTTGTGCAGTTGCGTAACAGACCTCAGCAACTCAGCATTTTGGCTAATCTACTTTATTTACATATAAACACACACGAAGCACTGCAACATGGCTCCCTCTCTCTCTAGCATTAGACAGCAAAGAGAAAAAGAACAAATAGTCCCATTTCATGGAACACAGTAACACAAACATCCTGTTTCCGTCACTTCCCACTCTGTGGAGTCAAAACATATACCGTCATGTGATAGACAAAAATCCCATGACTGCAATCATGGAGCAGGAATTCTAACAGTTCTGCCTTTAAATGCAAACTGCACTGAAATCTCCCCCATACCGAAACACAACCCACCAGTTAAGGACTAAAGTTTAGAATCATAGAATCATAGAGTTGGAATAGACCACAAGGGCCATCGAGTCCAACCCCCTGCCAAGCAGGAAACACCATCAGAGCACTCCTGACATATGGTTGTCAAGCCTCTGCTTAAAGACCTCCACAGAAGGAGACTCCACCACACTCCTTGGCAGCAAATTCCACTGTCAAACAGCTCTTACTGTCAGGAAGTTCTTCCTAATGTTTAGGTGGAATCTTCTTTCTTGTAGTTTGGATCCATTGCTCCGTGTCCGCTTCTCTGGAGCAGCAGAAAACAACCTTTCTCCCTCCTCTATATGACATCCTTTTATATATTTGAACATGGCTATCATATCACCCCTTAACCTCCTCTTCTCCAGGCTAAACATGCCCAGCTCCCTTAGCCGTTCCTCATAAGGCATCGTTTCCAGGCCTTTGACCATTTTGGATGCCCTCCTTAGGAAAAGGCTTTAATGCCAGGTCAGACTATTGGTTTTTTTTAGCTTAGTATTGTCTACACTGACTGGCAGAGGCTCTCAAAGGTTTCAAAATGGGGGTTGAACTTGGGACCGTCTGCATTCAAAGCAGGTGTCCTCCTGCCAAGCTGCTCCCTTTTAGCGATTAATGAGACGTTTGCTACCAGCAGATCATATCCAGTTAAGACTGCTTTAGTCCATGATGAGAAAGGAAGGTGTTCGTAAACCACAGGCCTACTTTTTTAAAACAACAACAACAAACAAGCCCCAAACCACCTGCAGATCACAAGGTCTTTTGGTTAGAGTTTCAGGTTGATTTGTTGAGGAAATTGTCCTCCCTTCCCCTGCCTTGATACCGTAGAAAAGGGTGAGAGATCACCGCAACAAGTTTGGGGTAATATATTTTCAGGGGTTTGTCAGGGAAAGAGGGTCAGCCCAGTTGATGGGAGAAAAAAGGATGAGAGTATACTAAACAGCATATTTGGGGGTTCGGTAAGTGGAAAGCTGAAGAAAGAGGTGTTTTCTTTACCTTTTATTTGGTGTTTTAAAGAATGTACATTGATAATAAAAAGAACATTTTGCATAAAACGGGGGGAAATGGGAAGAAGACAAGACGAATACAATTCTCGTTGATTCAGCAATACAGTCAAACCTCGGTTGCCGGATGTAATCGGTTCTGGAAGCCTGTTCGGCTTCCGAAACATTCGACAACCGTCGTGCGGCTTCCGATTGGTTGCAGGAACTCCCTACACTCAAGCGGAAGCCGTGTCGGATGTTTGGCTTCTGGAAAATGCTCGAAAATTGGAGCATTTACTTCTGGGTTTTCGGCGTTCACGAACCAAAATGTTCCAAAACGGAGGTGTTCGGGAACTGAGGTTTGAGGGTACAAAAGAAAATTACTGGTGATTGACAGATTTCCAAAATGACTTCACCCCCTTTGCAATTAAATACATTCAATCAAACATATGGTATAGGGCAGGGGTCTGCAACCCGCGGCTCCGGAGCCGCATGTGGCTCTTTTACACCTTTGCCGCGGCTCCGGGGCGGATACTAGCGAGGGGAGGAGGCACATTGTGCGCCCCGACACTCCCCACTGTGGCGGGCGCTGTACTGGCTGTGACGTCGCATGGGGGCAGTGCGTGCGTTAGTCACGCACCGTCCCGACGTCACCTTCCCACTCGCTGTCAGATCGGAGGGCAGCGGCGCGCATGCTTTAAATGTCACAATGGTTTTGCGGCTCCCAGTTTCCCCCCCCCTTTGGAAACGGGTCCAAGTGGCTCTTTTTGTCTTAAAGGTTGCAGACCCCTGGCATAAGGGGTATATGGATTTAAACTTTTCACATTTGAGTGACTCTCGAGTCAGATTTGCAGCTTTTGGGGCCTTTTGCTTGTGTCACTGTTCAGTTTTAGATGCCAGAAGTGCAGCAGGACTTACTTCCTTACTCTTTAGATGGCAATATGTATTCCTTCACATACTTCAAAACATGGGTCTCCAGCCTTGCTCTATTTGAGGGTCTCTCTGCCGATTGGCTAGACAGCATCCTAAAAAGCAGAGACATCACCTTGCCAACAAAGGTCCATATAGTTAAAGCCATGGTTTTCCTGGAACTTATATCCCCCAAATCCCATCCTGACAGATAGGAATTACCATATTTTTCGCTCTATAAGACGCACCAGACCATAAGACGCACCTAGTTTTTGGAGGAGGAAAACAAGAAAAAAAATATTCTGAATCTCAGAAGCCAGAACAGCAAGAGGGATCGCTGTGCAGCGAAAGCAGCAATCCCTCTTGCTGTTCTGGCTTCTGGGATAGCTGTGCAGCCTGCATTCGCTCCATAAGACGCACACACATTTCCTCCTTACTTTTTAGGAGGGAAAAAGTGAGTCTTATAGAGCAAAAAATACGGTAGTTTCATTTGAAACATTTCGCCCTATGTAGCTTTTGGAGGAGGAGGAAGAGTCGGGAGGGCAGGTGGGCAGACGAGACGGCCCCACAAAAAGATTAATTGATTTTTGTTTAGATTAACAGACCCCTGACTATGAAGAAGGAAGGCATCCAGACCCGAAACCGAAAAATGTCTAGCAAGTCGAAAAAGTGCAAAAAGGTCCACGACTCCTTGGACGATTTCCCTAAGGGCGGCTCCTTCAACCCTGCCGCCCTGTCGAGACACATGTCTTCCATCAGTCACATTTCGCCCTTCAGCCACTCGGGTCACATGCTTACCACACCCACCCCGATGCACCCGCCCTCCAGCTTGTCCTTCGGACCTCACCACCCGTCCAGTATGGTCACCGCCATGGGCTAAGATCGCGCCCGAGAGAGAGACTTAAATCCCCGCTGCGATGCTTCCTTTCCTTTTTTTAAGTTCCCAGAATGAGAGGTACGTTGATCATCCTTGCCTTGTTAAGAGGCGAGAGCGCTTCCCCCTCGGCACACGAATGGACAAGGGCGCAGAAAGAAAAATGAAATCTTTAAAAGTTGGACGGAGGCGTAGAAACGAAAACCCCCCAAGCAAATGTCGTGGGGAGGTGAACTCTTGGGGGCTTTTTCTCAAGTGTCTTTTGTGTTTGCCAGCCACCAAATTTGGGGTCCCATTTGTGAATAAACCATTCTGACGCAAGTCCGCTCTTGAACTGGGTTTCTAGGGTCGCGGAGAAGAGGTGAAAGGCTGCCCACCCCCCAAATCCCCAACCTTTCCCCCCCACTCGCTCCCCCAAAGACAAGCAGATTGATGCTGAACACTGTATAACTTATATTGTAAGAAATTCTGTACATTTTTGAAGAACACTCTTGACATCTGCTTAGCTGTAAAAAAAAAAAAAATGGAAAGGAAAATGGCTTGTTGGTCAAATGAAATACTGAGTTGAATGTTTTCCTGGTACGGACTGAGAAGAACAAGGTCGGACCAGCATATGGACAAACTGCCACTTGCGTTTTTTGCTCTCTCTCTCTCTCTCTTTCTTCACTCACTGGCTCAAGTTGTTTTGACGCATTAAAAAAAAAATTAATCCAAGTTGTCAGCAAATCATGCATTCCAGGCTACGGGGCCTCTGAACAATAGGGGATGTTTTTGTTTTTGAAGGGTTTCAGGGCAGTTGGTGTGACATTCAGCTTGTAGCTGCGGCGAGTTTGTCCAGGCCTTATACGCATTGTGAACAAGTTCCTGTAATTGTTGTTTGTATGTATAATTCAAAGCACCAAAATAATAAAAAAAAACGAGATGTAGATTTATTTCATCCTATGATACAGACTGAATGGTTGTATAAATTTTACTTACTGCTAGTGTTAAGAACTGCGCTTTTGATTTTGTTTTCATATTTTCCCCCTCTTTTTTTTGGAGAATAAACTAGATTAAATTCTGTTGATTTCTTGTCTGCTTATGCTTTCGGAGTCATGTTCAAAGGTTCTCTCTGTGTGCGTGTGTGTCCGTGTGCCTCTGCTTCCATGGAAAGGCAGAAAAGGATTTGGTCCTGGGCCCTAGGAGTCTCGGGATCCAGGATTTTAATACCAGCAACATGGAAGCAAGTTTAAGGGATTGTAGGAATATAGGAAGCTATTGTAGACCAAGTCAGGACACCAGTCCATCCAGTTCAGAATGGTCTACACTGCTGGTCTTCTACTGGTTGGGTGGGAACCCAATAGTGGGTCATGGCCACCACCATTCAAATATATGGGGAAAGAGTAAGAAACGGGTCTCCAAATTCATGGTAGGTTAGAATGTTAGAGGAAAAGCTGGTGGATCAGGGGAATGCTGTGGATGTAGTATATCTTACAATCATAGAATTGTAGAGTTGGGAGGGGCAACAAGGATCGTCTAGTCCAACCCCCTGTAATGCAGGAATCTTTTGCCCAACGCAGGGATTGAACTCGAGACCCTGAGCTTAGAAGTTTCATGCTCTACTGAATGAGTTTTATTTCAATAAGGCTTGCGGCAAAGTTCCCCAATATATTCTTTTGGAAAAGCGTGGGAAATGTGGACTGGACAAAGTAACTGTTAGGCTGATTTGTAGCTGGTTGACTGAACCCAAATAGTGCTCACTAATGGTTCCTCACTGTTCTGGAAAAAAGTGACAAGTGGGGAACTGCAGGGTTCTGTCCTGGGCTCATTGTTGTTGTTCAACGTTTTTACAAACAACTTGGAAGAAGGAATGGAGGGGATGGTCATCAAATATGCAGATGACGCAAAACTGGGAGGGGTGGCTAATGCTGCAGAAGAGAGAATCAAGATTCAATATGGCTTTAAGCGGCCGCTGAGACCACATAACACTGGTCTTGAAGGAACTACATTGGCTCCCAGTACATTTCCGAGCACAATTCAAAGTGTTGGTGCTGACCTTTAAAGCCCTAAATGGCCTCGGCCCAGTATACCTGAAGGAGTGTCTCCACCCCCATCGTTCAACCCGGACACTGAGATCCAGCTCCGAGGGCCTTCTGGAGGTTTCCTCACTGCGAGAAGTGAGGTTACAGGGAACCAGGCAGAGGGCCTTCTTGGTAGTGGCACCTGCCCTGTGGAATGCCCTCCCACCAGATGTCAAAGAGAAAAACTGCCACCAGACTTTTAGAAGACATCTGAAGGATGCCCTGTTTAGGGAAGCTTTTAATGTTTAATAGACTATTGTATTTTAATATCTTGTTGGAAGCCGCCCAGAGTGGCTGAGGAAACCCAGCCAGATGGGTGGGGTATAAATAAAACAAAACAAAATATTATTAACGGATTGGAGAACTGGGCCCAAATTAACAAAATGTATTTCAAAAGGGACAAAGTTAAGGTTCTGCACTTAGGCAGGAAGAACCAGCTGCACAAGTATAAGATGGGGGACACCTGGCTTACTAGCAGTACATGTGGAAAGGATCTAGGGGTCTTGGTGGACCACAAGCTTAACATGAGTTGACAGTGTGATGAAGCAGCAAAAAAAAGCTAACGCTATTCTAGGCTGCCTCAACAGAAGTCTAGTGTCCAGATCAAGGGAAGTAATAGTCCTGCTCTAGTTTGCCTTGGTCAGGCCACACCTGGAATACTGTGTCTAGTTATGGGCACCACAATTTAAGGAGGATAATGACAAGCTGGAACAGTGGGTATGGGCGATTACTGCAAAACCACAAACCTATACCTTGTCACCATGTTTGCTCCTATAGCTTGCTAGCATGAGTTTGGCTGAACAACACAACCCTCTCTTAACATGGAAAGGCACCCTTTAATTTTTGTTCGTTTAAAGAACCGGACCTAGAAACACAAATAAAGATTAGAAATAAAAATTATTTTCATCATCCAGTGACATACTTCAATACGTACCTATGCCTTTGACTATTTGCACCAAGTATCACAGAGTTAAGCATCTTTTGATCTCATTAGTTCAACTGTCTGTATTTACCAGGAACACTTCGTATTTTCTGGTTTCTGTCCCTTCTTGATCCCTTCTGTGTCCCAAGAGGTGGCACTTCTGGTCTCTTCCCACCCTTGTTCTCTATGTAGATCTTCACTCTGCCCTCCTTCCCTGGCTGGGGGATGGGTGCCATTTTGTGGTTTGCTTCAGGCACTAAAGTGTCTTGGGCCAAACCTGTACTGCACAAAAGGAGAGCCACCACCAAGAAGGCCCTGTGCAGAATTCATCTTCCGAAGAATGGCAGTTTTTATTAACCCCCCCCAGCCAAAAACTAATCAGGCTTCTGGTCCTTATGGCTGCTCGTATATACACAAGACAGTATGTGGGAAAAGCTGGCTGAAATCTTTAAAGTCAGAAAGACAGCCGAATAAAATTCCCAGTGGTTGGAGGTGAGATTTTCATTACTAGTAAAACCAGAATCAGTGATGCAAAACTGAGACCACAAAAGTGGCGGTGGGAAAAATGTACAATAAACAATGCAAAATAAGGTAAATTAGGCTGACTTTCCTAGTTCGCACAATACAGGAGTTTATTTGTTTATCTCAACAGTTTGTACAGTACTCAGTTGCCATTCTCTCTCTGTATAATTTTATTAATTTTTCTGTTTTACAATTTAAAATACTCATTTTGCATCCTTAAGATACCAGTGACTTCCCTTCTTCTCTTTCCATGGTTCACTTTACTTATCATAAAACCCTGCATATTTTACAAAAAATGATACCATTCAGTATTCCATTACTACATCCAGTTGCCCTTGTCTCTAAGTAGTGTATAAGTAAAACACAACAGAATAAAGATTAAAGATCAGACTATTGTTATATTTTCATCAGAATATTTCCTATATTTGAACACGCACACAAACTTTTTTCTGAATAATTTGGCTTTGCTTGGGCATGGTGCTTTTTTGTTTTAAAGCCCAGATTATGTATAGAATTATAGAACGGTAGAGTTGGAAGGGACGCAAGACTGTCTTGTCCAACTTCCTCCAATGCAGGAATCTTTTTCTTCTTCTTTGGTGATCACTCGTAGCCGAGTAAGATTGTCTTCCATAAACACAGTTTTAACAATGAGTCTGTAAGTGACTGTGGAGGCCAATTCTGGATCCACACATCCTTTCACAGTGGGGACACTGATTTGCCAAGTGTGCCTTCCTCTTAGCACGTTTCTCCCTTGCGTCCTGAGTTCAAGTGTCTTCAAAGTCCATGAAACCTTTGGTAAAGGCTGTTCTCCCACTGGAGCGCTCGCAGGCAAGTGTTTCCCAGTTGTCAGTGTTTATACTACATTTTTAAAGATTTGCCTTCAGACAGTCTTTAAACCTCTTTTGTTGACCACCAGCACTACGCTTTCCATTTTTAAGTTCAGAATAGAGTAGTTTACAAATGCAGGAATCACAGCTAATGTCCCCTTAATAGGTACACATAAGACCAGGGTACCAGCCCTCTGCCCCACCTGCAAATGTTGCATTTGCTGGAGCAGGGTGTACAGTTCCCCAAACATTTGGGTTTAACCATTTGAGTGCTGGCAAATAGTGACTCCCCCCCCCAATTGCCGTCAATTGGTGACATCACCTGGGCTTGATGGTTTGGCGAATGTGCGGCATTCCACGCACAGCTGCATTGAAGCACAAGAAAGGATTAACCATGTCACTCTTGCCAGGATCAATGCTCTGCCACCCTCTCTTGTCAGCAGCAAAAAGCATGATGGAAGGGGCAAGCCCTTCCACTGAATTGTCCAAAACGTGCTGTCTTTCCTCCTAGTGGGTTGACCAACAAAGAACCTGTCAACCCATTCTGGGCGATCAATAAAAGCTGCTCTGTGCTTCTGTTGCTCTGAAGACAGACCTTCATAGAAGGAGACAAGATCATGGAATGCAATCTTCTCTTTCTCCTGAACAAAGCTTTGGTGAGCTCCAGATGTTCTGGAGGTGGGGCGGATGGGAGCTCAGAACATCTGGAGGGTACCAAATGGCAGAAAATTTGAATTTAAGAAGTTGCTTTAAGTAGTTATTCCCAAGACACCTGCAGCATTTCTTCTGGGAATTATAAGGGCAGAGGTTCCAAAAGTGATGGTTAAGTTGTTTATATAGGCCAGTACTGAAGCTAGAATCCTGTATGCATAGAAGTGGAAAGAATAAGAAGTCCCAGTTTTAAAGTTCATGGACTATGTAGAGATGGCGAAGTTGACAGCAAAACAAGTGATCTAAAGAATGAGAACTTTGTCGACGAGGGGAGGTTCTTTTTGGACTATTGAAGAAAAACCTATGGTCAAATGAAATTGTGAGCAAGAGAATAAATAAATGGTTGTCATATAGGTTAGAATACAATAGAAGATGCATGGCAGTTGTGGCAGCAGATAAAGGAATAAAACAGGAGCATCACAGATGTAAGGATGGGAATTCAAAAAGTTGTTATTGTTGTTGTTTAGTCGTTTAGTCGTGTCCGACTCTTCGTGACCCCCTGGACCAGAGCACGCCAGACACTCCTGTCTTCCACTGCCTCTCGCAGTTTGGTCAAACTCATATTGGTAGCTTCGAGAACACTGTCCAACCATCTTGTCCTCTGTCGTCCCCTTCTCCTTGTGCCCTCCATCTTTCCCAACATCAGGGTCTTTTCCAGGGAGTCTTATCTTCTGAGGTGGCCAAAGTATTGGAGCCTCAGCTTCAGGATCTGTCCTTCCAGTGAGCACTCAGGGCTGATTTCCTTAAAATGTAAGAAATTTTTATATTGAAAGTGAATTGAATAATGTCAAATTTTGTGTAAAAAATGTGTGTGTGTGTGTTTACACACACACACACACACACACACACACACACACACACACACACAATTGCAGAAAGAATGCTAAACAACAGTGACTGGCCAGACTGCCCCAAACGCAGTCAGACATGAGGCTTCCTCCTATTGCAGCAGTGGGGGATCTGTACCCCTCAGATGTTGTTAGACTACAGCTCTCATTAGCATCAGCTTGGCTGGTCAATGGTTAAGGATGATGGTGGCTTTGTAATCCAACATCATCAGGGGGGCTACAGGCTCCCCACTACTGCCCTATTGTTCACTCACAGGCACAGACAATTAAAGGGTTGTATGAGATGTTAGGGGAAGGGGAACCCTGTGGTGGTGGAATACATTGTGTTCCTTCTGGGGTAGTCATTCCACCTTTGGTCCCTGCCCTGCACTCATCTGTCACTTGTGGTTCCTAGAAGCATTCTGAAGGAAATCAGACCTGAGTGCTCACTGGAAGGACATATCCTGAAGCTGAGGCTCCAATACTTTGGCCACCTCATGAGAAGAGAAGACTACCTGGAAAAGACCCTGATGTTGGGAAAGATGGAGGGCACAAGGAGAAGGGGATGACAGAGGACGAGATGGTTGGACAGTGTTCTCGAAGCTACCAACATGAATTTGACCAAACTGCGGGAGGCAGTGGAAGACAGGAGGGCCGGGCGTGCTGTGGTCCATGGGGTCACGAAGAGTTGGACACAACTAAACAACTAAACAACGACAACAGAAGCTGTCCACATGTGACCCTGGGAATGGTTTTGATTGGCCGGCTAAACCAGGGAAGGGTAGCTGATGGGTCTCAAACCCTCAGTGAGTTAGGAACTTCCCCTGCATGAAGGGTCCAACGATCTAGAAGTCTGTTTCTGCCCATGTGGTAGAGGTAAGTGAGGGGCAGATGGAACTCATCAACCTGGGAAGGTAGCTCATCTAGGAGAAGGAAAAGTGATCCTAAACTTCCACTGCCTTGTGGGATATCTTTGGGCCAACTGGTCGACACTCTAGCAAATGCATCTACTGCATGGACTATTTTTCCATCTACAAACAGCAAGGAGACTCGTGATACTTCAAAACTATAATATGTTATTTTGTTGCAATGAATTGCGGGCTAAAATTCACTAAGGGGAGCTGGGTTTAAGGGATAGAATTGAGGTTTTCCTTTGGCTCACCTAAGGCCAGGTGTATCTGGATGGCTGGTATTAAACTTGAACTTTCTTTGTCCTCTACAATGAACTGTCATAAGCTGGTCTTGCATCCCTGTGCAGCGTTAGACAGTCGTCTGGCTAAATTCCCATTGGATGTAAAAGCTGCTCAATTTTCATCACTTTTGCATTGGGTTGATAAGAGAATTTCCCAAGCCAAAATACCCCCTTTTTCGGTTTCATGTGTCTTTGTAAAAAAACCCAAAACACCACTATTGAAAGGAAAAATGATCTTGCGAAGCTTCCAAATTCTTCTTTCTCTAATGCTCGTGGTCCTAAAATTTTAAGACAGTTTTAAGGGGTTCAAGGTTTCTTTTCTTTAAAAATTTAATCCGTTTAATGGATAATAGATTAATCAAGTACAGCTTTAGTCAATTAATCAGAAAAGCGGTTTTTTTGGGCGGTTTAAAAGAACACTTGTTTGAGGCTGTTTTGGTTCTGGTGTGCTGTCGCAACCGGGAATAACAAAGAAACCCTCACCACAATACATTTTGTCCGATCAGATTTTCTTTTCCTCCCTCTCGAAAAATTTTGTCTATTAGATTTCAATCTATTCTACTCTTCCGTCAGCATATCAGAAAAGCACATTTTGAGGCCTGGCGATGTGCAAGTGTGTTTAATCAGTCCATCAGTTCTAAAAGTCAGCAATTATTCAGCTAAAAATTCTCCTTGATATTTCTATGTCATGCAGGGGCACAATTTTTTAGGGGGCACGAACCAGGTGCCCCCCCCCCACAGGTGCCCCTTCCTGTGGTTTCCAGTGACTAGTATTCAGAAACATTGCTGTCTCCAATTGTGAAGGCAGAATATAGCCCTCATGGCTAGTAGTCACCCACAGTCTTCTCCTTCATGAATTTGGCTCACCAACTTTTGAAGCCATCCTGGTTGGTGGCCATTACTGCCTCCTGTAGGATTGGGTTCCACTGTCTGTGTGCTCTGTGAGGGGAGGAATATTGGGCCGGCATTTTTTTTTAAAAAAAATAAAATTTCTGTTTTACAATTTAAAATATTTATTTAAACAACCTTAAAATACCAATGACTTCCCTACTTCTCTTCCCATGGTTCATTTTGCATAACATAAATCCTTGCATATTTTATATAAGCTAAACCATTCAGTATTCTATTATGACATCCATCAATACTTATTTACACTGTTGTATTTATCTTAATAAAAGGGATGCGGGTGGCGCTGTGGGTAAAAGCCTCAGCGCCTAGGGCTTGCCGATCGAAAGGTTGGCGGTTCGAATCCTCGCGGCGGGGTGCGCTCCTGTTGTTCGGTCCCAGCGCCTGCCAACCTCGCAGTTCGAAAGCACTCCCGGGTGCAAGTAGATAAATAGGGACCTCTTACTAGCGGGAAGGTAAACGGCGTTTCCGTGTGCGGCTCTGGCTCGCCAGAGCAGCGATGTCACGCTGGCCACGTGACACGGAAGTGTCTCCGGACAGCGCTGGCCCCCGGCCTCTTGAGTGAGATGGGTGCACAACCCTAGAGTCTGTCAAGACTGGCCTGTACAGGCAGGGGTACCTTTACCTTTTATTTATCTTAATGCTGCTTACGTTTTCAAGTGTACACAATTTCCCCCCACATATTCAATAAACGTTTTCCAATCTTCTTTCTTCTTGTTCTCTTATTCTATAAGTTCTGTTAAGTCGTGGGGTTGACATAGCAGCCGGCACAGCGATCTCTTCAAGTAGCTCTTTATTATGGTAAGCTGGAATAGAACTGACAGTGAACAGCTCAGCCGGCCTGTATTTATAGGCAGCCGGCTGTCACATTGTAACCACAACAGCCCAGAGTTCCCGCCTAAAATAACTGCCGCGGACCTGAGTGAAAACTATCTACAGACCTGAGTGAAAACTATATACAGTATCCCCCTGTTGGCCCAGGGTGAAACTACACTACATAACACCCCTCCCCACCGAGATAAGGCGTTAGTTACAATCGTAATGGTTTCCTTATATACAGCACTACGCGTAATGGTTCAATTAGGCACAAAAGCATATCGGTTACATTTCCCATACTTAGACCAACAGTGATACCTGTCCAACAACATAGTCCTTTAAATGAGTTGGGCGCTTGGAAACTCTGCCAGACCGCCGGGGACTGGTAGCCAAGTCCGGAGGGCCACACAGTTCTCGCTGAGGCTGTGGTGCGACCCTAGGTGGCGTTGGAACCAACTCCCCTGGATCCGCTGCTGTGAGTGGAGCCTCCGCAAGTGGAGTGGTCTGAGTCTGTTCTGAGACGGCTTGGTTCGGCTCCACGCTGGCAGTTTGCGAGGGAGGTGTAGGTGGAGCCTCGCCATCTGTACGTGTCTCTTCTGGAGCCGCAAGCGCAGTTGGGGGCACCTCGGTAGTGTCCAAGTCCCCAACCCTGCGCCTAAGTTGGTCTATGTGCCGTCGCCACAAGCGCCCGTCTTCGAGTGCCACCTGGTACGAGCGAGGTCCAGTGACTCCCACTACTGTGGCTGGCACCCAAGGGATGTCCCCCACATAGTTCCGGGCAAAGACCTGGTTTCCTGGGACAAATGACCGTGGTGCGTTGGCATAGCCTGGGGGTTCAGCCACGGCAAAGTCTGGGTGTAGCCGGTCGAGCGGTGACCTGAGGCGGCGGCCCATAAGCAGTTCCGCAGGACTCCTCCCTGTGGCCGCATGAGGGGTGATGTGTTGCGCGAACAAGTATTCGGCGACCCGCTCATGCCAGTCTCCCCGGTCCAGGCGCGCCAGTGCCTCTTTTGTCGAGCGCACCATTCTTTCCGCTTGCCCGTTGCTGGATGGATGAAAGGGTGCCGTTAGGGCATGGCGGATGCCCAGTCCCAAAAGATACCGCTCAAACGTGCCTGATGTGAACTGCGGTCCATTGTCAGAGACAAGGACATCAGGACACCCATGCGTTGCAAACAGGCCTCGCAGCACCCGGATGACAGCTTCGGTAGTGGTGGAGGGCATCAGGGCGGCCTCCAGCCATTTGGAATAGGCGTCCACCACTACCATAAAGGTCCGGCCGTGAAAGGGGCCAGCCAGATCGATGTGCACCCTCGACCAGGGTGTCTTTGGCGTCTCCCACGTGTATCCCTTAGCTGCCGGTGGTGCAGGCCTCGACTCCTGGCACGCTTGACAGGCGGACACCCAGGCAGTGATGGCATCGTCCATATTAGGCCACCAGACGTAACACCGAGCCAACGCCTTCATTTTGACAATTCCCGGGTGGCCAACGTGCAGAGCCTCCAGGACGCGCTGACGGAGTCCCTGGGGAATCACGACGCGGTCTCCCCACAGCAGACAGCCGCGATGAGCTGAGAGTTCATGTTGTCTGGTTGCGAAGGGCTGGAACTCCGATGCAAAGGGCCCTTGTGGCCACCCCCTCCACACCCAGTTGAGCACCCGGCTGATGGTGCGATCCTGGGCAGATGCGGAGGCCACAGTGGCAGCCGACACAGGCGCTGCCGGAAGATCCTCAATCAGAAGGAGCGATGAAGCTGGAGCCGGGTCTTCCACAAATGCTGGAAGAGGGCAACGGCTGAGGGCGTCGGCATGGCCCATCGATTTCCCCGGGCGGTGGATGAGCCGGTAGTGGTAGGCAGCCAGGAAAACAGTCCATCGCAGCATGCGTGGTGAGAGGACCGGTGGAGTTGGACGATCACCGGCGAGGAGGCCCAGGAGTGGCTTGTGGTCAGTGATGAGGTCAAAAGTCCTGCCATAGAGGTATTCATGAAACCTCTTCACTCCAGCCACAAGTGCCAATGCCTCCTTGTCGAGCTGGCTGTAATTCCGTTCCGTCGGAGATAGTGTCCTGGAAAAGTAGGCGAGCGGTGCTTCTCTTCCATCTGGAAAACGGTGACTAAGGACAGCCCCGATGCCAAAAGGTGAGGCGTCGCAGGCAAGGACCAGCGGCCTGGATTCACTGTACTGTACCAGCACACTGTCCGAAGAAAGGAGAGCCTTGACCGCGTTGAAGGCCGCCGTCTCCCGATGACCCCAGGCCCAAGGCGTCTTAGTGCTAAGGAGTCGGTGAAGAGGCTCAGCCACTGTGGCTTTGTGGGGCAGGAACATGTTATAAAAGTTCAGCAGCCCCAGGAACGCCTGCAACTCCGTTTTGTTCTTTGGAGTGGGGGCCTGCTGGATAGCGCGGATCTTGGATGTGGTTGGATGAAGACCGGAGGCATCGATAAGATAGCCCAGGAACTCTACCTGTGGAACGGCGATCTGGCACTTCTCCCTTTTTACCTTGAGCCCGGCCTCCTGGAACCTGGTCAGCACGGCACGGAGGCGCTCGAACAGCTGCTGGTGTGAGTCTGCAGACACCAAGACGTCATCAAAATATGGTACCACGCCCGGAAGCCCTTGCAGGAGACGCTCCATAAGGCCTTGGAAGATGCCAGGAGCCACACTCACCCCGAACTGCAACCGGCGGCAACGGAATGCCCCCCGGTGGGTGACGATCGTCTGGGCTTCAGCAGTGGCATCATCGACTGGCAGTTGTTGATAGGCTTGGGCAAGGTCCAGCTTAGCGAAGACCTTACCCTCACCCAGGGAATGCAGCAGGTGTTGGACAACAGGAACCGGATAAGCGTGCTGCTGAAGTGCCTTGTTGATCGTGCACTTGTAGTCAGCGCAGATTCTCACCGACCCATCTGGCTTGACAGGCGTGACGATGGGGGTTTCCCACTTTGCGTGGTCAACCGGCTCCAAAACTCCTTGGGCGATCAGTTTGTCCAGTTGTTCGTCCACCTTAGCCTTGAGAGCAAAGGGAACCCGGCGTGGCTTTAGCTTGATGGGGGCGACTTGTGGATCCAGGCTAAAGGAGATGGGCGTACCTGTATATTGGCCCAAGGTGCCGTCAAAAACCTCGGCAAAGTCTTTGACCAGACCCTCAATCTCTGCGTTAGAGATGCAGTTGATGCCGGTGACTTCCAGGCCGAGGGCATCAAACCAGTCTAGCCCTAGGAGGCTTGGCCGCTGACCTTCGACCACCACCAACCGGAGCAGGCCCGAAAAATCCTTGAAGGCGATCCGGAACCGGCCAACGCCTACCACGGGAACGTCGTTTCCCTGGTAGTCTCTCAGGTGTACGCGGTGAGAGTCGAGTTGCCTTTTGGACACTCTGGGTACCAGTCTTTTGATGGTGCTCCATGACACGATGGACAGGGCAGACCCGGTGTCGATCTCCATGTCACATGGAGCTCCTTCAATGAGCACCGTGACGTTCAGCTTGCGTCTCGTAGGCGAGTCGGTTTGGCCAATCGTGGTTCCAGACGGGCAGCGGCAGTTGGTGAGAGCGAAACAACTTTCCTTGGCAGACTGGAGTGAAGACTTGGACTTGCGAGTCGATGAAGGGGGGGTGTCAGACGGAGCCGATCGGCAGACCTTAGCGATGTGGCCCCTTCTGGAACACCTCCTACAGATGGCGTCTCTGAATCGACACTTGGCACGGGAATGGTTGCCTCCGCAGCCAGCACATTCCGGTTGGCCCTTGGACTTCTGTTGGAACTTCCTGCGCTCCCGCTTTGTCTGGTGCACATCATCGTCTTCACTGGAGGATGCCTCCTCACTGCTGGCCTCTTCATGATGCACCGGAACGGGCTCCCTAGCAAGACGCAGGCTGCTGGACTTGCGGATCTCCTGAGCGGAGCGTTCAGCAGCTTCTGAGGCCACAGCCTCCTCAATGGCTTTCTGTAGCGTGAGGTCTGGCTTGGCTAGGAGACGCCGTTGCAGATGGATGTCCCGGACCCCGCAGACGATTCGATCCATCAGGGCATCGTCTAAGTCTCGGAACTCACAGTGCATTGCAGCCTGTCGCAGGGCGGTGGTGTAGTTGTTGATTGACTCCCCCTCTGCCTGGTTCCTGTGGTAGAACGCATGGCGGGCAGCAATCTTGGACGGCTTTGGTGCGTAGTGGTTGCGGAGCTTCTCTTGGATCGTGTCCCATGGTGATGCCTGGACTGCTTCAGGCGCAACCAACGCTCGGGCCGTTTCAAACACCTCAGGCCCACAGAGGCTGAGGAATAGGCCCCGCTTCCGATCCTGTGATGCTGCTGTCAGTTCGTTGGCTTGGAGGTAGCAGTCGAACCGAGCGAGGTAGGAGTCCCATGATTCAGAGGCTGGCGCAAACGGCGGTAGAGGCACAAGTGAAGCCATGATTCCGATGCCGGCGTGAAGGGCGATGGATGGAACACAGTGCTCTAGCCAGAACAGTCAGCTCTGAACTGGTTCTGCCCAGTGATTTCGCTCAGTGATTTCGCTCTGTGATTCAGCTCAGTGATTCAGCTCAGTTCAGAGGCTGGCCGCATCTGGCTGTGCTCTGATGTCCATCTATCCCATCCTCGTCGCCAGTGTTAAGTCGTGGGTTGACATAGCAGCCGGCACAGCGATCTCTTCAAGTAGCTCTTTATTATGGTAAGCTGGAATAGAACTGACAGTGAACAGCTCAGCCGGCCTGTATTTATAGGCAGCCGGCTGTCACATTGTAACCACAACAGCCCAGAGTTCCCGCCTAAAATAACTGCCGCGGACCTGAGTGAAAACTATCTACAGACCTGAGTGAAAACTATATACAGTATCCCCCTGTTGGCCCAGGGTGAAACTACACTACATAACAAGTTCAGTCTGCAAGCTGCGCATATTCCATCAGTTTAGGTTGCCATTCTTCTTTTGTTGGGACTTCGCTTGTTTCCCATTTTGGGGCTAACCAAACATGGGCCGCAGAAGTGGCATACATAAATAACCTTCCCCCCCCTCACTTGGGAAGTTCCATCTGAATTATACCCAACAGAAAGGACTCTGTGTTTGGGGTTTTTTTTGGAAAAGTGCTTTTAAACATTTTTTTCAATTCATTATAAATTATTCCCAATACTCTTTTACCGTTTTCCAGGTCCACCACATAAGTTGGGGTGACATTTTGAACTGTGAGTGAGGAGCGGAAGAAACCTTCAAGGTTTGAACTTCGGGTCCAGCTGTTCCTGAAGTAAATAGGCAGATAAACCATGCTCCCCAAAACCCATTTTGGTCTCTCTTTTTGGCCTTCTCAGTCCCACACCCCTCTTCCTTGCCTCCACTTCTCTTCTTTTCTATCTCTTAGCTAAATTACAAAAGGCTGAAGATCTGGATGATGGGTAGACAAACTAAGGCCCGGGAGCCGGATCTGGCCCAATCACCTTCTCAATCCGGGCTGCTGATGGTCTGGGAATTAGCATGTTTTTACATGAGTAGAATGTGTCCTTTTATTTAAAATGCATCTCTGGGTTATTTGTAGGGCCTGCCTGGTGTTTTTACATGAGTAGAATGTGTGTTTTTATTTAAAATGCATCTCTGATTTACAGTGGTACCTCAGGTTACATACGCTTCAGGTTACATACGCTTCAGGTTACAGACTCCGCTAACCCAGAAATAGTGCTTCAGGTTAAGAACTTTGCATCAGGATGAGAACAGAAATCGTGTTTCGGCGGTGTGGCAGCAGCAGGAGGCCCCATTAGCTAAAGTGGTGTCTCAGGTTAAGAACAGTTTCAGGTTAAGTACGGACCTCCGGAACGAATTAAGTACTTGACCTGAGGTACCACTGTATTTGTGGGGCATAGGAATTTGTTCATTTTTTATTTCAAAATATAGTCCGTCCCCCCACAAGGTCTGAGGGACAGTGGACCGGCCCCCTGCTGAAAAAGTTTGCTGACCCCTGATCTGGATGTTTCCCCCCTTCTCAGAGGGCGGCATCATACCTCTGGGTGACCTATCTCTCAACTGTCCTCTCCCAGAAGTGGAGCAGCTATTTGGATGACAGCTACAGCTGTTGAAAGACAGGGGTGATAAATAATATTGAAAACCATGCTTCTCTTCTGCTCCAGGCAGGATCTGAGAATCACAGGCAAGGAAAGCTGGGGGTGAAAGACACCCAGGACTTGCCAATATCAGAATGTAGCAAAGGTTGCTTTTTGTGGTGTTTTTTTAAAATAAAACAAAATGTGACAACTTCAGCAAAGTCAGCTTCAAAACAAGGCACATTCCAAATGTTTGCTGCACCTTCAAGAAGACCACAAGCGGCATTTTCCCCCTGACTGTATTTTGCACCAGAGTGCGGCCACAAAGTGTATGAGATAATGAAAATGGGGGAGTTTCTGACCTCAGCTTCTGAAGTCTATTTTCAGTTCAGCCGGGCTCAAAACCCATTCCCAGGGCGGACAACAACAATCCCCAGAGTTCTGTGTGAAATAATACTATTAATACTATTAATAATAATATTATTATTTATATTCCACCTGTCTGATTGGGTTGCCCCAGCCACTCTGGGAGACTCCCAACAAAAAAATAGTAAAAACACAACATCAAACACTACAATCTTCCCTGAATTTATTTATTTATTTATTTATTTATTTATTTATTTATTTATTTATTTATTTATTTATTTATTCATTCATTCATTCATTCCCCACCTTCTTCCCTCACAAGAGGAATTGACTGTTAAGTCAGTCTGGGAATTGTTCTGGGAGGGATATATGGCTCTCCTGTCAACTCTCAGCACCCTTAACAAGTTACAGCTCCCAGAACTCATTGGAGGAGGGAGACATATTTGTTTAACATAGTATCTCAATGCTTTAAATGTATGGAGTAAATGTCACCGCCAGAATCCTGGGCGCTGTCGTCTCCCCACCCACAGAACTACAATTCCCAGCACCCTTAACAATCTACAGTTTCCAGGATTCTCTGGGATAAGCCACATGATTTCAATGTAAGCTGTGTATGCAGATGGAGTGCAGCCAGAGAGTGGCAGCTATTTTCAATTCGTTAATGTATAGCGGGGCCAGCTCTACCATTGGCAGAGTTGGGCGGCTGCCTCAGGTGGCGCATAACGAGGGGCAGGCAATGGCAGTGAGATGTGGGAACCATAGGCCCTGTCCTGCACCTCCTAATGCAGTCTTCTGCCTTCCTTTAATCAGTAAGGTTCAGTTGCTGCTCCAATAAGCTTCTTTATATGTTGAAAGGGTCAGAACCACCATGTCCTCTGCCTCAGTTTTGGTCTTCTTTATGTCCAGTTATCTGTGGTGGTGTTGTGGTTAGAGTGTCAGCCTAGGAGCTGGAAGACTAGGGTTCAAATCCCCACATGGCTGTGAAGGCCAGTCACTGCCTTTTAGATGGGTTATTGCTGTGGAGATTAAAAGAGGAGGGGGGAAACTGTGTACGCCACCTTCAACTCCTCGGAGAAAAAGGAGTTATTTGCATGTTCAGACCCAGAAACCTCCCCCTAAATAAATTCACACTTGACTCAAATTTTAGTTTTGGTTTTTGGCAGAATTTAGGCCACAACTTTATTGATTACAGAAAGCGACTGGTTGCATAGGCTCTGGTTCGACTCGCTCCCTGCCATGCAGGTAGCGCTGACCCAGAGTTCCAGCATAGGTCAGCCAAGGGTGAACACCTGGATAAGCAGAAAGCCGGGAACAGGCTATCTCCGCCACCCAAATGTCCCCTCTGGACTCAGGCATGGGCACAGTTTTCCCCCTCCTCTTTTCCCTCCCTCTTCTCAGGGGGGGAGCCAGTGTGGTGTAGTGGTTAAGAGCGGTAGACTTATAATCTGGTGAACCGGGTTCGCGTCTCCGCTCCTCCACATGCAGTTGCTGGGTGACCTTGGGCCAGTCACACTTCTCTTTTTTTTTTTTTTTTTTTTATTAAAGCTTTATTAAGAAAATTACACAGATTACATTGTATTACAAATACAAACATACAAAAAAAAGAATTCCGTCAGAAAAAAAACCAAGAATTCCATTAAAATAGCACAAGTTCCATCTAAAGGATAAGAAATAAACAATAAATAAAAAAAGAAAAAAAGAATGAAGATAACAGGCGCAAAAGAAAACAAAAGAAAAAAAAAGAAAAAGAAAAAGAAGAAAAAACGACACATATACAATTAACAAAACTTCCGTCCCGCTCGGTCTTGGAGTTACCAATTCTTGTATTTTTCTACAGTTTTAATAAAGCAAATAAACATCGATGATTTCAACTATCGTCTACTGATAAGTTATTTAATCCCTGGGTGTTTTCATAATAAATTAAAAATTTATTCCATTCATCTTTAAATTTATTTGGGTTGTTTTGTCTTATTTTTTGTGTTAATCTCGCTAATTCCATATATTGGTATAACCTCAATTGCCACTCTCCTATCTCGGGTAAGTCAGGGGATTTCCATTTTTGTGCTATTTGTATCCTCACCGCAGCCATAGCATATTGAAAAAAGGTTTGATCTATTTTCTTTATTTCTTTGCCAATCATTCCTAAGAGAAACAGCTCGGGAGTTTTTGGGATATTATATTTCAGGATTTTTTTCATCTCGTCATGAATTTGCTTCCAAAATTCTTTTATTACATCACAAGTCCACCAAATGTGGAAGAAGGTCCCAACCTTATCTCTACACCTCCAGCAAGTGCTATCAACCGTTTTATACATTTTTCCCAACTTTGCTGGGGTCAAATACCAGCGGTATACCATTTTCTCTAAATTTTCCCGCAAGGCTACACAAGCTGTAAATTTTACACCTTTCATCCATAGTATTTGCCACTTATTATAATCTATATTGTAACCGAGGTCTTTCTCCCATTTTACCATGACCCCCTTCACCCGTTCTTCCTTGGTGTCCCATTCCAGTAATTGTTTGTACATTTTTGAGAGGAGCTTATCATTACTTTCCAGAATTTCAACCTGAAACCTCGATTTTTTTTCATTCATGCCCAGTCTCTTATGCTCACCCCATAAGGCGTAAATCTGATGGTAGTGGAACCAGTCTTTTATTCTGTCTTTCAATTTCTCATAAGGCTTCACCCTCCAACCTGTTTCTGTCTTTTCCAGAATGTCCTCATACGTACATTTTTCATCTGCCAAATTTATTTTTTTTATTTTAATAATGTTGGTTGGCGAGAGCCACCATGGAATACCTTTCTCAATCAGTTTTTTATACCTCTTCCACACTTCCAATAATGGACCTCTGATTATATGATTAGAAAATCCCCTGTGGACCTCCCCTTTCTCTTGCCAAAGGTAGGCATGCCACCCAAATCTTATATTAAATCCCTCCAAATCTAAGAGGTCTGAGTTTCTAAGGGTGGCCCACTCCTTTATCCAGCAGATACAGGCTGCTTCATAGTATAACCTAATATTTGGGACTGCAAATCCACACCTATCTCTAGAATCTGTTAAATATTTTAATTTTACTCTGGCCCTCTTCCCCTGCCAGATAAACTTGGTCAGGGTTTTTTGCCAGTTGTTAAGGAGGGAGGTGCCTTTAATTATTGGTATATTTTGGAAAAGAAATAATAATTTCGGGAGGATGCACATCTTGATAGCTGACATCCTCCCTGTCCATGAAAGTTTTAGTCTATACCAAGTATCTAAGTCCTTTTTAATATCCTGCCACACCTTCCTATAGTTGTCTTCTACTAGATTTATATTTTTAGGTGAGAGCCAAATTCCCAAATATTTTACTTTATTCACTACTTTAATGCTGGTCTTCTCTTCCAATTGAATTAACTCCTGTTCAGTCAGATTCTTTGTTAGAATTTTTGTTTTCTTCCTATTCAATCTAAAACCGGACAGCCTACCAAAATCCTCCAAAAGTTCAACCACTCTGCTAGCACTATCCACTGGGTTTTCCACAGACAAAACCAGATCATCCGCATAGGCTTTGAGCTTAAATTCTTTATTCCCAATTTTTATCCCTCTCACACTCTCTGCCTCCCTTATTCTATTCGCGATTACTTCTAAAACCATTATAAATAACAGGGGGGACAGAGGGCAGCCCTGCCTTGTACCCTTCTTAATCTTGAATGATTTCGTCAGATTATTATTTATAATCAGCCTGGCCTGTTGTTCTGAATATATTTCCCTGATACCTTTCAGAAAAGGACCTTCGATGCCTGCCTTTCCCAAACATTGTAATAAAAATTCCCATGAGACGTTATCAAACGCCTTTTCAGCGTCTATAAAGATCAGTGCAGCGGGGACATCTATTCTCATATCTAAATATTCAATGATATTTAATATGTGGCGGACATTCTCTTTTTGGTGTCTGTTTGGAAGGAAGCCTACTTGATCTTTATGTATATACTTCATTAAGAGCTTCTTAAGTCTATTGGCCATAATGTCCGCGAAGATCTTATAATCGCTGTTAAGCAAAGAGATTGGTCTATAGTTTTTTATATCTGTTTTTTCTTTCTCTGTTTTTGGTATCAAAGTTATATAAGCCTCCTTCCACGAGGTCGGGATCTTCCCCCCCTGAAAGATATTATTGATCACATCTTTTAAGACCGGGGCTAGGTATTCTTCTAATGTTTTATAGTATCTTACGGACAGGCCATCCGGCCCGGGTGCTTTCCCATTCTTCATTCTTCTAATGGCCTCCTTAATCTCATCTACTGTAATCTCCTTATTCAGCAATACTCTGTCCTCTTCTGATATATATTTCTTTTCATTTTTTTCCAAGTAATTCTTAATCTCTACACTGTTTTCCCCTCCTTTTTCATATAACTTTTCAAAAAATTGGGCGAACCTATTTTCTATTTCCTCTGGGTCTTCTATAATCTTATCCTCTAATACTATTTTATTTATCATATTTTGTTTCTTTCTTTTTCTTAACTGCCAGGCTAATAACTTCCCCATTTTGTTTGCCGACTCAAAATATCTTTGCTTTGTAAATTTAATTTTCCACTCTATCTCTTGATTTAGTATTGCTGAATATTGAGATTGTAACACCTTGAGGGCTCGATTAGCAACTTCATCTGTTGGGTTTTTAGTTAATTTTTCCTCATAGTTTCTCAATTGAGCAAGGATCTCCTCTTTTTTACGCTCCCTGACCTTTCTCCTATAGCTATTTTGTTGTATTAAAAGTCCCCTCATGACAGCCTTACTGGCGTCCCAGACTACCTCTATCGGGGTTTCTTTGTTCAAGTTTATGTTTAAATATTCTTTTAGGGTGCCTTTAATTCTTTCCCTCACCTTTTCACTATCAAACAAATTCTCACACATCCTCCATCTGTATTGTCCTTTCACTTCATTTTTTATTTCCATATCTAGAGCACAATGATCTGATAATGTCCTTGGGAAAATCTCACATTTCTTAACTCTCATAGAGAGTGTTCTTGTCATCCAGATCTGATCTATTCTACCCCAGCTCTGATGGGGTTCGGAATAATGAGTGAATTGTTTGGCAGTGGGGTTTTGGTGTCTCCAGATGTCAATTAGATCTAGATTTTCTTCCATATCCCCAAATGATTTCGGCAGTTTTCCCCTATTTAATTTCCCCTTCTCTATACTCCTATCCACCTCCGGAGCTGGGACACCATTCATGTCCCCAAGCAAGATTAGTTTGTGGTTGTCCAATTCTAATAACATACTTTCAAGTTTCTCAAAAAACTCCCCTCTGTTTGTGTTCGGCGCGTATATCGTTACAACATTTATTTTCTCTCCCCGAAAATTTAATTGAATTCCTAAGATTCTTCCTTCCTCATCCTTGCAAATCTGAGTCGGTTCCCATTTTTCTTTAACATATATTGCTACTCCTCTTTTCTTTCTAACATCGGAGTTTATAAACTCTACCCCTAGTTTTTTATTCACCAGAATATGTTTGTGTTTTTTAGCAATATGAGTTTCCTGAAAGCAGATTACATCATACCTCTTGTTTTTCAGAACTTTCTCGATTTTATTCCTTTTAACTTTCTCGTTCAACCCGTTTACATTCCAGGATAAAAATTTCAGAGAGTGTGTTATGGTTTACCTTTGTCTGCTTCTAACCTTTAACCGTGTTCTGCAACTATAATCTCTCTCCCTTGTTTCCTGAGGACTCTCCCTCTTCCGCTGTCTCCGCTCCCACTGCGGCCTCCTCCTCATCTTCATCTGATTCCGCCATCTCTCCCTCAATGCCTCTCTCCCCCCCGTATATATTCCCCGTCCCTTCATCTTCTTTTTCCAACCTGTTCCTTAATCTATTCTCTATCTTTCCCAGATCTTTTTCATATCTCCTCAAAAACTTATCCGCCTCCTGTGTGTCCAGCAGTTTAAATTTTTTCTCTTTATAGGAGAAGCTAATCCCCTCCGGAAACTCCCAGCGGAATGAGATCTCATTTTTCCTCAAAGCTGCAACCACTTGTTTATATCCTTCTCTTTTACGAAGCAGCCTGACCGGTATTTCTTTGTAAATGATAATAGGTCTTCCATCAATTCTTAGTCTGTTAATGTAACTCTTTCTCAAAATTAAATTTTTCATTTCCAAAGAATTAAAAATCACCAAGCAGTCACCCAAAAATTTACTCACTTTCAGATGATTAGGCCTATTCATTCTGAATACATTGTCTATAGTAGCAGCCACCTCCTCTTCCTTTAAATTTAGCCAATTAGATAGTTCTCTTGTCATTTTCCTCCTAATATCTTCATTTCTCCCCTCTGCTACTCCCCTAAATTTAAGATGTAGCTGTTTTGACCGCATATCAGCCATGGCTAAGTTGTCCCAAATCCTATCTTGGGAGATGCTTAACTCTCCCAATTCTTCTTTAACTTTCGATATCTCCTTTCTTTGTTCCCTCATCTCTTTCTGCAGCTTTTTATTGGATTCCTCAATCATTTTGGACTTTACTGAGAGATCTTGAATTTTGGCTGAGAGTTCACCCACTGCTCCCTCTATCTTATGATCGATCATCTCTTGAACCTCTCCTAATTTGTTTTCCATGTATAATACATTTTGCTTAAACTCCTCCTTTATTTTGGCCCACAGATTGTCTAAATCTTTAATTTCCTCCTGCCGTGACATCTTTCTCTCACCCGGGGTCCCTCCCCCTTTCTTCCACTCTTTTCCATCCCTACCCATCATCTCCGAATCTCACACCCCCTTCCCTATCACTCCCCCCCTACCGTTACTTCCTTCCCTTATTTAACCCCCCGATTACAACCGTCGTCAGCAGGGATTGTCAACAGTGACCCCAAGAGGTGAGTTCAGAAGGTAAAAATCAGTCCATGTAAAGATAAGCCCAGAGAGAACCCCGTATCCAGGTATTGGGCACTCCCCTCAGGATTTGGCGATCTCCAGGCAGATTTATCAGGCGACCTGGGGCAGCAATCCTGTGGTTAGTTCGCTAATAGAGGTTGGGGAAAAACCCCTTACACCTCCTGACGTTCTCTCACTTTCCCCCTGGCCGATCCGTCGCCCGTCCGTGAGCGGGGAGTATAAAGACCAGTCTTATAAGTATCAAGTCCAGGTTAGACTTTGTCCCTTGTCGCCCAGTTCCAAAATATAATCAAATTCAGGTTACAGTCACGATTCAGACTTCAAAAAAACTCCCAGTAATAATCCGAGTCGCGAAAGATACCCCAGCCTCTTTAAGCCGCTAGGAGATGAGTAAGTCTTAAGTCTTAAGTCCGCTTTGAGCCTTGTGGTCCAATTCCCAGTTGTAAAATGCACCAGCCTCTCTAATCCACGAGGGTTGATTAAGTCCACACACCACCTCGGCACAATGGGGGGGGGGGGGAGAGAGGCACAGCAAACCGAGTGCTGAGCAGACAGAGTGTAAAGTAGACAGAGTGCAGCCACAACTGCAGCGTCTTTAATGTCCTCTAAAGTCCTCTTGTCTTATGCCTTGTGCTTTGTGCCTGCTATCTCTCTCAGAATTGCCTTTCACTCCCTTCCGAAGATAACACATATACTCCGGGTCTTACTTGTAAAGTTGTAGCCTTCCAGCGCCAGGGAACAACCGCCCCTGCGCGGCAGCATAAAAAAAAGGAGATGAAAAGGAAAGCAACCCCACAAAACAAACTAAAGCACTCACCAGGGACCAATTAGTCCTAAGTATCCAGTTTCAACAGATTCTTAAATCCACATATTATTCTCATTCAGTCAGACTCTCCAAAACTTCTTCCAATCATCAACTTCCCCTCTGCGCCATCTCTTTTCCTCCACCAAACGGACTCCCAAACTCAGTCCAGAGATCTCCAGGAACCGCCCAGCTCCACAAACTAGCTTTACGCCTCACTCAATTAAAAAAAGAGAACACCCTGATAAAACGCTGGTAGGTTCCGTTCCTTTCTTAAGGCGGCCCGTCGCTTGAACTCAGCTGGAAGCTCGAGGCGTTGCCCTGCAGAGTCGTTGCCTCCCCAATTCGCGCTTGCGGTCCTTCGTATCTCCTCGTGAGCTCGGGAGAACGGTACGACCGCTACCTCGCTGCTGGGTGCCTATCCCCCAAGGGTGCCCCCCTTGGGGTTTTTGGGGTGCGCTGCGCCCTGGCGTCTCCCCCAAGCCTCTGCAGAGCCCGAAAAACCAAGAGCAGGTTTCTCGCGCTTCCTTGCTGGTCGCGACCGGAACCGGAAGTAATTACTTCGGGCCAGTCACACTTCTCTGAAGTCTCTCAGCTCCACTCACCTCACAGAGTGTTTGTTGTGGGGGAGGAAGGGAAAGGAGAATGTTAGCCGCTTTGAGACTCCTTCGGGTAGTGGTAAAGCAGGATATCAAATCCAAACTCTTCTTCTTCTCAGGGGTTGACCAAACCATAGAGTCCTTGGATTCCTTTAACAGAATACCCTTCACATAGGGATGGTGAGAGCATTCTCCCATCCCTATCACCTGAACCAGAGCCTATCCACAACCTTACAAGTTGTGACGATTTGCTGCGCGGCAGGCGAAACCCAAATGGCCATAGCCAATCAGCCAAGTGGGGAAAATTCCTGCCGTGCCCCTGTCCCAACGACAGACGACACACGACGGCATAGCAAGGTCAAGCGCAAAGCCCTAAAAGTAGGGAGAGGTGGGCGGGTGTTCTGAATGCACACGCTGAAAGAGGAAGCTCTGGGTCATGTGCATGGGTATAAATAGGTCCCTTGATCCCTTTGGACTCTGCCCCATTGGTCCGATTGAACCCAGCATTGATGGACCTCCAATCGGGTGTTGTGGCTGACCAATCAAACCCACCCACAACACAGGGTGTCGGTTTCCAGGTCTCACCGCAATACGTGCCCTCTTTAAGGGAGGACCCGATTTCTTCAAAACCATTATTTTATTGCTTCCCTAGAAGTGCCAAGGTGTTTGTCAAAACCCAACACAAAACAGCAACAAAAGCCCAACATGCTTGTGCATTATTGGGATTACTAGGGATGGGAATGCGGAGAGGTGTTTAAATTTTCTCCACCTTTTCTCTGGCACCGACCTTTGCATAAAGCTCCCTTTGTTGAAGACGAAAATGAGGTCACCCTATGGGATAGGATTTGCAAAACAGGCGCTTGTGCCAGGACTTAATGTGCCACAGAGGCAAGGTAGACTTGCCCAGAATGAAAGACGGCTGCCCTCTGAGAGCCCTACAAGTTCAAACAAATTACCAGAAGGTTAAACTGGGGAGGGTGTCCTTTGATCCAGACAAATAACTGTGAGCTACCTGTGCTCACACTCTTTTATTGGGGTATTATAAAGTCCTTTCATAGGAGAACATTTGCCAAATATATATAAGTATCCGATTCCAAATTAAAATGTGCCGACAGAACGATTTCTTGTGCCTTCCACACAGGCGAATTCCCTCTTGAGTCACCTTGTCACAGAAAAAGACCTTTGGGCAAGTGACCTCAAAGAATTAGAGCTTCAGCGAATATTCTGCCTTTCTGATTTTCTGAGAGAGGTTAACCATTTCAGTGAGCTGCCCCTTCAAAATATTCAGATTGGAGTGGGCAACATAAGACTTGGAAGCCACGTTCGCTTTCTTCTTTCTGGCCCTTGAATCTCTCTCCAAGCCACACCCCTTCTCCTTAGGCCACACCCCTCACCAGTCCTGTGTCATACCCTCTTCGAGTGTTTGTGGCCTGGCTTGAATGCATCATTGAACTCTGATAATGTTTTATCTTGCCTGAATGCAGAATAGAAAGGCATGTGTTTGTAGAAGCTAGCCTCAGGGCCGTCTTAAGCATATTCAGCGCCAAGGTGCAAAGACCCCTCTCCTCCTGTGGAGGCTTGGGAAGGAAGCTGCACGCTCGCCATATATGAATAACATAGCATTTGGAAGAAACTAAACTGCAGCAGAATGGAAATGGCGGTGCTTGTGGCAAATAAAGGTCAGAATGGAAATCGCCATGTGGCAAAGGACAAACCCTTTTTCATGGCATCAGATGTGGAGCACTCACAGGACACAGAAGCAGGATGTTTGAACTGGACCTCGGCTACTGACTATGGTCCATAATGACATACAGTTGCATGCCATCCACCCAACACAATTAAATACCAACAGTAAATGCCTCCGCATGTTAAGTACAGATATAAGGCAGAAAACTGTTCCAAGCCAGCATTGGGAGGCTGGGACTAGGGATGAATTGAAGAGTCAATTTCTATTCCATGTCAATTTTGCACACGCACACATATTTAACACACACATTGTACCAGTACTTTCTCTTTCATTCAGGGGGTACTAAAGGGTAAGGTAAAGGTAAAGGGACCCTTGACCATTAGGTCCAGTCATGGCTGACTCTGGGGTTGCGGCACTCATCTCGCTTTATTGGCTGAGGGAGCCGGCGTACAGCTTCCGGGTCATGTGGCCAGCATGACTAAGCTGCTTCTGGCGAAGCAGAGCAGCGCACGGAAACGCTGTTTACCTTCCCGCCAGAGTGGTATCTATTTATCTACTTGCACTTTGACGTGCTTTCAAACTGCTAGGTTGGCAGGAGCTGGGACCAAGCAATGGGAGCTCACCCCGTCGCGGGGATTTGAACCGCCGACCTTCTGATCGGCAATCCCTAGGCTCTGTGGTTTAACCCACAGCGCCACCCACATCCCTAAAGGTTACTAAAGGTTACTAAAGGGTACCCAGTACCAACACCTCTTTTTGTTGTTGTTAAAAAGTGTGGCACCTACTCTAACAACTTCATGGTGAGTACCAGCACCTATTCTTCCAGAAAAAAAGCACTGCATTGTATCACAAATTTAAATAGGTATTTTATCAGAACATATGCATTTCTGTTCACTGCTTAGAGATATTTTTAACAGATTAAGCAGCATGTTGTTGTTGTTGTTTAGTCGTTTAGTCGTGTCTGACTCTTTGTGACCCCATGGACCAGAGCACGCCAGGCACTCCTGTCTTCTTTAAGCAGCGCAGAAATAAAATAATCAATTTCTAAATGTATGGCATTCTAAAATATGCATTTCAAAGGCATTTGGGTACATTTCTTAAGCCCAGAACCATATAACGAAGCTCAGAGAAGTGCAAAATACAAAGGATTGTTATGCTCTGATCTAGGGGTGCCAACCTGAATATTATTTTTTTGGGGGGGGGGAGATAAGCCCTGCCCTCCATAAACTGATCACATGACGTGGCCTGCACACACCATTTGAATGGCAATGTCCATCAACTTTGGGGGCCCTGGTCCCCTCAAATATTTTATGGAGGGGGAGAAAGCCCCTTGGCCCCTAGGAGTTGGCTCCTATGTTCTTATCCAAGCATGAGGCCAAATCAAGTTGGCTAGTTTAAAAACGCAGGCCAAACTAAATTTAAAACAAAATCATTAAAATGTAACGCAGATCTTCCATTCCTAGCGTGGGAGCTGGGCCCTCTGTAGCCTGCGCTCTGATCCCACGCTGGCTATGCCACATGTCTTTAGGGACTTGGCGCTTCTCAAAGATACCTGTAAATGCCTTGATTGAAGTATCTCTGCTGAGATTAATTTGGAGGCAATTTAGGTGAGGTTTGGCTTGGAAACGGGTCACCCGGGATCACGGGCGTGAGAATTTCTCTGTCTCCCCTCCAACATATTTGAAAAGAATCACCCAGCCTGATACCCTCAAACCAATCCAGAGCCCTACCTCCTCCAAAAGCTCAACTACTTCAGGGGACTAGGGCAAGACTCAACAACGCAAGTCCCTTGAGTGGAACTCTTGAGAGCCAAAACTCATATGCATGCTAAGGAGAGGATTCCAAGGTGGCGGAGATCTGCAACTTGTCTCCTAGATCTCATTTAGAGTATAGATTAAAATTGGAAGACTCTGCATGTCCTAAACGACGGCTCACTCTGAGCCAATAATAAGAGGGAGTGGCGCATGTATCTGTGGCACAGCACTCCACTTGCCTTAAGACAAGAATATAAGTTGCTTTATTATTAGGTGGTTTTTTTTTTAAAGAAAAGGCAAGATTTTTCCAGCAAGATATTGTCTCTTCCCTTGTCCCACCCTTTCCACGGCACAGCTGCAGAAACTGCTGGGAACACACACGGAGCTTCAGCCCTGCCGTTGACTTCGCAGACGACCCGGGTGGCGCGGCTGGGCTGGCGCCACAAAATCACAGTCTTGGAAGAGCTTAAAGAGAGAGCGAAGGCCACAGCCAGGGAAGCAACTGGGAAATTTTAGGCCCTAGGCTCTATGGTCTCTCCCAGGGCAGTGACTTCTTTAGATGGGAACTTCAGAAGAAGAGCTTGGTGGATGAGGCTGATGGCCTGTCTAGTTCAGCATCCCTGTTCTCACAGCAGCCAACCAGATGTCTGAGGGAAGCCTAAAAACAGGAGCTGAGTGCAGAAACCTCCTGTGGTTTCAAGCAATGGACATCCAAGATGGCAGCCATCATGGTCTCCCGAAGGAGCAAGTCCCATAATATAACTATTAGTGGTATGAAGATGTGCTTTTTTTAATCTGTCCTGAATCTTCCAATTTTTGGCTTCGTTGAATGTCTGTTCCATCATTTAACTATGTGCCATGTGAGGGAATAATAATAATTTAATAATAATTTATTATTTATACCCGGCCCATCTGGCTGAGTTTCCCCAGCCACTCTGGGGAATGTCTTGAGTCGACATCTTATGTGGGAGCGGTGAAGTAAAAACAGTATTGAAAGTGGGATCATGTATAACCACCCCAATAGCATCACAAGCACAAATGATCGTGAACGCATAATAAAAAGACACCCTAGCGTTATGAGGTATTTAAAAGCCAAACAGTTTTGAATTGTGCTTTTTGTGTGCGTGGAGGGATGTTGGGTGTGAAATATTTCTTTTAAGAGTAGATTCCAATGGATACATACCTTGTAAAATGACACTTTTTGTCCCGGAGTATTTCAAGCAAAAATATTAAGCATCAATTTGTTAAATTCCATATGTTTGTCTTTTATTTATTTTATAGCATCTCAAATACAATTGTAGCTGTAACAGAGATTGTTACAGTTAAAAAAAAAATTGAATCAGAATGCATCTTGGGTTTTTTTTGCGAAGTAATGTAAGTCAATGGGTCTACTCCAAATATCTGGATATCATCTACTCTCGTTGGCAAATTCTGTTCATGCGAACAAAGCTCCACAATGTTGGTACGAATATTTTGACTTTGCTAACAGTTCCTATGGCTGTTGGGTTGAAAACCAGCGTTCCAACTCCTGTTTGCAAATCTGTAGGAGCAGGACTCAATTCATTATTCATTATTTCTAAGTTGCCCCTTCTAAGCTGGCAGGTGAAATTCCAGTTGGCTCGTGACCTCTCCCATCTATCACTGGAGAGGAAATTCCCCGCAGACAAAAGGGAGAAATATATGGCCTTGGGTGGGTGTGAGTTAATTCGCCTCAACCATTTGAAAGGTGGGAGGTCTAATTCCAGAAAACAGAGGCCTGATTTGTAGGCAAAAGATTATCCCACTGGCAAAGCCTCCCACCTTTCTCCGCAACCCACCCTTCTCTCTCTCTCTCTCTCTCTCTCTCTCTCTCTCTCTCTCTCTCCTTTGCTTCTTCTTTTTTCTAGCGTGAAACTCGGGAGTACGGATTTCCCCCCCTAAATTATAATGAAAAACGATAGGCACTTGTGTAGGCTTGCAGGAGGATTTGTGTGTGTAACAAAACAATTAGGGGCTGGAGGGAAGAGCAGGTTGCCCAGAGAAGGTGTAATTAGCACCAGGTAAATGTCTAGAGGTTATACCTAGGCTTGATTTGGCTAAGTACTTGAAATTGCGGCTCTGATGAGCTGCCTCACAGCCGAAAGGGCCCATCTGTATCACACCCAGCAAAACTCCAGATGCCACCCACTTGAAAGATATCTATTATGCACTCTCTCCGTGTGCGACCAGGTGCCTTGTCTTCGTTGGTACTCCAGCCCTTTGTTTTTTCAAATACAGGAGCCACCATTAAGAACGGAGGGAGCTGCTTTGCAGCAGGTCAGAATATTTGCTCATACAGCCCCGTGTTCTCTACACTGAGTTCCCCAGGGAAAGGGGTTGTTTAAAGCACTCTGGGAACCGTAGCCCTCTAAGGGGAATAGGGGTCTTGTAGCAGGGACGCGGGTGGCGCTGTGGGTTAAACCACAGAGCCTAGGACTTGCCGATCAGAAGGTCGGCGGTTCGAATCCCCACGACGGGGTGAGCTCCCGTTGCTCGGTCCCAGCTCCTGCTAACCTAACAGTTCGAAAGCACGTCAAAGTGCAAGTAGATAAATAGGTTCTGCTCCAGCGGGAAGGTAAACGGCGTTTCCATGCGCTGCTCTGATTCGCCAGAAGTGGTTTAGTCATGCTGGCCACATGACCCGGAAGCTGTATGCCGGCTCCCTTGGCCAATAAAGCGAGATGAGCGCCGCAACCCCAGAGTCGGTCATGACTGGACCTAATTTACCCTTTAATGAGCCTCAGACCCTCTTAACAAACTACAGTTCCCAGGATCCCCAGGAATCTTTGAGGGAATGCTGGTTTAAATGCATAGTGCAGATGAGGCCTAGATTCTTTGAGCTCTTTGGATCTGAACTGTGTGTTGTTGTTGTTTTACTCTCAGAGTTTACTTTCTCGTCTCCCTCTTCTTCCTCTCCCTCTCCTTTTCTATGTTCGCTGTCAATTTTGGTTTCTCTCAGTTTTTCTCCCCTCCCCCAACATAAATTTAGTTTTTAAATTTGTGATTAAAAAAAGAAATTCCCAAAGAGAATTATTCAGCATTTTAGTGCAAATTTCTCCTAATAAACACATTTTTATATGCTGTTTTGACTAATGTACACATTTTTTTTGCAAGTAATCCCCCTCCCCGATATAATGCATTTTCAGAAATGTATTGTCACAGAGTGTGTCAGTCAGTAATCACACAGTCCAAAGTTGGAATTAACTTTTTATTAGTAAAAACATGATCTCCACAAACTTGGCTGAGTGTCAGGCCTAAGGAGCACAACAGCTCATTCCCAGTGGGTCTTATTCCATGAAAGCGGTTGCCGGGAGTAAATGTCCCTGCATCCTCACAGCTGCCTATGCCTCCTCTTCTCCAGGGCTTCTTCCAAGCAAACAGAGACTGCGCCTGCATGCAGCCAACCATCCTCTCCTCTGCCCTTTTCATGCCTCTTCTGTTTTGGGGAGATGAGGGGGTTGGGGAGCTTGTCGCAGCAGGAGGGGGAGACACCTATGGCTCTTCATCAGCTTGACTCATCTCTGTTAGGATCGTCCTACTTGTGTGTAGGACCCTGTGTAGGACCCGACTGGCATGTTCTTTCCCTCCTGGTTGATCGTTCGGGAGCTTCAAAAGCTTTCTCCAGCCCAGGAGGCATCAGCACACTTACGATCTTGCAGAGTATTTGCAGTTTGCTTAGCAGAACTCAGTAGCACAGCATTTTGGCTAATCTACTTTTATTTACATATAATACACTTGGAGCATTCCGACTTAGCTCCTTCCTCTTTCTCATCAGACAGCAAAGAGAAAGAAAGAAAGGACAATAGTCCTACATTCCGGAACACAGTAGTAAAAAGCATACTGTCTCTGTCACTTCCCACACTGTGGAATGAAAACATACACTGTCATGTGATAGACAACAATCCCATGACTGCAAACACAGAGCAAGAATCCTAACAATCTCTGCCTCTTGGCCTCCCTCCTCCCATTCTCCTGCTCCAGCTTCTGCCTCTGATTCTTGACTTCTCTCTGCCACAGACTCTCCCAGCTCACTAAGCCCTGTTACCCCTTCAGCTTCTGTCAACTCCTTTCCCCCTTCTTGTCCCCCTGAGCACTCATCGCCGTCCCACCACCACTCCCCGGGTTCTGAGCCTTCTTCCCTTGGGGGTTCCCCAGCTGGTGCCTCCCACCATTCCTCTTCATACAACCATTCCATGACATATATTCTTGCTTATGCACGCTACACCAGTGTGGTGTAGTGGTTAAGGGCAGTAGACTCGTAATCTGGTGAACCGGGTTCGCTTCCCCGCTCCTCCACATGCAGCTGCTGGGTGACCTTGGGCCAGTCACACTTCTCTGAAGTCTCTCAGCGTCACTCACCTCACAGAGGGTTTGTTGTGGGGGAGGAAGGGAAAGGAGAATGTTAGCCGCTTTGAGACTCCTTCGGGTAGTGATAAAGCGGGATATCAAATCCAAACTCTTCTTCTTCTTTCTCATCTGCATTTTTGGCGAAGATTGGTTGGAGAGAGGCATCGCACAGCGAAATTTCACATAAGTGTGAATTTCAAAGGGTGGCTGCATATTGGCTCTCACATTGTTTTGGAGAGTGTGGGTCTGATAAATTTGGCTTTAAATGCAAACTGAATTTTCCCCTCATCCCTGGCTGGCCACTGTGGGAACTGAAGACAGGACTAGCTGGGCTTTTTTTTTTTTTGGTAAATTTATATATTTGGGTTTTTCAAATTAAAATTTTACAATAACATATCAACATACAATATAGAAACAAGATTCCATATAATCTCTTGGGCTTTCTTCCTTCCCCTTTGTGGGTCCCATTGTCCTTTCCTCCTGCATCTTTTATAATAATCCAAATCTTTTGCATCTCCACAAAATCCACCATTAAACTACAAGTGTTATTCCAATCCCACTAACGATTTTAGCTGTTTGCAATGGTTTTTAAGAGGACTAGCTGGGCTTTTGAGCCAACCCAGCAAGGCTCTTCCTTTCCCTTAACCAGGAAATGTAGAGGATTTATTACCTTCTGGTAGAAATGAAACTCAATATGTATTTTAATAAATACACATGCTGACCTGCCAGCCACACTACAGAGCAGTGTCTCCACCTTTCTGAACTGCCATGGCAGATTGGGCCCCAAGTTTAATGACAAACGCCTTCACGTGAGAGGCAAACAAGGAAGGGTGGGGGAAAGAGAGAGGACAAGATGGTAAAAGGAACATGTGCTAATGATTCTCTTCTCCTGGAATAACTGTGTGAAAAAAGGCTGGTTATACCTGCCTAGCTAGACAGAATCCAAGCTCACCCACAGCTGACATAAGAACATAAGAGTCTATTGGATCAGGCCAATGGCCCATCCAGTATCCTGTTCTTGCAGTGGCCAACCAGATGCCTGTGGAAAACCTGGAGGCAGGATTAGAGCTTTTTTTGCATCTCAGTTTTGTTCGGAGCCATCCTGGACAGAGAGGGGGACACACATTGTACACAAGGCATCCAGTTCATATTGAACACAGAGGGAAAAAATCCTTTTTTTCCTGATTTCTTCTTAGGCTGCTTTTCTCACCGTTCCTAGGCAACAGCCAAGGTGTGTTTTGCTTTTATCAGATTGTGTCGCGATAGAAATCTTTTTGTACATACCTAGAGCAACTTGCCACACGAGCCTGCCGAATATCTATCCATCGCTATCTTTCTGTCGATCGATTTTTCTAGATCAGTGTTTCTTCCTTTACAATAATCATATAGCCCCTTTTGAGAGTTTAGTCATACCAGCGTACCTCTTCTTGGGTGAATATAATTAGGGGGTAGTATTAATAATACTATTTTATCTTTGAATTGTTTAGCTCGGACACTGAGGTCCAGCTCTGAGGACCTTCTGGCAGTTTCCTCATTGTGAGAAGTGAGGCTACAGGGAACTAGGCAGAAGGCCTTCTCGGTAGTGGCACCCATCCTGTGGAATGCGCTTCTATCAGATGTCAAGGAGATAAACCACCACCTGACTTTTAGAAGACATCTGAAAGCAGCCCTGTATAGGGAAGATTTTAATGTTTGATATCTTACTGTGCTTGAT